>NC_069505.1:266882520-267225020 GCF_027579735.1 Bombina bombina | reverse complement strand
AAGGCTGAAAGACGACCACCACTGAACAAGACACACAAGCTGAAACGTCAAGACTGGGCCAAGAAATATCTCAAGACTGATTTTTCTAAGGTTTTATGGACTGATAAAATGAGAGTGAGTCTTGATAGGCCAGATGGATGGGCCCGTGGCTGGATTGGTAAAGGGCAGAGAGCTCCAGTCCGACTCAGACGCCAGCAAGGTGGAGGTGGAGTACTGGTTTGGGCTGGTATCATCAAAGATGAGCTTGTGGGGCCTTTTCGGGTTGAGGATGGAGTCAAGCTCAACTCCCAGTCCTACTGCCATTTTCTGGAAGACACCTTCTTCAAGCAGTGGTACAGGAAGAAGTCTGCATCCTTCAAGAAAAACATGATTTTCATGCAGGACAATGCTCCATCACACGCATCCAAGTACTCCACAGCGTGGCTGGCAAGAAAGGGTATAAAAGAAGAAAATCTAATGACATGGCCTCCTTGTTCACCTGATCTGAACCCCATTGAGAACCTGTGGTCCATCATCAAATGTGAGATTTACAAGGAGGGAAAACAGTACACCTCTCTGAACAGTGTCTGGGAGGCTGTGGTTGCTGCTGCACGCAATGTTGATGGTGAACAGATCAAAACACTGACAGAATCCATGGATGGCAGGCTTTTGAGTGTCCTTGCAAAGAAAGGTGGCTATATTGGTCACTGGTTTGTTTTTGTTTTGTTTTTGAATGTCAGAAATGTATATTTGTGAATGTTGAGATGTTATATTGGTTTCACTGGTAAAAATAAATAATTGAAATGGGTATATATTTGTTTTTTGTTAAGTTTCCTAATAATTATGCACAGTAATAGTCACCTGCACACACAGATATCCCCCTAAAATAGCTATAACTAAAAACAAACTAAAAACTACTTCCAAAACTATTCAGCTTTGATATTAATGAGTTTTTTGGGTTCATTGAGAACATGGTTGTTGTTCAATAATAAAATTAATCCTCAAAAATACAACTTGCCTAATAATTCTGCACTCCCTGTGTATGTATATATATATATATATATATATATATATATATATATATATGGAACAAAAAGCGAGACAAATAGAAGGCGCTATACTGTGGGTGTGTAAAAGAGATATAGAGGTGAATCTAATATCAATCTAGAAGGTGGATTCCTCCGGGAGCAAAAAACCAACCCTAAAGCGGCTATCCCTTAGAGGGCAGAAAAACAATTGTGCTGGCCGAGACAAAAAAAGACTCCCCTGCCAGCCCAGTGTTTATCCCCCTATGTAAAAAATGAGTGTAAAGAGGCCGTAATAAGGGATATGATAGCGCTGGTTGTAAGGAGACAGTATGTGACACAATTATAATGTGTGACTAAATGCAAAAAATGATACAAAAAGCATAGCACTTGAAATACAATATGACAAAGGGATATATAAAACACACTATAAAAATAAAGTGTAAGGCTGGATATAAAATGTCCCAAATGCTGGAGCACTTATGTACTGTATGTACACAGATGTGAAGTTCAAAACTTTGGTTATGGGTGAAATGCACACTTACAGAAAGGAACCTCAATCATATGAGGTAAGGCAACCGCACATCAGGAAATTGCTCTCAATAGGCTTGGCCCCTTGGGGTATAGATGGGAAACTTCCAGATCAGCGAGCTTGTCTTTTCTCCCCCCTTTCTGTTATCCAAGTGTAGGTGAAATTTCTGGGAGTTTGAGCCCTTGTTTCCTCTGCCTCTTTTAGTATGGGTCCTCTCAGGATGGTGGAGTAGACGATATATGAAAGAAAGAAAGGCCCATATAGTGTGATATCGTTTTAAAAATCCAACATTTTATTCACATATAAAACACTCTTAAAAATGCCTGCTTACATTAAAAATCCTCACAGATATGAGGTATTTATACAGCGATATGTAGCAGGTGCAGTCCTGTATATGCAGGATGGGGTGACCACAGATAGTATAATGGTCACAGATAGCCAAAACACAAATATAGCAGCAAGTACCCACAAAATACTACGATCAGTGGATATATTAAAATTCTTATCTATGAAATATACTGCACCAGAAATTCTGGTTAGTCCAAAAAGGTCCGTTCATATAGGGTGAAGTCTAACGCGTTTCAAAGGTTATGGTAATAGCTCCTTCTTCTTCAGAGACTGTTTTATATTTGAACGGCCGGTTCTTTTATTCCCGTTTCTTCACGCGGGATTTCGGAGGTAAATTCTAAAAGTACTTCTGATTGGATTATACGTACACACCTCCGATGACGATTGTAAAGTTCATCCCAATTCGTCAAGGCGGAGGTGTGTATTTCTAAAATGTGAGGTGTGGTTAGTTGAGGACAGCATTCTATTGAAATGAGACCTATTATGATGTACAATTCAGATAAGTGTATACTTGTGATGTTAATGACTACAATGTTTGGCAGATAATACTCGTTCGTAACCAGTTTATCATATAAATGGCAGATGGAGACCATATAAGCCCTATGGTACAAAATCAAAATAATGGAAAGCAATGTTTTGCGATTATCTTACATCATGTCGCAAATGATACACTCTCATGGGGATTAATGTTAAACCATGTTATAACACAATTGTATACTTCATAAAATATAGAACAATTAAGAAACCAAAACACAATATATATATATACACACTCTTTAGCAATGCATATGTATGTGTCTCAATGCTAAAGCCATTTGCCTGCTTCTTTTTTTTTTTTGTTAACTCCCTTATAACTTTTTTGTGCAATATTTTTTTAAAATAATTTTTAGCAATCAGTGTTATTGTGAGTGTAACTGTACTTTGTAATGTATTTTTGAAATGTTTAGAGCAACTTTTTTGTTTCGGAAAACAGATAACCACAGCTCTGAGATTGCAGTAAGGATTGAAGCGTAAATTGCGATTTCACTCAACTTGTAATATCAGCGCAATGAAAAAGGCTTGCGAAAAGATGATATCGCTTGCGCTAAACCATTTGTGCCTCACTTGCAATCTAGCAAATGTTGAACAATATAGAATACCAAAGTAAATACAGAACTGAAAACGTTTATATATTGTATGAAACTTAAATCTAGAAATAGATATATGAGAGATATATAATAGCCTATAGTGCACAAAGATATATATATATATATATATATATATATATATTGGATTGAAAGAGAAAACCAGGGCGCAAGAAGAGGGAATCAAAAAAGAAACTGGATTGCAGTTTTTCTTTAAACAATAGCTAGACACATAAGCTGCTATCCCTTTAAGAGAAAGTATATGCAGGAATAAGATACTCCAGCAAAAATCCTCAAACAGAAATATGGAGAAAAGAGAACTAAAGGGAATTGATAAGTGCTGTTTCTATTGGGAAGAGCACATAAGTAAAACATATGTACATAATTGGATATAAGAAAAATAAAAGGTTGAACTGTTAGAATGTAAATTTAAGCACATATATAACTAAATCTTGGCAATAGAATAAACAGTGGGTTTGTGGTGGATAAATAAACACTACAGATATATAATGAAAAATCCTCCAGACAATGTTCTAGACAGTATTTCCAATGAAAACTCGTATATGAGCATATGTTCTTATTCCGGTATATATATCTAGAATTCCCACGTACAAGATATAACCTCAATCCTATGAGGTAAGATCTTCACACTGCAGGGGGGCACTTCCGTGGCATATACTGTTGTCTGAATAGATGCAACTGATTCCCCTCTTGTTGTATGGTAGGCTTCCAGATAATCCGTATGGATCAGTGTCCTTCCTGCCTCTCAGACATGGAATCCTTTTTTAGAATATAATAGAGCTCCTGAGGATTTTCTTAATCTCTTATGTATTTATCATCACTGCCATCCTGAGGATACAGTCTAGTGTTGGAAGACGTAAAGCCTTCTACACTTGTTCTTCACACTTCACAGTCGTTATTCTTCTGTACGTGTCTCTCACCTGCCAATATATAAGACCATCCGTCCTATAAACGGAGGGTGCTGTAGGCCTGGTGCAGCACGGCAAGGGCTCACTCGCCCTCAATGGTTTTCTTCAAAGCACTGAGTGCCCTTTCTGGACAGTCTCTCCAAACAAATTGAAGGGGAGGAACCACATTGAATCTGGGTGATCACAGAGGAAATCTCTGGACACACCCACCTAAACGCCACTTGCCGGTTAGCAGGAGGGACGTGGTGCTGAGAAAGGATTCTTGCACCATCCAGAAAGGGCACTCAGTGCTTTGAAGAAAACCATTGAGGGCGAGTGAGCCCTTGCCGTGCTGCACCAGGCCTACAGCACCCTCCGTTTATAGGACGGATGGTCTTATATATTGGCAGGTGAGAGACACGTACAGAAGAATAACGACTGTGAAGTGTGAAGAAGAAGTGTAGAAGGCTTTACGTCTTCCAAATCTAGACTGTATCCTCAGGATATTCTAATTTACCTCTGAGATGGGTACTGTTTATATCTCCCAGTGCTGATATTGAAGCATTAAATAAACTGTTATTGACAGTCTCTGAAATGGCACAAGACAAGACATGTAAAATAAGTCAACATTTCAGAGATTAAATAGGTGATAGTTTTTTTTTTTCCTTCTACTTTTACAATTCAAGTGTACTTTAATAAAGTATGATGGGGCTAAAGTACCCATATAAATAACAACCCATATAGGGCAGATTCTGACTGGAGCGCAGAATTGTGCTTTCATGCTCTACTCGTAATACCAGCGCGTGCAAATCTGTGCTGTTATTTGAAGTTCAGCATAATTTCAAGGAAGTTTTGTGCTCATGAGAACACGCTCCCATAAGCTCCAATGGGAGCTTTGTTCTCATGCCGATGGGCAGCAAAGTTTAAATATATATGTATATGAATATGTACATATATATTTATGTGTTTATATATGTTTAAACACAGTATCTATAGACCGCAATGTAAAAGCACTTTTCAGTGATGTTTTTTTCTACTCCAAACATCTGCTCACTTTAACCCTTATAAATGCTTTGTGCAGTTATATTTAATAATACAAATATATATATATATATATATATATATATATTATAAAGGAACACTACACTTTATTTTGGGGGCAATTTGGGGACATTTTCTTAATTAGGTCAGACCTCTGGTTAATTCACTGAGCGCAGAGTGCTACCCCGACCTCACTGTAGCATTAACCAGCCACTCGTAATGGCTGGTTATTTAACATGTGCCCGTAAAAGGGCATATTTGCCCGTTTATGGGCGCATGTTAAATTAGCGATCCACTTGTAATCTAGCCCATAATTTATTCTGTTTTAATGTCACTCAAGTGTGTATGTAAGCGCTGACTGAAATATAACATGCAATTTTTGAATTCCTTTTATACATAATATATTCAGCATTAAGTTTGTTTATAGCCTTCTGAATTTACTGAAATATACTTTTTACTTGCAATTTGTAAACTCAACTGAAGAAAAAAAACAACAACATAATTTGGAATAGAGTATTGTATGTAATTCCCAATGATGACAGACATATTTTAAAACATTAAACAATGCTCAATCAATGAGAAAATATAGTGTCTGTCTAATGCTGATTGTGTGATGGTTAAGTGACTGAACAGTGCTCTTCAACTGAGACACATCATCTTAAAGAGTTTTGTGTGATTAAATGTGATGTCTTTACTCTCTACGTACTAAACTCAAGAATCCTAATATTCCCAGAACATTGTATCCACTTAAAATACAATATGTCACTATTTGTTTAACACACATATTTTTTATTACTTCTTTCAGAAAAAGCATTTTTTCCCCCCACAAACCAATTTATCGAAAACCTAACATTAATACAACCCCTGTTAACATATAAGGTTAAACTAACAGCGCATGAACAGAAATGCTGTTACAACAAAGCTAGCATATTTCTCCAATTCACTTTGAACTATAAACCCAAGTCATGCATTAAATTTGGGGTATTATCACGGAAAGCAGAATGCTAATTCTGCCAAAGTTTGAAAACGGTTTTGTTGAAGAATAAGCCATGCATTAAATGAACAAAGCTTTCAATAAGGTAGCATTTTTATATATATATATATATATATATATATATATATATATATATATATATTTTTTTTTTTTTTTTGGCAAAAGAAGGCATGGTTGTTTGTTGTTGAAATAGAGCAGAACAATAGATAGTTTTAAAAGGAAATATAATTTCAGACTGTCATTTCAACCAGCTAGCTGTATAGGCAAAGGGAAAAGGGTGCTATAAAGACAGCAAAATACTATTAAGAAGGATCAGATGATTATAACATTGTGCAACAAGTACACATCATCAATTTCCCAGCAGTGATATTGTAGACCACCCAGCTTAGATACTTGGATGACAGATTGCTTGACGGGCATCTAGCTTGTCTCCCATTTAATACGTTCTCCCTTTCTGCTAACCTCCTTATTTCCTCCTTTGCGCCATCAATCATTTTATACATTTGTCACTCTCGCGATTTTTTTTTCTTTCTCAATTGCTACCCTTTTTCAATTAATTTCATTCCTTACCCAATTTTCATCTAATATTTTATTGTATTTATTAACTTATTCATATTTATTTAAACAATTACTCACAGTCCAAATAGTACTCTGATAATTTTTACATAAAAGTTTAAATTTCATGTGCAAACATATAAACCATGTGCAAATTACCAGTATGCAAAAAAGTGTTCTTTGTTGACTCAATTATTTTGTATTAAATCAACATATAAACATAGAGGAGGGGTAAATGACCCTCAGTAATACTATTTATTAGCTGAAAAAGGTTCTTGTTGCATTTGCAACAAAGGAAAAGCTTACAAGTATTTTTAGAACTTTCTTTAAATTTCTTTAATGAAGAAATTCTATAGGGGACATTTCTTCTATTGTATCTACTGCTGTATGTAGAAGATTCAATAAAAAAGGATGCAGTCTTCCAAAGCAACATCATCCTTAGACATGCTAAACATTATGGGCTAGATTATGAGTGGAGTGCTAACTATCGCTCCCGCACCATGGTAACTGCGCTTATATTAGGCCTTTTGCACGCATTGGATACTGCGTGTATTACAAGATGAAAATAAAAAGGTTTTGGTAGTGCTAACCTGACAAGCACAAAAAGCTGAAGCTACAATATTGCTATCACTTTAACATATTCTCCTATAGGGCTTCATTTATGAAATGGCGGGTGCTGCTTCGGCGTCCCATCGTTTCACTCGCCTGTAATGGAAGTTAAGACGCAGCGTTCATAAGCCGCTGCTTCTTAACCTGTCCACCACCTTTTAGGTGGCAGATTGAAATCATTCCAATCCAATACGATCAAGATGATTGACAGAGCGGCATTGCACAAGCATTTCACCAGAAATGCTTATACAATGATAAATGCCGACAGCGTATGCTATAGCGAATCATATCCGCTTGACATTTAATAAATTTACCCCATAGACTTTAATGGAGCACGAAAAGCGAATAATACCTAACACACATCAAGTCGCAAATACTAGATTGCGTTTCCTCAATTGCGCTAACTTGACATGAAATATGAATATTTCACATTCCAATATTCTTCACATAGCAGAATATGTTCTATTTATTATTAAATACATATTTCTATATACATCTGATGTTTTTTGGTAAAATAGTTCATTTTGTAGCCCTTTATTATTTATAGTTTTACTGTTAAAGTTATGATTTATTCATTAAATCAATTTCAATTAATTAATTTACTTTAAATTAATTAAATATATTGTATGAAATGTTGTGCAATCTTTTAAATATGAATATGCAGAAATTTATCATTGCAAGACATTTGTTCATCAGAAGACACTAATACCTCAATAATGTTTCTTCTTTTGCAGTATAATGAAGAACTTCAATATGTGGAGCCCTGTTTAAATGGCACATTAGTACAAGCCGACAGAAACAACAAAGAGGTAAAGAACTACATTATTGAAAATTAGAAGCTACATTTATTTCACACGTGAAAAGCATGTAATTCATTTCAACATATTACAATTATTGTAACCCTATTAACTTACAACAAATCCCATTAGTGAATTATGTTAAAGAAGTTTATTCCTAAATTGAATATTATTATTGAAAATATCTTTAAAAATCTATCTATCATATATCTATTTATTTATCTATCTATATCTATCTATCCATCTATACATCAGGAAGCACTCATATTACAAGTTGAAAGTAAAATATTTTCAGTTGGGCGCTAACCCCATAGAAGTCAATGGAGCAAAAAATTGGGAAAAAAAACTAACACCCTACTCATGCACAAACCCTATCACATATTCTCAAGTGCGCTAACCCGACATGAAAATATAAATATTTGACATTTCATTGTTCTTCACAAAGCAAAATATGTTCTATTTATTTATAAATACATATTTCTACATATATCGATATGTTGACAATATATATCTATATTTATTTATATATATATATATATATATATATATATATATATATATATATACTCTCTCTCTCTCTCGTATATATAAATGATTTTATACAGGTATAGGGTATAGATATATACAGATATATATATATGTTTTTATATCTATATATGTCTGTAAATACGTATTTACACATATAAATACATATGTACACACACACATATATATGTATATATATATATATATATATATATATATATATATATACAGTATATAGATATATCTATATATATATATATATATATATACACACACACATACATATACATATTTAGACATTTATATGTATGTATCTGAATGTTAAAGGGATACTGAACCCAAATATTTTCTTCCATGGTTCAGATAGAGCATGCAATTTTAAGAAACTTTCTAATGTATTTTTATTATTAATTTTTCTTCGTTCCTTTGCTATCTTTATTTGAAAAAGAAGGCATCTAAGCTAAGGAGCCAGCAAATGTTTGGTTCAGAACCATGGACAGCACTTGATTATTGGTACTGTCCAATCAGCAAGGACAACCCTGGTTGTTCACCAAAAATGGGCCGGCATCTAAACTTACATTCTTGCTTTTCAAATAAACATACCAAGAGAATGAAGAAAATTTGATAATAGGAGTTAATTAGAAAGTTGTTTAAAATTGCATACTCTATCTGAATCATGAAAGAAAAAAAATTGGTTCAGTGTCCCTTTAAAGCCCTTTGCAGTCCTATTTTTTAAACACCTGAGACCTCATATCTTTGAGCCCTTATAATTTTTTGTGCAAATTTCTTTTGTGCAACAGTTAACCAGAGCTCTTTGAACACTGTAATCATTCAAGCATAAATCACAATTGTGCTTGTGCGTTTGCATTAACTTTCAACTTGTAATACGAGCGCTAAAGCCAACAAGCAAGCACCCATGATAAACTCCTTTTGCTCAAGTATAACGGTTAGCTTGCCACTCGTAATCTGACCCTATTTCGGCTAATTTTGTCACCCGATATATTTGATTGGTCACAGATATCTGTTGTTCGCATTTCTTCTCAAATAAATCCGGATAATTAATAACAATAAATAAGCAGAAGTTACAAACCCATTTTTGTGTTTTTCACTAATGAATAACAAAGCTTGTAAAAAACGTTCACCTAGATTACGAGTTTGGCATTATGAGTGAAAAAGCAGCGTTATGGCCCATAACGCTTCATTTTCTCTATTGTCACTATTACAAGTCTTGCAGGAATAGGTGTACCGAACACCTTTTAGCCAGTCACGCAACGTCAGTACCGCACTTTTTTTAAAATTTCCTATTTCAATGGGACTCCCATAGCGCCGGTATTACGAGTTTGCCTGGGAGGCTAAAAATTGAGTGTTACAGCCTAAAACGACAAGATCCATACTGCCATCTAAACTCAGTAGTTATGAGTTTTACGTTACAAAGCTGTAACATAAAACTCATAACTAAAATGTTACAAAGTACACTAAACACCCATAAATTACCTATTAACCCCTAAACCGAGGCCCTCCTGCATCACAAACACTATAATATACTTATTAACCCCTAATCTGTCGCTCCGGATATCGTCGCCACTATAATAAACCTATTAACCCCTAAACGGCTGCCCTCCCACATCGCAAACACAATTTAAATATTATTAACCCCTAATCTGCCGTCCGCCCACACCGCAGCTATAATAAACCTATTAACCCCTAAACCACAAGCGACTCACAACAAAATATACTTAAATAAACTATTAACCCCGAAACCTGATTGGAACAGCCAATAGGATTTTAGCAGCTTTAATTCCTGTTGGCTGATAGAAATCTTTCAGCCAATAGGAATGCAAGGGATGCCATCTTTGATGGCGTCACTTGCATTGAAGTTCCAGTGTGCGGCGGAGACCGTATGAAGAGGATGCTCCACGCCGGATGTCTTCAGGATGGACCTGCTCCGCACCGGATGGATGAAGATAGAAGATGCCGTCTGGATGAAGACTTATTGCCGCCTGGATGAGGACTTCGCCGGCTGGATGAAGATCGAAGAGGCCGCCTGGATGAAGACTTCTTGCCGCCTGGATGAGGACTTCGCCCGACTGGATGGATCCTTCAAGCGGGACTTCAATAACTGTAAGTGGATTGTCGGGGGTTAGTGTTAGGTTTTTTTAAGGGTTTTTGAGTGGGGTTTTATTTTAGCTTATTTTTGGACTTTTCATAAAAGAGCTGATTGCCCTTTTCAGGGCATGGCAAAAGAGCTAAATGCCCTTTTAAGGGCAAAGCCAATACAAATGCCCTTTTCAGGGCAATGGTTAGCTTAGGTTATTTTAGATAGTTATTTTATTTGGGGGGTTGGTTGGGTGGGTGGTGGGTTTTACTGTTGAGGGGGGTTTTGTATATTTTTTTTACAGGTAAAAGAGCTGATATCTTTGGGACAATGCCCCACAAAAGGCCCTTTTAAAGGCTATTGGTAGTTTATTGTAGGCTAGGGTTTTTTTTATTTTGGGGGGGCTTTTTTATTTTGATATGGCTATTAGATTAGGTGTAATTCGTTTTTTATTTTTGATAATTTGTTTGTTATTTTTATTTTTTTATTTTTTTGTAATTTATTAATTTTAATTTTAGTGTTTTTTTAATGTTAGGTTTTAGTGTAAGGCAGGTTAGGTTTTATTTCACAGGTAAGTTTTTATTTATTTTAACTAGGTAGTTAATAAATAGTTAATAATTATTTACTAACTAGTCTACCTAGTTAAAATAAATACAAACTTACCTGTGAAATAAAACCTAAGCTATCTACAATATAACTATCAGTTATATTGTATCTAGCTTAGGTTTTATTTCACAGGTAAGTATGTATTTAGTTTAAAATAGTTATTATTTAGTTCATAATTTTAACTTTAATTTAGCTGTATTTAAATTATGTTAAAGTTAGGGGATGTTAGGCTTAGGGTTACGTTAGGGTTTACGTTAGGTTTAGGGGTTAATATATTTATTTAGTGGTAGTGATGTGGGAGGCCCGAGGTTTAGGGGTTAATAGTATTATGTAGGGGGTGGTGATGTTAGGGGCAGCAGATTAGGGGTTAATTGTATTATGTAGGGGGCAGTGATGTTAGGGGCAGCAGATTAGGGGTTAATAACTGTATGTAGGTGGTGGCAATGTTAGGGGCAGCAGATTAGGGGTTAATAACTGTATGTAGGTGGCGGCAATGTTAGGGGCAGCAGATTAGGGGTGTTTAGACATGGGGTTTATGTTAGGTTTTTTTTAAACTCGTAATACCAGCGCTATAGGGGTTTGTAATAACGCCGCTTTTTTGGTGGTCGTTAAAAACCCTATAGCGCTCAAAACTCGTAATCTCTCTGATAGTGATTTAACCCTGTAATTTCGAAAGTTGGCAAGTTTAATTCAAATAGAACATGTACTGTATATACACATATTAACACATAAATATATATGTATATAAGCATATACTGTATATATTTACTGGGAATGCAAAGTTTCCACAGACCACAATGTAAAGGCACTTTTCAGTGCTGTTTTTTTCTAACACCCCACACAAGTCAACTTCAAAGCCCCAAAACTGACTATTTTGAGGGTATTTGGGGCACTTTTAGAAAATTACCAGATCTTATCTCTGGTTAATCTTCTGAGTGCTAATTGCTACTGTGAGTGTAGCAAAAACCAGCCCCTTGTAATGGCTGTTTTTGTTTCGCACTCCAGCCAACAGGGAAATTTGCCCGTTTGCGGGCGCTCAATAATTTAGTGCTCCACTTGTGATCTAGCTCTAAATGTCAGTGGTAGATGACATTTAAAATGAATAGGTTACCTTGCTGGGACCCTTGTCCACCTAGTATTTGTTAAATGGTGCCCATTTTCATTCTTAAGGTTGTGAGAGTCCACAAGTCCTTTCTGTTGGAAATTAATCACCTGGCAACTAGGGGGAGGCAAATACACCCTACATCAAGAGCTTTAAAATCCCTCCTACCTCCTTAAAACTCTCATTCTTTTTTTGCCTCAATAGGAGCAGGTGAAGATTGAGGTACTCCAGATTTTATTTAGCAAATTAAGGTATAATTAATCCTTCATTCCCCTCATAAGGTGAAACTTAGAAGAGAGGGGCATAGTAGTAGAGTACTGGCTCGCAATGTAATTCCCCTGTTGGAGTTGTGGTCACAAGGTGTTGATGGGACTGGTTCTTTATCCTCCTGTTCGGCCATGAAGATATATTCCCTTAGTATATCCTCTACTGTCTAATACAGTAGTGGATAAGCTCTCTACTGTATCCTCATGTTACATCAGGGTAAGATCAGTGGAGTTGGCATTTGCTTGCAATCCTTACACAGCCCGCAGGTAATCAGTAGGTACATACATCTATGTAATAATGACATTTCAACTGGACAGGATACACCTTCAAGCACTCATACCCTTCAAAAATAGAAGTGTGGCGTGAGAAAACCAAAATATAAACAATAATCTTTATTCTCTGCAACCTTATCCTGACTGATTCATCTGGAATGATTAAAAACCCCTGGGCCTCCATTACATATGCAGCGTCGCCCGCAAAATCCTCCGCCGCAGATTTTACGCGATTTTGGTATTACATATACGCCATAGCATACAAGTTATGCGCATATATTTCTCCCTTCGGCCGTAATTTTTAACCCCATAGACTAACATAGAACAGTCACGCAATTTGGTATCCAATATGCAGCGTAAGGACTTACGCGTGCAGAATTCCGAAAATCTACTCCATTCTCATCTCACCACATATTGCAGGCGCAGCAAACCTTGCACTGACTAAAAAAGCAACGTAACTCCCTGGAAGCCTTAACAAACACATACATTTAAGCAGCATCTCAAGGTTAAAGGGACAGTATACTATGATATTGTTTTTTTAAGGTTTATTTGTATATTTGAAATAGTTTGAAGCCACAACATAATCAAATGGATTGAGCTTGTAGGTACTTTATCACATTGTGGACATGTACTTGCTTATTTACTTTAAATTTGTTCTCAAAACAATCAACAATACTTGGAGGAGAGAACAATGGGAAATCATAATTGTATTACCTTCATCTCTTTAAAACCCACTGGAGTGTAATTTATTCTAATGTTAACACAGCTTGGCATTGATGCCAAAATATATAAAGGGACAGTCAAGTCCACAGAAAACCTTCTTGTTTTAAATAGGGCATTTTATTTCAAACTACTTTTAGATTTAATTCTAACACTTGCTTTGTTTTCTTGGTATTCTTAGTTGAAAGCTATGACAACACAATCTCTCACCTGCAGCCTTAAAACACCTGATAATGCCCACCCTATCAGTAACATCACTACTATATATACCAATGTGTCAATTTATATTGGATATGAGATACATTGATTTACATCTTAGAAGTGAATATTACTATATGTACCCTTCATAAACAACTATTGTGGATGTGAGTTATAGTACAAGAATATGTCATAAACATGATAATATTACCTTTTTTTTATTGCCATTTCCACACAGGTCATATTATATGTTTTAACAATATTAGTGTACTAAAACACACCTCACATGGATGTGGATGACAATTATATGGTAAATAACAGAGGACAAGATTTATGGTGAACTATAAGAATATTTATTTCTTTTTTGGCTCTTGGATGAGGGAGCTTAGGTGACTGTAGAAGATTCTGGTATTTCTGCTGGTGTGCTGGCCACAGATGATAGGCTGGAGGCAGTGTCCTGCTGGTATGTAAAGTGCTCAACCAACACACCCAAGAGTTGATTTTGTTCTCTCCATCTATTGTCCATTTGCATCTGCATATCAGACAGAATTCTCATCATCTGTGACTGGTTATGAACACTTGCACTTAACGATGCTGCCATGTCCCTCTGTAGCTCTATGCTACGCTGTTGTCTCCTTTCTTGGCTCCTGATGAACCTTTCATGGTTCCTGAAGAACCTCTCTTGGCCTCTTTGTATGCTCTCAGTGCTTGTTATGAGCCTCCTCTGGAGTGCAATGTATTCCTCACCCAGGGGAGAATACAATGCATCCACAGGCTCTGGAGCAGCAGGGCTTCTAGGTGCTTGTGGGGCAGGGTCACCTGCATCTGCTGTTGCTTGAGGTGCAGGGTCAGCTTCAACTGCTGGTTCATGTGGGGCAGGGGCAGATTCAACTGCTGGGGCATATGAGGCAGGGCCAGCTTCAACTGCTGGTTCATGTGGGGCAGGGTCACCTGCATCTGATGGTTCTTGAGGTGCAGCTGTAGAATCTGCTATATTTCCATCTGCCGATGGTGGAGCTTGTCCAATTGCTGAGGATGGTGGAGCTCGTCCAATTGCTGAGGATGTTGGAGCTCTCATGGTTGGTTGATAGTCCCAATGATGACGAGTGTGTGACCACTCAGCCTGTTCAATTGGAACTTCCTGTGACATTGTCTGTTGGTAAAATCCCTGACTGCCATGAGATTGTGTTGTGGGGGGGGGGTTAAATACATGGACCCTTTGTGGCTGTCTTGGCTCCCCCTCAAAGCCAAAGGGAGGATATTCCTCTGCCCAGGAATCTTGCCAGGTGTCATATGGCAATGGTGGTGGCATCACTCCCGGGTCCTCAACTGAAGCCATCCAACCATGCTCATGACTGGGAGCATACTGTTCTTGCGGTTGCCTGAAGGGTGGTGGTGGTGGTGGCATGGATGTTTGTATCCTTGTGACAGGAGGTTCTGTGAAGGAGTCAAAGGAAGAGATGGATTAGTAAAGTCAGATATATGTCCACGTGGGCATACAATATACATTGATACATGCAGGGCCTATACTGATTCTCATGTCAAACTCTATAACATGTGTCCTGTGTTAATCTGAGACATGTTAGTATTGCACTATTTCACCTCATATCATGAATTGCATTGTGTTAAGTAGCATTAATGTCAAATATAATTGTAGATGTTTTTGTTAGTAGGCCAAATACCATGCTCCTCATTGTGTACATGAATGTGTGATATTAAAGGATGTTATATTTCAAATACATATAATACTGGTGTGTGTGATGTTACTCACCAGCATGATGTGCTGTGGTTGCAGCCCCTGAGTCACGAGCCCCTGGAAGTCCACGGACTGCTGTGATACTCAGGGACCTGCGTATCATCTCCTGCCAGGTGTTATACTCAATATCCAGGGATGGACCACTGCCTGTTCCCCTCTGGTGCATAGCTTCCTGCCCCATCTTTTCTTTGACCCGCCTCTTGCAGTCATTCCACCACTTTTTCAGGCCATCAACAGTCCTCCTCTGCGGGGCCACACTTTTGACAGCATCCTCTACCGCCAACCATGCCGTTTTTTGCTTTTTGGCAATGCCTTTGCCCTTCTCCTGCCTGAAGAGGGCACTGTAATTGTCCATGATGGCCTGGACTAGGGCAACATTTTCATCAAATGAGAAGTTGGGACATCTCAGCCTCTCATCCTTCATGGACACCTGGCTTCCTCCCTGTGATGTCCCTGGTGTGGGTTCCACCCTATCCACTCCCTCCTCCCCCCTTCTGTCCACATGTGCACCCTCTGTATCTCTCCTAGATGTGCCTGCTCTCTGGGGCTCTCAGGCATCTCCCCTCCCATCATCCTTTCTAGCTCTCCCTCTCCCCACTCCACTTACTCCCTAACGGGGGGCCCACTGCTCCTCCTGTCCTCTCCAATACTCCTCTCCCTGCCACTCCTCTCCCCTCCTCCCTACCTCTCCCTGCCATCCTCACACTAAATCACACTACACACACTCACACTCACTCCCAGTTCAATCACACACAATCACAACCAAACACTCAGCCTATCACACTGTAAAATTCAAATAAAATGTGTGAGGTGTTAGAAAAAAAAGTGTGGTGTATTTTGTATATGTATGTATGCAAAATGTGTGCAATATGTAAAAATATGTGTAAGTGTACAAGCTTAACCAAACAACAATGCGACCTAACTCCTCTGTTTGCTCCTCTCTATCTACTCTAACTAATCCTCCACTTCAGTGTAGTGTGCTGTAGCTCAATGAACAATCCAAACACACTGAAGAAAATGGCGGCTGCGTATGGGTTTATATATGAATTTTGAATAGCGTAATTACGTGTCGCATTTTTATATGAAATCGCGGTTCATTTTTACGAGTGTTAGCCTAATTTGCATAAAACTACTCTTTATTGACACTATCCGTGGACAAAATAATGGCGTAAGCTACTTGCGACGACTAAAATGTGTATTTGCGCACATTTCATAAGATCGCCAGTTTGTCCTACTTACCCCAGTTTAGCATATAACGGCGCAGTATATGTAATACCCCAATGTGCAAGGTGAAATTACGGGCGGCGCAGGTTCCCACGCTTGCGCTGAAACATGTGCCGTATATTTAATTGCGCCCCTGGTGTTGAATAATACCAGGTAATTGCTTGTGCAATGTCAAATGTAGGGAGCTAATGCTGCCTCACAAGACCTGAACGCATGGAGGCAGGATTCCTCCCACACCTTGTTAAATGGGAGTTTACAGGTCATGCGTTTAGGGTGCAAGCTGAAGAGTTTTATAGATAAATTAGTTAGATACATCATTGGAATCCCTTTTGAAACAATATTTTGGGATGTAAATTTGTATAAAACTCTTATTATAGATTAGATCTTTCAGTTTAAGATTTTTTGTTTCCTGTTTGAGAGTCTGCTAGAGCTAAAGAAATAATTTCTTTAATTTCTATTATCTCCATAATCAATGTTTCACCTTGGTACTTCTAGATTCTTTTTTTCACCTTCACATTCCTCCTTATAATGCCAATGCCATCCATTCTTTCAGCTTATAGTCAACCTCTACCTGCCCCTCATCATCATTTTATGTTTCCCTCCTTCAATGGTCATTTTCATTATCACATTAACCTATCCAAAGAAACATTAAACTTGAATTTAATTCCCTATGAAGGGTTTACTTATGCATAAAAAACGCCATTTCAATGTATTTTGCAATGATTTATTTTACCTGCTTTTTCTCATGTTTAAGTCTTGTAAGTGGGGTGCATTTTGCTTTACCCTGTGACCCTGCAACATTCTGCACCTTGATTGCTTGATCAGTGCATGATCCCCGACAAAAGAGATAAGATAAACTATAATCAATACTTTTCAAAGGTTTTATCCGAGGGTATTTATTTTGCAATGCAGAACTTTTGCAATTCAGTAAAAAAAGCACATTTGAAAATAGAAGTGAATTTAAAAGTGTCTTAAAATTACATACTCTATCTGAATCATGCAAGTTTAATTTTGACTTTTCTATCATTTTTCAAAATTAGCCTCTGACACCAGTGCAAAGAGGACTTGATTTCTTTAAAAATGCCTACTGGCTCCTGAGTAACCTGGCACCAAAGGGGACTTATTTTTAGCATATAAAATAGTAAATGTGTGAAGATAAAGATTGTATTATTAATTTGCATTTGAATTTAGTTAGTTCTGACATCAGACATATTAGTACAGAGCTGCAACTCAATGTATAATTATTTTCACAGATATATTGAGTTTTATTTATGTCCCAATAAATCCTGTTTCAGGACTAAATAAATAAAATGCATTTCATTATTTGCAATACAAATAGCCAACTATACAATTCTGCACATCTGCAAAATACCACTTAACTCTAATGCAGATGAATCTTATCTTAAAAAGCAAAACACTGACATTAGTTCAAACAGGCTTTTTAAAAAGAATTGCAAAATAATATTTATTATTGTATTTTATTTTAAAAGGGATAGTAAAGTAATAATTAAACTTGCAAGAATCAGATAGAAGTGATTTTAAAGTATCTTAAAATTACATTCTCTATTTTGAAATGTGCTTCGTTCTCTTGGTATCCCTTGTTGAAAATGAATATGCACATATCCTACAGTAGTGGGAGCTAGCTAGTGATTGGTGACTGCACACATTTGTCTCTTGTGATTGGCTAACTAGATATGTTCAGTTAGCTGCCAGTAGTGCAATGATGTTCCTTCAGCAAATGATAACAAGAGAATGAAGCAAATTTGATAATAGAAGTAAATTGGAAAGTTGTTTAAAATTGTAAGTTATATCTTAAGCATGAATTAAATATTACTTCTTGTGACTTGCAAAATGCAAATATGGTTATGATACATGACAATCTGCTGCTCAAAACACACAAAAAGATTTTAATCAATTTAAACAGGAAACTTCCCCTAACCTGTTCTACAATTATCATCATTCTCACACGAGGATCTATGTGCTTACTGCATCGCAATGCTTCTGACAACAGTACAGCAATAAACAGTGGATACATATTGGTGTATACACAGCAAAGAAAAACCCAAAGGCTTTGATTACTGGCTACACAAAAGGGATGGGTGAATGTTTCTAAAAATTCTAAATTTAAAACGAATTTTGATACATTCCTTCGTTTGAAGCGAATTTTGAATGTTTATATAACATTCTAACATTCTATTTTCGAATTTTCATTTTCAAATTTTTCAATAAAATTTGAAAATATTCGTTCGAATAATAGAATGTTTAGCTATGTATTCATTCAATTTCGAAATGTAATATTAGAATTTGAATGTCACATTCAAATTCGAAATAGTATTTCTAGTCTACAACTGTGTTTAATAAATGTAATATTCGAATTCGAATGCTACATTCGAATGTCACATTCGAATTTGAAATAGTATTTCTAGTCTAATACTGTGTTTTAAATGTAATATTCGAATTCGAATGTGACATTCGAATTCGAATGTCACATTCGAATTCGAAATAGTATTTCTAATCTAATACTGGTTTTTTTAAATGTAATATTCAAATTCGAATGTGATATTCGATTTGAATGTGACATTCAAATTCGAAATAGTATTTCTAGTCTAATACTGTGTTTTATAAATCTTATATTCAAATTTGAATGTGATATTCGATTTGAATGTGATATTTGATTTGAATGTGACATTCGAATTCGAAAAAGTGTTTCTAGTCTACTATTGTGTTTTATAAATGTAATTTTCGAATTTGAAAGTGACATTCGAATTTGAATGTGACATTCGAATTCGAATGTGACATTCGAAAAACTGTAAATAACATTTGAAAATCGAATTTTTAAGAATATTCGTTCTTATCAACATTCTATTATGTAAATCGAATTTCTACAATAACATTCGTTCTAACATTCGAATTCGAATATAAACACATTCGCCCATTCCTACTACACAAGCATAAAACAGTGTCAGCATATGACTTTTATTAGTTGAAATAGTATCTAAATATAAAGAGAGTATTTAAAGGGATATGAAACCCACATTTTTTCTTTCATGATTCAGATAGAGCCGCAATTTTTTAGCAAATTTCTAATTTACTCCTATTATCAAATTTTCTTCGTTCTCTTGGTGTCTTTATTTGAAAATCAAGAAGGTAAGCTTAGAAGCCTGCCAATTTTTGGTTCAGCGCCCTGGGCAGCACTTGCTGATTGGTGGTTACACACATATGCATCTCGTTGTTAGCTCACCAGGTGTGTTCAGCTAGCTCCCAGTAATGCATTGCTTCTGTGGTGAAGAAGTAACTATGTGTTTAACCTCATTTTAGGGATTAAATACATAGTTATATAAAAGCAGTAGTGCCATAATAACAATATCTATCATTAGTACATTTTCTTTCTGTGCTTTTAAGTCTTTAAAAAAATAAAAAATTCCAATTATGTTTATCAAGATTTTTTTTTTTTAAAAAAAAACAGCTTTATTGTAAATAAATCAAAATGACAAAAGTTCGGAGACGCAGCTCCAATTTGCAGGGTTACAACAACAACTGTTGGTTTTTGTGGGAAACGCTAATGAAACCATAAGATCTACTGTGTAGAGTTATAACAGCCCACTCCCAATGGCGTTTGAAATTAAGCTGTGAGGATTGTCCTCTAAGGTTATTTATTGTCCAAGTGTTGGGTAAACGATCTACGTGAATGTCCATATTGAGGTCAACCAACTTGTTGAGGGAGTGTGCTGACAGTTTAAATAGTAGGTTTCCCCTTGATATAATGTAGTACAACAGATAAACATTGAAACAATAAATCATAAATAAAGAGGAAAGAAAAACCAACCAGTAAGTTCCTAGTCCGTCCGCACCCCAATTAAGAAATTCCACAATATCTACAGTGTGTGATAATTCCCATGTCCTGTATTGTATAAATCGTGGTTTTCAAGTATTTCTGCTATGTCTATTATTGATGTAAGTAGACCAAAGCTGTGAAAATTCAGCATAAGAATCCATTTTATTATTCTTAAGATAGTAGTATTCCTCTAAATCTATTATTTCAAAGACTTTCCGGGTCCACACGTCTATAGTTGGGGCTTCCCTACTTCTCCAGTTTTTGGCTATCAGAACCTTAGCTCCGTTGCTCAAGATATTAAATAGGTGTTTGTATGGCTTGTATTTTATGTTTATCAATATTTTAATACTTTTAAAATAGACTACACTTATTACTGGATGTTCTCTAGAAAGTCTTGTGTGTATATACAGTTGTGATTTATTTAAATTTTATGTAATAGACACTACTATAAAGAATAATATGCACAGATACTGATGTAAAAATTCAGTGTAAAACCTTTTTAAAACTTACTTAGAAGCTCCCAATTTAACACTGCTAATGAGATAAGCCTGGGACACCCACTGAAAGGGGCTGATAGCAGAACCTCACCCCTCCCCTCTTCTCTGCATTTGAAAAGACTCATTATACACAGAGAAGCAGTGTGAAATCTGTATACATCAGTATACCTCTAAAACTTTGAGGCTTGGTTAGGAGTCTTAAAATCAGCACAGTGTTATTTAAAAATAAGGAAAACTATACATTTTTACAAAAACACTCCCAGAAGGGCTATATAAATGGATCATCTACAAAACATTTATGCAAAGAAAAATGTAGTGTATAATGTCCCTTTAAGTTTTTTTTTTATTGATTAGTAATTTTCCTAGCTGATGATGATGTTTTGTGCTAGGTTAAAATTAAAATAATGAACTTTCCTTATCCAATTATATGTATTAAGAATCTAGTTGTGGTTATTGCTAACGAGCCATTTAATGAACAAATACATGCAAATGCATATTTTACCCTTTGATCATAGCTGATAATTACTCACAGCCAGTCTGGGTATGGGATGCACAAACCTTTGAAGCCGTGTGTAGATTATCTTCATTTTTCACAAGCTGTGTATAAAAGTTCTAAATTGTTATCAAGTATAAATCTTCTGTTTTATTATTATTTATTATAGAAACATAGATTTTTGATAGTGAATAAGAACTGGAGGGGGGTCTTGACAGTCTGCCCATATTTCTATCTGATTCTGACGTGCAAATTACTTGTAATCCAACATGTGAAAACACTTTCATCTCAGCTTTATTAAAATTAAATTAAAGGGGAATTAAATTTAAAATGTAGTTTTTAATAAATATTAAATTATGCATAATTAAACAATATGTTTCCTTTATGTAGTTTGCTTGATTTACGTGTACTTTAAGAAGTTAAAGTTTTTCTACTGCCCCCTAGAGGCTGGAGTACAGTCTATGGAATGCAGTGTCCTGGCATTCCTATGTGCTGTTGCTCAATATCTCTTCTTAATTGGCCACAGTAAAGGACGTAAGATAAATAACATTCAATAGGCTTCTGAAGGGGTGTGTCCTGAGATTACAAAGCAGAGTGTATTAATCTAACAAAATTACAGGTTTTAAATGCTTTTAAAACATTTATTTTGCATGCAAATCTGTTGTGATGCAGTGGATAACTTCTAATGGATAAATAAGAAAAATGATTCAGTTTCCCTTTAAATACAATACTTAATTTCCTACACATCTTTATTTGTGCATAGAAAATGAATTTTTTTAAAGTATACCTTCATAATTTAATTTGCTCTTATTACTTGCAGTTAAATAGTCTGGAGTGAATGGTGCAGACTTTGGGGCCGATTTATCATGCCACGTATTTAGCCCTATGGGGCCGATTCATCAAGCTCAGAATGGAGCTGTTTCCTTGTGAGCCTTCAGGTTTGCCAGAAACAGGAGTTAAGAAGCAGCGGTCTTAATCTGCTCCTTAACTTGTCCGCCGCCCCTGAAGCGGCAGACAGCAATCCGCCCAATCGCATACGATCGGGTTAATTGACACCCCCTGCTAGCGGCCGATTGGCCGCAAATGTTCAGGGGGCGGCATTGCACAAACAGTTCACCAGAACTGCTTGTGCAAAGATAAATGCTGACAGTGTATGCTGTTGGCAATTATTTATGTGCGGCGGACATGATTGCTACAGCGGTACGCATCTGTTTCCCTGCGAGCCTTTAGGCTCGCCGGAAACAGGAGTTAAGAAGCAGCGGTTTTAAAACCACTGCTCCTTAACTCGTCCACCACCTCTGAGGCAACAGACAGCAATCATCCCGATCAGATACGATCAGGATGATTGACACCTCCAGCTAGTGGCCGATTGGCTGCAAATCTGCAGGGGCCATATTGCACATGCATTTCATAAGAAATGCTTGTGCAATGATAAATGCTAACAGCGTATGTCAGGGGTGTCCAAACTTTGCTCTCCAGAGGTTTTGGAACTACATTTCCCATGATGCTCAGCTAGATAAAATGCTGGCTGAGCATCATCGGAAATGTAGTTCCAAAACCTCTGGAGAGCAAAGTTTGGACACCCCTGGCGTATGTTGTCTGCATTTATCGATGTGCGGCGGACATGATTGGGGCAGCACATTTTATTTATACATTTACATTTATATGTGTCTGTAATTTGCCAATTCAAAGAAGAAAATATAACTGTCTGAAATGGCTATTCAAGGTGTATGACGCACATTTTGCTTAAAAAGTAATTTAAACAGTTTTAAAATATCTATATTGTGAGCAAATCTTCTGCAATGTATAAAAATAGTTTAATGTCCCTGAAGATCTCTTAATGTGCTTGAAGATATCATATCCTAACACCTTTCTCCAATCCCATATTTAAGCATTACAGATTAGGGTCATTAGAGGTATAGTAAAGTCCAAATTAAATGACTCAGATAGAACATGTAATTTTAAGCAACTATCTAATATAGTTTTATCGTCAAATTTGCTTTGTTCTCTTGTTATTATTAGTTGAAAGCTAAACTAAACCTAGGTAGGCTCATATGCTTATTTCTAAGCCCTTGAAGGCCGCCTCTTATCTGAATACATTTTACTCTTTCACAGCTAGAGGGCGTTATTTCATGTGTACCATATAAATAAAATTGTGCTCATGCACGTGAGTCAGCACTAATTGCCTGAAATGCAAGTCTGTCAAAAGATCTGAGATAAGGAGGCAGTCAGCAGACGCATAGATACAAAGTAGTTAATGAGGTGAAAAGTATATTTTTATAACATAGTTAGTTATGCAAAACTTGTTTAACTTTTTAAACAATATCATTTTTGGTGTTTTTAACATCCCTTTAAATATTCTTGTATATAGCTCTCTTCTGAAAAGTGCTAGTTTAATTATATTCTTCTTGAGATACGGTCTCCAGAACTACAGGCAATATTAAAGGTAAGAATTTGACCCTGCGTTGTGAAGTCATTGCTTAAACATACAACTTGAAATAATATTAAACAGACACAGTTGTGGCAATAAAAAGTCCGCAGCTTCTTACTTAAAGGAAAAGTAAAGTTGCCAGCACCTCTATGCTGAAAAGCAAAATATAGCACAAAATAACTTGACTTTAATTCATGATATTTTTAAATATGATATATTTTTCAGTAAAATGTACCTTTTATTTTGTCTCGCTATATCGCTGTTCCTACACCTGTCTAAAAAATAAATCTTTATTTTGCGATGAAGAATATAATTATCGATATTTCTTTTGTTCTCCCCAGTGGTGTCATTCTATTGGTCTCCCCAGTGTAAATTACATTAAACGCCCCTACATTAATATGCGCATGCGTGTCTCATTGAATGTACTCCGTGTCTAGAAGTGCGTCCATGAGACACGCATGCGTATTGAGCTATACAGGGAAACAGCCAATGACTTAGACGCATTAACACTAAGCACACATGCACAATCAATTTAAGTTCTCAAGAATGCGCACGGATTAACACGTAAGAGCGGGTGGGACTGCTCTTACGTGTAAAATAACAAAATCAGGAAATGAAGGGGGGGCAGAGGAAGATACGAGACGGCACTATGGGATGTAAGTAAAATATTACAAATAAGAAGGAATACCAACAAAAAAATTGTATATATATATATAATCGGATAATTGTAAACCATGGCATTAATATTGATTGTCTAAATTTACTTTCACTTTCATTTAACATTTGAAATAACACTTTACGGTACCAAAAATGTCTCCCCCATAAATTTAAGCTACTAACCCGGTCTTCTTCTTCACAGAGCCCGAGCCGCGCTAAATGAGGCTTTGCTTGTCGGCTCCCAGGGCCTGCACTAAAGGTTGAAAATTGAAAGTCAATGAATATTCAATTAAACTTATTTTCCAGAATATACGTTCCAAAAAATTTGGCTGAATTTTTCACGGTTTCACATATCTAAAATGTATGTGTAAATGTAATAGGTGCCAAGCACAGGGGTGTGATTTGGCTCAGCACTTAAAGGGATATGAAACACATTATTTTTCTTTCAAGGTTCCGACAGAGCATGCAATTTTAAAGTGAAAGAAAATTTTAATAAACATGAATGCTGCTATGCATTCACCTAATCTAAAACTATATATTCACTTATTTACTTTTCTTTATAATCGTTTCCATTTGAAAAATATTTATCTTTTATTTTTCCTACCGTTTGTCATGTTCCTCCGCCCCCTGCTAACTTCCTGCTTCTGCAGTCTAATACGTAAGAGCGGTCCCACCCGCTGTATACATATGGAGCTGTGCTCGCTCTCGTGCAGACTATTTTTATGCGCATGCGCAATAGCACCCTCTCTGCTTATAACTTAGTTTGAACAGACTGCATTTTTTTTGCCGCATGCGCACTTCAACCCGGGGGCGTAGATAGACCGGTTAGAGACCCCACTGGGGGACCAATGAATTCTTTCTAGCGGTATCAGTCACCGCACATCAAAAAAAAAATTCATGCAGGCGGAGGAACAGGGAACAAGTTTAGCAGCTTAAAAAGTACAAACGGATGATTTATAAGACGTTTTAAAAAAAATTATGAATGAAAGTTAAGTTATTTTTTAAAGTATTTTCATGGCACACATAGCGATTTGGTATACTTTACTTTCACTTTAAGCATCTTTCTAATTTACTCCGATTATCAATTTTTCTTCGTTCTCTTGGTATCTTTGTTTAGCTACATTTAGCCACCAATCAGCAAACACTATACAGGGTTCTTAATCCAAAAATAGGCCGGCACCTAAGCTTACATTCCTGCTTTCCAAATAAAGAAACCAAGAGAACAAAGAAAAATTGCTAATAGGAGTAAATTATAAAGTTGCTTAAAATTGCATGCTCTATCTGAATCATGAAAAAAAAATTGTGTCTATTATCCCTTTAAGGAGCTAGAAACATGGTAATAATACATTAACCCATCTATCCTAATACATTATCTTATGCATTTTGGATTTCTGTCTTTCTTAAAGGGATAGGAAACCCCAAAATGTTATTTCATGGTTTGAATACAACATACAATTTTAAACAACTTTCCAATTTACGTCTATTATCAAATTTGCTTTGTTATCTTTTTATCCTTTGCTGAAGGAACAGCATTGCACTACTGACAGCAAGCTGAACTCATCTAGTTAACCAATCACAAGAGACAAATGTGTGCAGGCACCAATAAGCAGCTAGCTCCCACTAGTGTAGGATATGTGAGTATTATTTTTCAGCAATGGATACCAAGAGAATGAAGCACATTTGAAAATAGAAGTTAATTTAACATTTTCTTAAAATGACATGCTGTATCTGAATCACGCAAGTTTAATTTTGACTTTCCTATCCCTTTAAATACTCAAAATAGTTTATAGTTTGCTCATGTCTAGCTGGTGCTCTGTTACTAGGTATAATCTATTGCATCTTCAGTGTTGATTGTGTGGTTGATTAGTGATTAGTGGCTTGGGGCCTGATTGTTTAAAATTTGCTGGATGGGAAGATGCAAAACATCGCCAGAACTTGCAGAGGAACCCTTGTGGAATTCCCTAAAAAAAAAAAAAATTCCATCCCTGCAAATTGCAAGATGCCTCCCATAGAAAGAAATGGAGTTCGCTGGAAGGTGAAAGCTTGCTTGGGAGAACAAAGTAAGCAGGGGTTCCCTTTAAGGGGACAGTAAAGGTAAAAAAAACAATGTTACAGGATTCGGCAGACAGTGCAGAATTATGTAACATTATCTAAGTGACAGCTTGACAAATCAAAAGATTTGAGAGATTTTAGCCACTAAAGTTACACTTACCTCAAGCTCTCGCAGAGATAATGTTTCACGATTTTGCACCATGTGTACGTTTACTGTCCTTTTAAATGTGAAATGATCCAACCAATACAAATATGATTACCCTATTTTTAGTGTATATTATTATTCAATCACCATTTTTTTTTTTTTTTTAATGCATGTGTTTTGCCAAGAAAAAACAGCAAGAACTGCAGGTATAAAATGTTTAAATAGTGCACAAGAGCTCGCAAACATTGACCCATTGATATATGACCCTAATTCAGTCCAACAGCAGAAGCAGGGGAACTTATCATACAATACTCTTTGAATCTGGTACTTATAAGTATAAATCTCACATCTTTTTTTTTTTTTTTGCATTTGCATTTGCTGTGTAGTTTTTATACTGTGTGCATTTTGCTGAAATGTATTTCAGTACGTCAGAGCATTTATTCTTTTAATACAATTTTTTTTTAAATACAGTTTCTTTGCAAGCCCTACTGTAATAATTGCATATAATTCACATACTTAAATTCAGGGAACACCCATTTACCAGACACTTTGTTCTTAAAAAGACTTTAAACACTTTTAAGATGGTAATATAAAATGATACATTGTATATAAAAAACAAAGTCTACAATATACTCATTATTTATTTTGTCCCCTTTTTCTGTAATTACATTATTAGATTGTGGGCTATTTCAGTTCCTGTTAGAAATTAAAGTGCAGAACACTGTTATATTCCACACAGCCATTGGCTACAAACTCTAGCGACCTATTTATAACTGTCTCTAATTGGCCACAGCAGAGAAGGTAACCTAAGTTACAAAATGTCAGCTCCCATTGTTTTATAGACACTAAAACGTTACACTTATTATGTCACTATTTAAGCAACTAATTGCACTTTAAAAAATACATCAACATGTTATTCTCAGACTAATCTTTTATTTGAATGCATCATTCTATCTAGCATTTATTTAGTGTTTAATGTCCCTTTAAGGTATAAACTGACTTAAGAACATTACACCAGGGACTTCACAGTATTTCTCAGAGAATCTCAGACATTTAGATATTTTGGGCCCTTGATGTGATGCTGCTATTGACTCCATTACTTGTAAACTACACAGACAATGATATAAGTGAGGTTTAAGCAATTGCTTGTATACAGGTGTCTGCTTCAAGATCATTTGGATTTCAGTTCTCAAAACTACATTTGTATTGAGTCGGTAACAGTTATCTGTCATCTGTATTCTCTTGAGGCAAATAGTGATTGCATGAGTGTTTTCCTTGTATTTTTAGATAAAAACAGAAAAATTGCACTATACATCTGAACGGGGAAAGACTAAAATAAATTACTACTGTATAGTTGTGCAGGTGCAACTCTTTGCTGTTGTCTGTCAACAAAGAAAGAGATCAAAATGTAATATTCCTTATATTTTCAGCAGCAGATCTCTCAAAATCTTTATGGAATTTTGTGTTGAAATTCAAAACACAAATATAACCTACGGGACTTTGCTAGGTGGCATTTAAGCTTTTTTTCTTTGTTGCATTTAAAAAAAAATTAATACATATTACTGGGCCCTGTTTTTTTTTAAATTTTTTATTAATGACTTGGAGTAAGGATTAAAGGGACACTCAAGTCAAAATTAAACTTTCATTATTAACAACTTTCTAATTTACTTCCATTAAAAAAGTGTCTTTTTAATATTTAAACATTTGGAGTCACCAGCTCCTACTGAGCATGTGCAAGAATTCACAGAATAAACGTATATGCATTTGTGATTGGCTGATGGCTCTCACATGGTACGTGTATGCATTTGTGATTGGCTGATGGCTCTCACATGGTACATGTATGCATTTGTGATTGGCTGATGGCTGTCACATAGTACAGGGGGAGTGGAAGTAGACATAACTTTTAAAATTGTCAGAAAAAAAAATCTACTATTTGAAAAATCTATTTATTTGAAGTTCAGACTAAGGGGGGTAGTTATC
Source organism: Bombina bombina (assembly GCF_027579735.1). Taxonomy (NCBI): domain Eukaryota; kingdom Metazoa; phylum Chordata; class Amphibia; order Anura; family Bombinatoridae; genus Bombina; species Bombina bombina. Next base: position 267,196,253 of record NC_069505.1, on the reverse strand, counting down.
AAGCCGTCAACCTCAAATACGCTGGATTTCCGCAGCGTATTTGTGGCGAGGCTGATTCGCCTTAGTTATCAAAGGCTAGAGACCGGCAAAAGTAGAATTTTGTGACGTAAACTTCGATCCAGCCGGACTCAGTCTGACACAGATCGATTCTTATGTCACTCCAGATGTTCCGCACACAAGTGCGGCACAATCTGACTACTTTTGCTAGTTATCAAAAAACTAGCAGGTACGCTCGGCACTTTTACGGCCAAGCGTACCTGGTTTTCAAACCGCCACCCTGCAGGCGGCGGATCCCATAGGAATCAATGGGAGTCTGACCATAGCGAAAGTACAAGTTCGCTGCTGCCAGACATCCCATTCATTCCTATGGGAGCTGTCTACACCTAACACCCTAACATGTACCCTGAGTCTAAACACCTCTAATCTGTCCCCCCTACACCGCCGCAACTAAATAAAATGATTAACCCCTAAACCGCCGCTCACGGAGCCCACCGCAAGCTACTCTATACCTATTAACCCCTAAACCGCCGCTCACGGAGCCCACCACCTACATGATACCTAGTAACCCCTTATCCTGCCCCCCCTATAATAAAGTTATTAACCCCTACCCTGCCGATCCCGCACCTCGCGGAAATAAATAAATAGTTTAACCCCTAAAACGCCGCTCCGTGACCCTGCCGCAACCTATATTAAATTTATTAACCCCTAATCTGCCCCCCCTACACCGTCGCCACCTATAATACATTTATTAACCCCTATCCTGCCCCCCACTACACCGCCGCCACTGTAATAAATTTATTAACCCCTAAACCTAAGTCTAACACTAACCCTAACACCCCCCTAACTTAAATATTAATTAAATAAATCTAAATCATATTTCTATTATGAACTAAATTAATCCTATTTAAAACTAAATACTTACCTTTAAAATAAACCCTAATATAGCTACAATATAAATAATAATTATATTGCAGCTATCTTAGGATTTATTTTTATTTTACAGGTACCTTTCAATTTATTTTAACTAGGTACAATAGCTATTAAATAGTTATTAACTATTTAATAGCTACCTAGCTAAAATAAAGAGAAATTTACCTGTAAAATAAAAACTAACCTAAGTTACAATTACACCTAACACTACACTATACTTAAATAAATTATTCCTATTTAAAACTAAATACTTACCTGTAAAATAAACCCTAATATAGCTACAATATAATTAATAATTACATTGTAGCTATCTTAGGATTTATATTTATTTTACAGGTAACTTTGTATTTATTTTAGCTAGTTAGAATAGTTATTAAATAGTTATTAACTATTTAATAACTACCTAGCTAAAAGAAATACAAAATTACCTGTAAAATAAATCCTAACCTAAGTTACAATTAAACCTAACACTACACTATCATTAAATAAATTAAATAAACTACCTACAAATAACTACAATTAAATACAATTACATAAACTAACTAAAGTACAAAAAATAAAAAAGCTAAGTTACAAAAAATAAAAAAAATAAGTTACAAACATTTAAAAAAATATTACAACAATTTTAAGCTACTTACACCTAATCTAAGCCCCCTAATAAAATAACAAACCCCCCCAAAATAAAAAAATGCACTACCCTATTCTACATTAAAAAAAGTTCAAAGCTCTTTTACCTTAGCAGCCCTTAAAAGGGCCTTTTGTGGGGGCATGCCCCAAAGAGTTCAGCTCTTTTGCCTGTAAAAGAAAAATACAACCCACCCAACATTAAAACTCACCACCCACATACCCCTAATCTAACCCAAACCCCCCTTAAAATAACCTAACACTAATCCCCTGAAGATCATCCTACCTTTAGTCATCTTCACTCAGCCGAGCCACCGATGGAACTGAAGAGGACATCCGGACTGGCAGAGGTGATTATCCAAGGGGCGCTGAAGAAATCTTCCATCCGATGAAGTGATCCTCCAAGCGGCGCTGAAGAAATCTTCCATCCGGGCGAGGTCATCTTCCAAGAGGCGCTGAAGAAGTCTTCTATCCGGGCGAGGTCATCTTCGAAGCCGGGTCTTGAATCTTCATCCCGCCAACACGGAACATCCTTCTTTCCCGACGGACTACCGACGAATGAAGGCTCCTTTAAGGGACGTCATCCACGATGGCGTCCCTTCAATTCCGAGTGGCTGATAGGATTCTATCAGCCAATCGGAATTAAGGTAGGAAAAATCTGATTGGCTGATGGAATCAGCCAATCAGATTCAAGCTCAATCCGATTGGCTGATCCAATCAGCCAATCAGATTGAGTTCGCATTCTATTGGCTGTTCCGATCAGCCAATAGAATGCGAGCTCAATCTGATTGGCTGATTGGATCAGCCAATCGGATTGAACTTGAATCTAATTGGCTGATTCCATCAGCCAATCAGATTTTTCCTACCTTAATTCCGATTGGCTGATAGAATCCTATCAGCCAATCGGAATTGAAGGGACGCCATCTTGGATTACGTACCTTAAAGGAGCCTTCATTCGTCGGTAGTCTGTCGGGAAAGAAGGATGATCTTCAGGGGATTAGTGTTAGGTTATTTTAAGGGGGGTTTGGGTTAGATTAGGGGTATGTGGGTGGTGGGTTTTAATGTTGGGGGGGTTGTATTTTTCTTTTACAGGCAAAAGAGCTGAACTCTTTGGGGCATGCCCCCACAAAAGGCCCTTTTAAGGGCTGGTAAGGTAAAAGAGCTTTGAACTTTTTTAATGTAGAATAGGGTAGGGCATTTTTTTATTTTGGGGGGTTTGTTATTTTATTAGGGTCTTAGATTAGGTGTAAGTAGCTTAAAATTGTTGTAATATTTTTTTAAATGTTTATAACTTTTTTTTTTTATTTTTTGTAACTTAGCTTTTTTTATTTTTTGTACTTTAGTTAGTTTATATAATTTTATTTAATTGTAGTTATTTGTAGGTAGTTTATTTAATTTATTTAATGATAGTGTAGTGTTAGGTTTAATTGTAACTTAGGTTAGGATTTATTTTACAGGTAATTTTGTATTTCTTTTAGCTAGGTAGTTATTAAATAGTTAATAACTATTCTAACTAGCTAAAATAAATACAAAGTTACCTGTAAAATAAAATTAAATCCTAAGGCCTAGATTTAGAGTTCGGCGGTAGCCGTCAAAACCAGCGTTAGAGGCTCCTAACGCTGGTTTTGGGCGCCCGCTGGTATTTGGAGTCAGTGATTAAAGGGTCTAACGCTCACTTTTCAGCCGCAACTTTTCCATACCGCAGATCCCCCTACGCCATTTGCGTAGCCTATCTTTTCAATGGGATCTTTCTAACACCGGTATTTAGAGTCGTTTCTGCAGTGAGCGTTAGAGCTCTAACGACAAGATTCCAGCCGCCTGAAAATAGCAGGAGTTAAGAGCTTTCTGGCTAACGCCGGTTTATAAAGCTCTTAACTACTGTACCCTAAAGTACACTAACACCCATAAACTACCTATGTACCCCTAAACCGAGCTCCCCCCACATCGCCGCCACTCGATTAAAATTTTTAACCCCTAATCTGCCGACCGCCACCTACGTTATACTTATGTACCCCTAATCTGCTGCCCCTAACCCCGCCGACCCCTATATTATATTTCTTAACCCCTAACTTGCCCCCCACAACGTCGCCGCAAGCTACTTAAAATAATTAACCCCTAATCTTCCGACCGCAAATCGCCGCCACCTACGTTATCCCTATGTACCCCTAATCTGCTGCCCCTAACATCGCCGACCCCTATATTATATTTATTAACCCCTAATCTGCCCCCCTCAACGTCGCCGACACCTGCCTACACTTATTAACCCCTAATCTGCCAAGCGGACCGCACCGCTACTATAATAAAGTTATTAACCCCTAATCCGCCTCACTAACCCTATCATAAATAGTATTAACCCCTAATCTGCCCTCCCTAACATCGCCGACACCTACCTTCAATTATTAACCCCTAATCTGCCGACCGGAGCTCACCGCTATTCTAATAAATGGATTAACCCCTAAAGCTAAGTCTAACCCTAACACTAACACCCCCCTAAATTAAATATAATTTACATCTAACGAAATTAATTAACTCTTATTAAATAAATTATTCCTATTTAAAGCTAAATACTTACCTGTAAAATAAATCCTAATATAGCTACAATATAAATTATAATTATATTATAGCTATTTTAGGATTAATATTTATTTTACAGGCAACTTTGTAATTATTTTAACCAGGTACAATAGCTATTAAATAGTTAAGAACTATTTAATAGTTACCTAGTTAAAATAATTACAAAATTACCTGTAAAATAAATCCTAACCTAAGATATAATTAAACCTAACACTACCCTATCAATAAAATAATTAAATAAACTACCTACAATTACCTACAATTAACCTAACACTACACTATCAATAAATTAATTAAACACAATTGCTACAAATAAATACAATTAAATAAACTAGCTAAAGTACAAAAAATAAAAAAGAACTAAGTTACAGAAAATAAAAAAATATTTACAAACATAAGAAAAATATTACAACAATTTTAAACTAATTACACCTACTCTAAGCCCCCTAATAAAATAACAAAGCCCCCCAAAATAAAAAATTCCCTACCCTATTCTAAATTAAAAAAGTTACAAGCTCTTTTACCTTACCAGCCCTGAACAGGGCCCTTTGCGGGGCATGCCCCAAGAATTTCAGCTCTTTTGCCTGTAAAAAAAAACATACAATACCCCCCCCCCAACATTACAACCCACCACCCACATACCCCTAATCTAACCCAAACCCCCCTTAAATAAACCTAACACTAAGCCCCTGAAGATCTTCCTACCTTGTCTTCACCATGCCAGGTATCACCGATCCGTCCTGGCTCCAAGATCTTCATCCAACCCAAGCGGGGGTTGGCGATCCATAATCCGGTGCTCCAAAGTCTTCCTCCTATCCGGCAAGAAGAGGACATCCGGACCGGCAAACATCTTCTCCAAGCGGCATCTTCGATCTTCTTCCATCCGGTGCGGAGCGGGTCCATCTTGAAGCAGGCGACGCGGATCCATCCTCTTCTTCCGATGTCTCCCGACTAATGACGGTTCCTTTAAGGGACGTCATCCAAGATGGCGTCCCTCGAATTCCGATTGGCTGATAGGATTCTATCAGCCAATCGGAATTAAGGTAGGAATATTCTGATTGGCTGATGGAATCAGCCAATCAGAATCAAGTTCAATCCGATTGGCTGATCCAATCAGCCAATCAGATTGAGCTCGCATTCTATTGGCTGTTCCGATCAGCCAATAGAATGCGAGCTCAATCTGATTGGCTGATTGGATCAGCCAATCGGATTGAACTTGATTCTGATTGGCTGATTCCATCAGCCAATCAGAAAATTCCTACCTTAATTCCGATTGGCTGATAGAATCCTATCAGCCAATTGGAATTCGAGGGACGCCATCTTGGATGACGTCCCTTAAAGGAACCGTCATTAGTCGGGAGACATCGGAAGAAGAGGATGGATCCGCGTCGCCTGCTTCAAGATGGACCCGCTCCGCACCGGATGGAAGAAGATCGAAGATGCCGCTTGGAGAAGATGTTTGCCGGTCCGGATGTCCTCTTCTTGCCGGATAGGAGGAAGACTTTGGAGCACCGGATTATGGATCGCCAACCCCCGCTTGGGTTGGATGAAGATCTTGGAGCAAGGACGGATCGGTGATACCTGGCATGGTGAAGACAAGGTAGGAAGATCTTCAGGGGCTTAGTGTTAGGTTTATTTAAGGGGGGTTTGGGTTAGATTAGGGGTATGTGGGTGGTGGGTTGTAATGTTGGGGGGGGGTATTGTATGTTTTTTTTTACAGGCAAAAGAGCTGAAATTCTTGGGGCATGCCCCGCAAAGGGCCCTGTTCAGGGCTGGTAAGGTAAAAGAGCTTGTAACTTTTTTAATTTAGAATAGGGTAGGACATTTTTTATTTTGGGGGGCTTTGTTATTTTATTAGGGGGCTTAGAGTAGGTGTAATTAGTTTAAAATTGTTGTAATATTTTTCTTATGTTTGTAAATATTTTTTTATTTTCTGTAACTTAGTTCTTTTTTATTTTTTGTACTTTAGCTAGTTTATTTAATTGTATTTATTTGTAGCAATTGTGTTTAATTAATTTATTGATAGTGTAGTGTTAGGTTAATTGTAGGTAATTGTAGGTAGTTTATTTAATTATTTTATTGATAGGGTAGTGTTAGGTTTAATTATATCTTAGGTTAGGACTTATTTTACAGGTAAATTTGTTATTATTTTAACTAGGTAACTATTAAATAGTTCTTAACTATTTAATAGCTATTGTACCTGGTTAAAATAAATACAAAGTTACCTGTAAAATAAATATTAATCCTAAAATAGCTATAATATAATTATAATTTATATTGTAGCTATATTAGGGTTTATTTTACAGGTAAGTATTTAGCTTTAAATAGGAATAATTTATTTAATAAGAGTTAATTTATTTCGTTAGATAAAAATTATATTTAAGTTAGGGGGGTGTTAGTGTTAGGGTTAGACTTAGCTTTAGGGGTTAATCCATTTATTAGAATAGCGGTGAGCTCCGATCGGAAGTTTAGGGGTTAATAATTGAAGGTAGGTGTCGGCGATGTTAGGGAGGGCAGATTAGGGGTTAATACTATTTATGATAGGGTTAGTGAGGCGGATTAGGGGTTAATAACTTTATTATAGTAGCGCTCAGGTCCGCTCGGCAGATTAGGGGTTAATAAGTGTAGGTAGGTGTCGGCGACGTTGTGGGGGGCAGATTAGGGGTTAATAAATATAACATAGGGGTCGGCGATGTTAGGGCAGCAGATTAGGGGTACATAGGGATAATGTAAGTAGCGGCGTTTTACGGAGCGGCAGATTAGGGGTTAAAAGTGTAATGCAGGGGTCAGCGATAGCGGGGGCGGCAGATTAGGGGTTAATAAGTGTAAGGCTAGGGGTGTTTAGACTCGGGGTACATGTTAGAGTGTTAGGTGCAGACGTAGGAAGTGTTTCCCCATAGGAAACAATGGGGCTGCGTTAGGAGCTGAACGCTGCTTTTTTGCAGGTGTTAGGTTTTTTTTCAGCTCAAACAGCCCCATTGTTTCCTATGGGAGAATCGTGCACGAGCACGTTTTTGATGCCGGCCGCGTCCGTAAGCAGCTCTGGTATCGAGAGTTGCATTTGCGGTAAAAATGCTCTACGCTCCTTTTTTGGAGCCTAACGCAGCATTTGTTTGAACTCTCGATACCAGAGTTAAATTTATGGTGCGGCCAGAAAAAAACCCGCGGAGCGTTAACAGCCCTTTTACCGCCGAACTCCAAATCTAGGCCTAAGATAGCTACAATATAATTATTATTTATATTGTAGCTATATTAGGGTTTATTTTATAGGTAAGTATTTAGTTTTAAATAGGATTAACTTAGTTCATAATAGAAATATTATTTAGATTTATTTAATTAATATTTAAGTTAGGGGGGTGTTAAGGTTAGTGTTAGACTTAGGTTTAGGGGTTAATAATTTTATTACAGTGGCGGCGGTGTAGTGGGGGGCAGGATAGGGGTTAATACATTTATTATAGGTGGCGACGGTGTAGGGGGGGCAGGATAGGGGTTAATAAATTTAATATAGGTTGTGGCGGGTTCAGGGAGCGGCGGTTTAGGGGTTAAACTATTTATTTATTTGCGGCGAGGTGCGGGATCAGCAGGATAGGGGTTAATAACTTTATTATAGAGGGCGACGGTATAGGGGGGGCAGGATAGGGGTTACTAGGTATAATGTAGGTGGCAGCGGTGTCCGGGAGCGGCAGTTTAGGGGTTAATACATTTATAAGACTTGCGGCAGGGTCTAGGAGCGGCGGTTTAGGGGTTAGTAACTTTATTTAGTTGCGGGGGGCTCCGGGGGCGCCGGTATATTGGGTAGAACAGTGTAGTTTAGTGTGAGTGCTTAGTGACAGGCTAGCAAGAAAGCTGTCAAACAGCCGAAGAGCAGCGAGATCGGATGAGTGATAACTCTCACAGTCCGCTGCTTATGGCCCCGCGGCTTTTTGACAGCTTTACTTGATAACTTAGGCGAATTTTTTCAGGTCCGCGGCAGCGATGTGAGGCGAGCTTAGGCGGGCGTATTGGGCCGGCGAAGGCAGGAAAGTTGACACGTTGATAACTACCCCCCTAAGTGCTATTGCACTGTCTTGTTATCTTGCATTTGTTGATTATACAAATCTACTGTGATTACTGGTCCTTTAAATAGCAACATCCCAATGTATGCAGATAATACAAAGTTGTGTAAGGTCATTAGGTCAGGGCAGGATGAAATTGCTTTACAAGGGGATTTAATTTTTTTAACAATGTGCAGGTGAATGGAAAATGAGATTTAATACTGGAAAATGTAAGGTTCTTCATTTTGAAGTAAAATAAGCAGGCACACAATGCAGGACAACGACTTCTAAGGCTAAGATACAAGCATATATTAAACGAGGCATTGATGCAAGAGAGGAAAGCGTAATTCTGTCACTATATAAATCCCTGGTAAGACCTCACCTTAAGTGAAGGTAAAGTTATCATGTAACGATGTTTGCAAATGTAAATAGTAAAAAAAATAAGGGTAGTTTAATTCATCAATTTTGTTAGAACGCAATATTTACCAATTTATCAGCTTTTTTAATCTTCAAACTACTCGTTCTGCAATCTGCCCGTTTTTCTTTTTTTTTTTCGTAGCCAGGTCACGTTTTTCTAGTACCCAATCATATGTCTGGCCGTTAGGCAGCCGTCATTTTACGTCACTTCATTAGTATTAATAGTGCGCATGCGTTACCTACACATCCTGTATCTTGGAAGCCGTGCTCGTGATAGTTTTTATTCACGCAGGCGCAATTAGAGATTACGGCGTGATGTGCGCATGCGCAAGCCTTCAGATTATCGCGAACGCGCATTTGCAATACGTATAGAGCGGGTGGGAACGCTCTATACGTAATACTGAAAGAAACCAGGAACTAGATGGAGGGAGGAGCTATAAGCGCCCAAACACGTTGATAAAAAGTATTTATTTTATATTTCTATGTATACATATATGTGTTAAAAACTTAGCGATCTTGGTATATATCAACTAAATAACATAATACTTCTTTCAATTGTGCAAAACTTTACCTTCACTTTAACTATGGAGAGCAGTTCAGGGGACCAATCTCTAAAAAAGTCATTGCAGACTTAGAAAAGCTAATAAGGGGAATGGAGAATTTAAGCTATGAGGAGAGGTTAGCTAAAAAACTGGGTCTGTTTGCTTTAGAAAAAGAGGCTTGAGAGGTGACATGATTACTCTATATAAATATATTTAAGTCCCATATACAGAGATGGCAGAAGATAGTGTTTATTCCAAGAAAATTGTTTGTGAAAAGAGGTCACAATGTAAGGCTGCAGGAAAGGAGATTTAATCTCAAGAAACGTAAAAAAAATTTCACTGTGAGATAGGGTGAGATAGGGTGGCCATATTGCCGCTTTAAAAAGGGACACATATGAAAAATACATATGTCAGGGCTGTTTTCAAGGCCATTTAAAGAAATGTTTTGTATAAGAACCCTGACATATGTATTTCTATATATATATATTTCCCTTTTTAAAGCGGCAATATGGTTACCCTACTGTAAGAGCAATTCAATTGTGGAACTCATTACCTAAGGAGGTAGTTAATGCCAATACCTTAGATACATTTAAAAATGGTTTAGTTACATTTCTGGCTAGAAACAGAAATTCAGGGATATGATTGCTTGTATTAAATGTGTTTCTTTTTAATGGAATTAATTTAAGATCAGCTGGAGATTTTATTATAGATAGATTAAGCTTTGTATTGGTTGAACTCAATGGACTTCTGTCTTTTTTCAGCCTCATTTACTATGTTACTATGTTATACAAAAATGGTCAAATGGTAAGTTTTTCTGTGCTTGATATCTATACCACCATTTAAAAACAGTTAAAGGGACAAAGATTAAACACTAACTATATTTCATTCTCTTCCATCTAATCATAGGTACTGTCATTTTGGAACCTAGGTTAAACTGCAGATATTCAAAGAAACAAAAGATTCACAGCTTATGTGAAAGTTAAATATGGTATATTAATATAATGCCATATTTATAATTATATATATAATGTGTGTATGTATATACATCTATATCTTTCTATCTATAATTTAAATAATCTACTCTCATCATATCCTACCTTGTTTATAGATCCCCCCTTTTTAATTGGTCATTCATTCTTCAGCCACTTCCCTTGCTCCAATTTCTGGACTGTGTCCAACACTTCAGATTAGTGGCTAAGCTTTTCCGATCTCTTCATTGGATCTCTATATCTCGCAATTTTATTTGAAACTTAGGAGCCATGTAGAGATATGTAGATATATGAAGAGATATTTTTAGAGGAATCCAAAATGTTAGATGCAGTAACTAGAATTTTTAGGACCATATCTGCTTGGCTTTGTGGATTGTTAAGACATGTCTCATTTTTGCTTAGAACTTCAACAGTTATTTGTTGATTTGCCTTATAGGCTTTTGAACAAGCCAGAATGATGTACTGGCAAGTTATTATATGTCACATGATATACAGTATGTCAAAATGCCTGGCCACCTTTCATCAATGTTTAATACACTTCATTACTCTTCTCTTTGATATTTTTTGATGACCTTTCAAATCTGCAGCTGTTGAAGTAATACCCTGCGCATCTATAGTGAATTTGTGGTTACAACTGGTTACAAAGAACATATGATAATAAATGACAACATTACCTAGTGTTGCCGGAACAAGGATTTTATGTATATTTGACATCAATAATAACAACAATCTAACATTGCTATCACTATACTTGAATATCCATTTTAAAGAAAAACAGCAAAAAATTAGAAATCAAACTGATGAGGCGATGCCTACAAGTAATATCAAAATGCTAAATGTTTCATTAACTCATTTTTTCCACGCAATCACCTACTAGCGTCTGCTTATTCTCAAGTCTGTGAGCAGACACATGAGTTTGTTAAAATTCATAGTGCATGAAAATTCATTTTGGATGCAATTTTGTATACAAAATAAATTGAATCACTTTATTTAACATATCACTACAGTAAGCTGCAAGATTCAGTACATTCTGTTGCTGTGAGATATAATGAGTTGTGACAAAATATAGAAAAACAAACAATTTCCTCCTGAATTGCACCCAGATTAAATTGTTATGATTCTAAAAATTGTTTTTGCCAAATTAATTTTGCTCATGTTTCAATTTGTTGTGAATTTAAAATTGTTTATCATTATAATTGCATTCCCTGAACTATGTATATTATGTTAATTTTATTTTTTTATTTATATATAATTTTATACAAAATTCAAAAAAATTATTTACATAAACATTGTGATTGCAGATAAGAGGCAGAAGGTCTTTCTATATTGTCTGTCTTTCTTTTTAACATGTTTAGAAGCAATTAAAGGGACATTGTAGTGTTAAATAAATTCCTTTTGTTTAATAAATATTTAACCGTTGCAAAAGGGTAAAATACATAGTCAAATCTGTGTTCCTGTGCCACCCCAGATAAAGATGAAGCTAGTGGGAAAATTAGAAGCAGGTATACATGTGTATGCTCCAGTCAATAGCTGCATCCTCATATAGAGCAAAATGTGTGGGTTCAAGGAGTGCAACAGTGTTTGCATCAAAGTTATACATTGTTTCAAAAGTTGCTTTTTATAGTGCTTAAGATACACATACACTCATAAGCATAACTAGGTTTACTTTTTAACAAAGAATACTAAAAAAAACAATCGAAGCTTATAATAGAAATAATTTGAAAAGTTTATAAAAAGTTATATGAAATTTGTCAGTTTGGTGGACACTCTCCATGAATGAAAATGCATCCAATTTGAAGGAAATAAATCAAATAATTATGGAATTTCTACTATTAGGTATTTTCCCCTACCCTATAATGCTGAGAATTCGCTGCACCAGTCTTTATTATTTTTGGCATGCTGATATACTTTATTGTCTGGTAGGTGTTTTTTGTGACAATATTCAGTACACAGTATTTATGTGTGTGTGTATATACATATATAACGATTGGTCTGATGAAGGGATGAACACCACTAAACGTCACTTGTTCATAGAATAAAAGATGTTTTTACTACTACTTGTAAGTCCAGAGAGTGCTTTGTTGCTTGTTAAATATATATATATATATATATATATATATATATATATATATATATATATATATATATATATATATATATATATATATATATATATATATCCAAAGGGGAGAGAGAGAAATATCAGAAATTGAAACTAGATTCTGATAAATGTGAGGGATTTCAGCACTCTTATGTCCCAAGGTAAAACAAAAAATATATATATATATTTTATATTTTAGATAGAAATACTCCTCAGAAATGACAAGTGCATCTGTGGGTACAACATAAACATACAGGTTTATTTAGAAAAACACAAAAACATATGCAAGTGAGACTTCTAGTACCTAGGGTATGCTACAAATCTAAAAAACCTGTACCGCTGCGGTAAGCAAAACAAGCAAACTTACAAAAAAGAGACAAAAGTGATATAATTTCAACATAAGTCAGTCTTATCAGACTTACAGCTTGCAACAGGATGTATAAAATGCTGACATGGGTGTATATTTATCATACAATGTAGCGTATCATGTCCGCTGCACATACTCTGTCTGCATTTATCATTGCACCGGCAGTTCTTGTGAACTTCTTGTGGATTGACGCCCCCAGATTTCTGTCCGCGGCCTCAGAGCAGATGGACAAGTTATGGAGCAGTAGTCTTTAGCTAGCCGGTAACAAGGGGCATAAAGCTCCATACGGAGGTTGATAATCGGCCCGAAAGTCTCTGTATTAGAGTGAATGCCAAAGACAACCAGAGGTTTCAATGCTGGACTAGCATATATGATGTAAACAATTAGCTGTCGGAGTATGTGTTAGTACAGCTTCGTCATATACAGCAATATTTACACTTCGTCACACTTTAATAGATTTATTGCAGAGATATGGTGTGGTTTATACAACCTGTCTCGAACCGGGTGATAGCACTTTCAAGGAAGCTTCTATAGTAGCGAGAGACTGTATGTTCCTCTGGAGGTAGTTGCTACTAGACATGTGCGATTCGGTTTGATTCGGAAATTCGGAAAATTCGGAGATTCGTATTGAACCGAATCTCCGAATTAAAATAGTGCAGAATCTACCGAATAAAGCCGAATTACTTCGGATTTATTCGGATTTATTCGGTACATTCGGATGGCCATGGATTACACTAGTATTGTACAGTATATTAGGTTATATCACTCTGCTATGGGTTACACCTAATGTACAGTACATAATACTAGTCTAATCCCACCTAACACTTACCGAAATTCCGAATTTCCGAACCGAATCGAACCGAATCCAGACGAATTTTTTCGAATCCGAATGAATCCAAAACAAATCCGAACCGAATTTATTTGAATCCGAATGAATCCGAAACAAATCCGAACCAAATTGATTCAATTTTTTCCGAATTCGAATCGCTCCGAACCGAAATTCAAAAAAATCTGAATCGATCTGAACCGAACCAAATTTCACCATGCACATGTCTAGTTGCTACTGATGCAGCCGGGTTGGTGAGATAAAAGTGTCCTCTATTACAGGTAAGCAGATGAGTAGACTGGTTTTCCCAGGTGCAAGAATTTGCTAAAAAATAGCAGCAAAGATGTGTAGGCTCTCATATGTAGATTCCTACTGCAGAGAGCAAGACGGTGCCACTTCAGCTCGTAAGCCTCTCTTTTTTTCCAGAGCCAATGCATCTTGCTCAACAGGTGAACGGCAAAGATTCAGTAGACACAAAGTCAGGCCCCGCCACAAAGGCACAGGTTGCTTGCTTCAGAGTTCAAGTGTTTGTTACAAAGTATCAGTCAACGCACGTTTCACCCCACAATACTGAGCGAAAGCTGGGGCCTCGTCAGGACTGTTTAGTGGTGGTCTTACCGGCACATTTATTGGCTTCAACTGCTAAATAGGCGTTTTTTAATTATAGTTGGCCATATTACTGGACCTTGACTTCAGTGACCAAGCCTACTATGTTGATTCAATTACTAAATGTATACGGAAAGAAAAACCTAAATGTATGCTAACTCGCAGATGCACTGTCACAGGTACAGAATTAAAAACACCGCTTTCAAAAAAATTTAATATAGAAAAGAGCAGAAAGTATTTTGCAGTATATACCCTCAAGTCAAGAGTGCATATTAGAAGGGGAAATATTCAAAATCAAGGGGTACAGAAATAATGAATGGAATAGAACATTGGCAAATGTTTGTAAATATTTGTTTTTTTGTTAAATGTATTGTCTCAAACCTATATGTAAAAGAATTATATATATATTTATATATATATATATACATATATAAATCGCTCTCAAGTTTTTAGAGAAATATATAATATTATCTTGTGCATACCAAATGTAATGCCTAAATAAACTTAATTATGTTACTTTCAGTAAACTATTCTAAAAAAGAAGCATATTCAGTTCTTTCATTCAGGCCATATGGAGAAACTGTTTTTAGGCGATAGGTCCAGCGGACTTCTTTTTTTAGGAGACATTTATTTTCATCCCCACCTTGAACCATTTGTGATTCCCCTATCAATGCCTATAAACTTAAAGGGATAGTAAACCCGCATTTTTTATTTTATGATTCAGATAGAGCATGCAATTGTAAGCAAATTTCTAATTTACTCCTATTATCAACTTTTCTTCATTCTCTTGGTATCTTTTTTTGAAAAGCAGACATGTGTAAGAGCCGGCCCATTTTTGGTTCAGGACCTGGGTTGCACTTGTTGATTGGTTAGTTACATTTAGCCACCAATAAGCAAATGCAACCCAGGTCTGAACCAAAAATGGTCTGGCTCTTAAACATACATTTCTGCTTTTTAAATAAAGATACCAAGAGAATGAAGAAAACTTGATAATAGGAGTAAATTAGAAAATTGCTTTAAATTGAATGCTCTATCTGAATCATGAAGGAAAACATTTGGGTTTACTATCCCTTTAAGGTAGGTGGTACTGCCATTCTGTAACTGTATGAAGTGACAGGCTACACTTGTGTCATGTCATGTGCATATAGAATGTTGTTGCAATGTTCTTGTATTCTGTCCTTAAATGTCTTGGTTTTTCCGATGTAGAAGAGGCGACAGGAACATTGCAATAGATATACGACACCTACTGAGTTGCAGTTAGAGAAAGATCTTATGTCAAATTCTCTACCTGTATTTGTAAAGAAAGATTTGCACTCCAACATGTACGGGCAGTACACACAGTGGCCACAGCGGTGGTTTCCTTTAACCTGTTGATAATTTTGTAGCCAGTTTGTTTGGGGTTGGGACCTTATAAATCTGCTTTTTACCAATTTATCACTCAAATTAGGAGATTTTATGCAGTCATGAGAGGGTTCTCTCCAACTTTGTCAAATAGTTTGTCATCTAGTTTCAAAATATGCCAATTTTGAGTCAGTATATTTCTGATATTTTGCCAATGGCAATTGTAAGTTGTGATAAACCTGATTTTATCACTACAGGGTTTATTGAGATTGGAATTAGGATAGAGAAGAGTATATCTATTTTTCTAACTTTATTCAAAGTCTGTTTAATCAGTGTATGGGAATAACCTATTCTAATAAATCTTTCACTCATTTGTTTGGCGTGATTTTCAAATTTAGTTCTTGAAGAACAGTTCCATCTCAGTCTAAGAAACTGACCATACTGGATACCTTCCTTTAGGGGTTCTGGGTGTCTGCTTGATGCCTCTATTATTATTATTATCAGGTATTTGTAGAGCGCCAACATTTGTAGCAGTCTCTTTTCAAAAGATCTCACTTGATATAGAGATCCCTTCTTTCTTGATTAAGATATCGAAGAAGGGCAATTCTTTATCACTGTGAGCATATGTCAAAAAAATGTTGCGAATATTGTGATTTAAATTGGAGACAAACTCCTGTAGGCAGGCCAGGGGTCCATCCCAGAGTACTAGAATATTGTCCACGTATCTTATCCAAAGAGAGACATGGGATTCAAATATTTCACTGAACTGTTCGAAGACATCTAGTTCCCATGCCCCCAAATGGAGACATGCATAAGTGGGGGCACATACCCCTGCCAGTGTTTGTGCATAATTGATTTTACTTTGTTCCAGTGTCTATTATAGGGGGTAATTAGTTTAGTCTGATCTTGATCAAAGCTTAGTTCCTTATTTATTTATTTATTTATTTTTTTAAATATTTTTTATTGAGTTTTTCAATTAATGCAAAATTTAGAGAGAAAAAAAAAGGTTTAGAGAAGCTATCATTATATAGCATATATATGTTTTAAATAGTACAAGTTTTTCATGCGGTACGACATATGCAATATATAATTTTTGTCATTACATGAATAAACACTAATGTACATCAAGATATAAAGAAATACTCAGAAGTGTATATTTAACTTGAGAATAATAATTAGCTTCAGACTAAACAGTATATATGCCGATATATAAAAGATCCGTGTAAAAACACTTAAGGTATATGTCTATAAATGCTCCTTTATATATCTCTTAGGATTCAGGGCATGCAAGCAAATAATATAGTCACCAACCAGAAAGCTCTGGAATTAAGAACCTATTTTAGTGTACAACAAGGTACATAAAGACTGTTTTGATATAAATAATTTTTGATGCTGCAGTTTCAAGGGATACCAAGCTAAAAGTCTCTGTGGCATCAGAAAAGCCCAGAGTACTATAATTTGGGGGGGGGGGGGGGGGATTCCTAGGGATTAATAAAATAGAAGCAATATTGTTTCTTAGTGAAACAGGAGTCCCCTTTACTATTGAAATTTTAAACCACAGAAGTATAAATATATTTTTATTGTTAAGGCAGATGGAAACTATCTAAGTGCTACCCAATAATTCCAGATTAAGAGTTGTGTCTAGCATTGATAGTCATCCTAAATTACAGAATGGTACCATTTATAATGCTAGCTACAACACAAAGAAGCTACAACAATTGAAATAAAAGGTCTGCGAATTAAATACAAGTAGGCTTTAGCAACTTGCGTTGTTTAATAGCCAGAATGCGGATACACCAATACCCTATTAAATGAAGTCTTACATCCCGCCAACCTAGATCTTTAGACCCTGTCACTTGGATATGGGCACTATACCCATCAACAGGTAGGTCAATTGTGAGTTGGGTAGGTTCTTATAGTAAGTTGCTATTAGAACCTGTAAACATGGCATTTTTAACCCCTAAGTGATATGACAAAATGTATCTTTAATTATAATAATGTTTATCTATTGCCCAGTAGTCAATCACTTATTGCTAGCCTCTCCTATATATATAAAAGTGTGGTGTAGCTGCAACTAAAACAATAAAAGAAGTTGGTAATGTACAAATAGGGAGTCTTACTGATCTGTAATTAGGACATTAAAATAAATCTAAACTCTTTGAGGTTGTCACCTGCCACACGGCTAGATTTAGAGTTTTGTCGGTAAGGACCCGCGTAGCTAACGCCGGCTTTTTTCTGGCCGCACCATAAAAATAACTCTGGTATTGAGAGTCCACATAAAGGCTGCGTTAGGCTCCAAAAAAGGAGCGTAGAGCATTTTTAACGCAGCTTCAACTCTCGATACCAGAGTTGCTTACGCACGTGGCCAGCCTCAAAAACGTGCTCGTGCACGATTCCCCCATAGGAAACAATGGGGCTGTTTGAGCTGAAAAAAAACCTAACACCTGCAAAAAAGCCGCGCTCAGCTCCTAACGCAGCCCCATTGTTTGCTATGCGGAAACACTTCCTACGCCTGCACCTAACACTCTAACATGTACCCCGAGTCTAAACACCCCTAACCTTACACTTATTAACCCCTAATCTGCCTCCCCCGCTATCGCTGACCCCTGCATATTATTATTAACCCCTAATCTGCCGCTCCGTAAACCGCCGCTACTTACATTATCCCTATGTACCCCTAATCTGCTGCCCTAACATCGCCGACCCCTATATTATATTTATTAACCACTAATCTGCCCCCCACAACGTCGCCTCCACCTGCCTACACTTATTAACCCCTAATCTGCCGACCGGACCTGAGCGCTACTATAATAAAGTTATTAACCCCTAATCCGCCTCACTAACCCTATAATAAATAGTATTAACCCCTAATCTGCCCTCCCTAACATCGCCGACACCTAACTTCAATTATTAACCCCTAATTTGCCGACCGGAGCTCACCGCTATTCTAATAAATGTATTAACCCCTAAAGCTAAGTCTAACCCTAACACTAACACCCCCCTAAATTAAATATAATTTTAATCTAACGAAATTAATTAACTCTTATTAAATAAATTATTCCTATTTAAAGCTAAATACTTACCTGTAAAATAAATCCTAATATAGCTACAATATAAATTATAATTACATTGTAGCTATTTAGGATTAATATTTATTTTACAGGCAACTTTGTAATTATTTTAACCATGTACAATAGCTATTAAATAGTTAAGAACTATTTAATAGTTACCTAGTTAAAATAATTACAAAATTACCTGTAAAATAAATCCTAACCTAAGTTACAATTAAACCTAACACTATACTATCATTAAATTAATTAAATAAAATACCTACAATTACCTACAATTAAACCTAACACTACACTATCAATACATTAATTAAATACAATATCTACAAATAACTACAATGAAATAAACTAACTAAAGTACAAAAAATAAAAAAGAACTAAGTTACAAAAAATAAAAAAATATCTACAAACATAAGAAAAATATTACAACAATTTTAAACTAATTACACCTACTCTAAGCCCCCTAATAAAACAACAAAGCCCCCCAAAATAAAAAATGCCCTACCCTATTCTAAATTACTAAAGTTAAAAGCTCTTTTACCTTACCAGCCCTGAACAGGGCCCTTTGCGGGGCATGCCCCAAGAAGTTCAGCTCTTTTGCCTGTAAAAAAAACATACAATACCCCCCCCCAACATTACAACCCACCACCCACATACCCCTAATCTAACCCAAACCCCCCTTAAATAAACCTAAAACTAAGCCCCTGAAGATCTTCCTACCTTATCTTCACCATACCAGGTTCACCGATCCGTCCTGAAGAACTCCTCCAATGTCCTGATCCAAGCCCAAGCGGGGGGCTGAAGATGTCCATGATCCGGTAGAAGTCTTCATCCAAGCAGGGCAGAAGAGGTCTTCCATCCGATTGAAGTCTTCATCCAGGCGCCATCTTCTATCGACATCCATCTGGAGCGGAGCGGCAGCATCCTGAAGACCTCCGACGCGGAACATCCATCCTGGCCGACGACTGAACGACGAATGACGGTTCCTTTAAATGACATCATCCAAGATGGTGTCCCTCGAATTCCGATTGGCTGATAGGATTCTATCAGCCAATCGGAATTAAGGTAGGAATATTCTGATTGGCTGATGGAATCAACCAATCAGAATCAAGTTCAATCCGATTGGCTGATCCAATCAGCCAATAAGATTGAGCTCGCATTCTATTGGCTGTTCCGATCAGCCAATAGAATGCGAGCTAAATCTGATTGGCTGATTCAATCAGCCAATCAGATTTTTCCTACCTTAATTCCGATTGGCTGATAGAATCCTATCAGCCAATCGGAATTCGAGGGACGCCATCTTGGATGACGTCATTTAAAGGAACCATCATTCGTCGTTCAGTCGTCGGCCAGGATGGATGTTCCGCGACGGAGGTCTTCAGGATGCTGCCGCTCCGCTCCAGATGGATGTCGATAGAAGATGTCGCCTGGATGAAGACTTCAATCGGATGGAAGACCTCTTCTGCCCCGCTTGGATGAAGACTTCAATCGGATGGAAGACCTCTTCTGCCCCACTTGGATGAAGACTTCTACCGGATCATGGACATCTTCAGCCCCCCGCTTGGGCTTGGATCAGGACATCGGAGGAGCTCTTCAGGACGGATCGGTGAACCTGGTATGGTGAAGATAAGGCAGGAAGATCTTCAGGGGCTTAGTGTTAGGTTTATTTAAGGGGGGTTTGGGTTAGATTAGGGGTATGTGGGTGGTGGGTTGTAATGTTGGGGTGGGGGGTATTATATGTTTTTTTTACAGGCAAAAGAGCTGAACTTCTTGGGGCATGCCCCGCAAAGGGCCCTGTTCAGGGCTGGTAAGGTAAAAGAGCTTTTAACTTTAGTAATTTAGAATAGGGTAGGGCATTTTTTATTTTGGGGGGCTTTGTTGTTTTATTAGGGGGCTTAGAGTAGGTGTAATTAGTTTAAAATTGTTGTAATATTTTTCTTATGTTTGTAGATATTTTTTTATTTTTTGTAACTTAGTTCTTTTTTATTTTTTGTACTTTAGTTAGTTTATTTCATTGTAGTTATTTGTAGATATTGTATTTAATTAATGTATTGATAGTGTAGTGTTAGGTTTAATTGTAGGTAATTGTAGGTATTTTATTTAATTAATTTAATGATAGTATAGTGTTAGGTTTAATTGTAACTTAGGTTAGGATTTATTTTACAGGTAATTTTGTAATTATTTTAACTAGGTAACTATTAAATAGTTCTTAACTATTTAATAGCTATTGTACCTGGTTAAAATAATTACAAAGTTGCCTGTAAAATAAATATTAATCCTAAAATAGCTACAATGTAATTATAATTTATATTGTAGCTATATTAGGATTTATTTTACAGGTAAGTATTTAGCTTTAAATAGGAATAATTTATTTAATAAGAGTTAATTAATTTCGTTAGATTAAAATTATATTTAATTTAGGGGGGTGTTAGTGTTAGGGTTAGACTTAGCTTTAGGGGTTAATACATTTATTAGAATAGCGGTGAGCTCCGGTCGGCAGATTAGGGGGTTAATAATTGAAGTTAGGTGTCGGCGATGTTAGGGAGGGCAGATTAGGGGTTAATACTATTTATTATAGGGTTAGTGAGGCGGATTAGGGGTTAATAACTTTATTATAGTAGCGGTGCGGTCCGCTCGGCAGATTAGGGGTTTATAAGTGTAGGCAGGTGGAGGCGACGTTGAGGGGGCAGATTAGGGGTTAATAAATATAATATAGGGGTCGGCGGTGTTAGGGGCAGCAGATTAGGGGTACATAAGGATAACGTAGTTGGCGGTCGGCAGATTAGGGGTTAAAAAAATTTAATCGAGATGCGGCGATATGGGGGGACCTCGGTTTAGGGGTACATAGGTAGTTTATGGGTGTTAGTGTACTTTAGAGTACAGTAGTTAAGAGCTTTATAAACCGGCGTTAGCCCAGAAAGCTCTTAACTACTGACTTTTTTCCTGCGGCTGGAGTTTTGTCGTTAGATTTCTAACCCTCACTTCAGACACGACTCTAAATACCGGAGTTAGAAAGATCCCATTGAAAAGATAGGATACGCAATTGACGTAAGGGGATCTGCGGTATGGAAAAGTCGCGGCTGAAAAGTGAGCATTAGACCCTTTTTTGAGTGACTCCAAATACCGGAGGTAGCCTAAAACCAGCGTTAGGAGCCTCTAACGCTGGTTTTCACGGCTAACGACAAACTCCAAATCTAGGCCTTAGATAGGGAACATAGCTTAGGCCTTAGAATTCCTGAGCATATTAGCAGCTTAACACTTATAGTAGAGACAATAAATAATTAACTATTCTTAATGTACATACAATGCTAATGTTATATAAAAAGCAAGAGTCTTCTACTATGCATATATTCGATTCAATTCTTCTAAGACCAATACATATTTAATGTTCACAGCAAAAATACTTTTAGTCACATATAGTTGCTACTAAGACCTATTTAGGAACTGCTACCGTTTTACCCAATACAGGTCCTTGAGTCACATAGAGTGGGGTAGTTAAGATCTTGATAATCTAAACTAAATAGAATTAGCACCATAAAGCACAAAATAATAAAGGCTTGATCTGTAGAAAAAAAATACCAACTTAACATAATGTTCTAGCTGCAATAATATTAACTAAACACTATGATATTGCCTGTATGATTGCTCTCTATAGGTATCTTAGAATGGATACCCATAGCATATATATCTAGCAAAAAAGATGTGGTGTCAGTATACGCCAATAGGGCTCAGGTATATAACAGATAATATAGCAATTAACTTTGGCATAACGATATATAATAATTTTCACAACAATAACCACTGAGTGCTGGAAATATGGGCTCCATGTACGAAGCAGCGAAAGCTGCTCCGGAGCCTTTGTGGGGCAGGTTCGCATATGTGAGCCTGCTTCCCGCAATGTAAGAAGCAGCAGTCATTAGACCGCTGCTTCCTACAGCCTACGCCACCTCTTAGGTGGCGAAGCAAAATCACCGAGAGCACGCTCGCTCTCGGTGATTGACAGCCCCTTCAGTCTCGTGATTGGTCGCGCAATTGATATGTATTATGGAGTACTTCAACCAACCACCTTAAATAAATGACAGTGTGTAAGTTATCCAACTCCTATTTTACACTCGCAACCAGAATGTCTCTCCTTTTTCCTTTTCAATTTCCAGTGGAGATAAGCATTAGATGGTAGAGGTGCTACTGATGCATATTCTCTTCACAGCTGTGTCTCCTCTTGACTATCCAGTTTGGTAGGAGTTATGGCACAGAAATCACCAGTGTTCCAGCTAAGCAGCAGTGTCTCCATGTAGCGGCAAGTACTTGGGAGTGAATGCGTCACATAAGTACATTCATGTGGCGGCCATATTTCTTCATGTTGTAGGGCTAGATTTTTGTCAAGAGGCCCTTTGTGTAGGTAGTATGCAGCCGTATAAGTAGCTGTAGTGTACGATTGGGTCTCACCAATGTCCCGACCAGGTTCTGGCTGAATAGATAGCTTAGATTCAGCGAGGTCATTAGGAATAAGCGCCATGTATAAGATCTTATAGAAAGCAGCATGGTGTTCAGCCAGCATGTGACACACCTCTTCTAAAATGCTGCTGGCACTTTCCATTTCGTCTCACTATGTAGTATGCTTAAGTTAACTGGTGAAGTCAGTCTCTATGGGCTTTTGCTGGTTGCTCCAGTATCTCAACAAGCTCCAGTCTGAAAGCTGTTCTAGAAACGGCTAAGACCACACACATGTGTTCCACTTTACAGAATTGTTTACTTGTTTTCCATCTGTTCACGGTCGGTGTATAGACTCAGGCACCTTTAATAGCAAAGTGTTTAGGCTTTCCCTGCTTTCATAATTATTTATGGTGTTTTAGATTCTGTAAGTTTAAACTATTGTGGAAGCTCCTCTGAGAAGTGACCGCTCCTGATCATGGCTAGCTCCGCCCCCCCACCTTAGTTTCTTATTTTTTAAAAGCAAATCTTGTCATTTTGTGATTCTAGCTCTCCACCAGGCTCTCCTGATTTGTTGCTTAGAGTAGCCTCTATCTCTAAACCTCTGGGCCATTTATTCAGCTTGTCTTTCAAAGGCCGCCTCAGTTGTACAGTTACTCTTAAAGGGACATTAAACACTAAATACATGCTAGATAGAATGATACATTCAAAGAAAAGATTAGTCCATGACTAACATGTAGATGTATTTTTTAACGTTTCATTAGTTGTTTAAAAAGTGACAAAATAAGTGTAAAGTTTTAGTGTCTATAAAACACTGGGAGCTGCCATGTTGTAACTTGTGTTACCTT
The DNA here is from genome assembly GCF_027579735.1 of Bombina bombina. Lineage (NCBI taxonomy): Eukaryota > Metazoa > Chordata > Amphibia > Anura > Bombinatoridae > Bombina > Bombina bombina. The sequence continues at coordinate 267,172,555 of NC_069505.1, read as the reverse complement.
CTCTGCTGTGGCCAATTAGAGACAGTTATAAATAGGTCACTAGAGTGTGTAGCCAATGGTTGTGCTGGATTTAACAGTGTTCTGCACTTTTATTTCTAACAGGAACTGAAAAGCTCACAATTTCAGAATGGAATTACAGGCAAAGAGAACAAAATATATAATAAAAGTATATTGCAGAGTTGTTTTATATATACAATTTATCATTTTATATTACCATCTCAAAGTGTTTAATGTCCCTTTAAGATGGAGAAACTGACTCACTGGGATTCCTGAATTTAACTTATCAGGATGATGACTGGTGGCATGCAAAAGGCTATTGGTAGCCGTATCCTTTCTGTAAACTTCTGTCCTTGCCAGGTTATTAGATTTCTTAATTTTGAAGTTCAAGAATGTGATCTCCTCTTTACTGGTCTTATGTGTCAGGAAGAGATTGTAATTATTCACATTCAGTAGATTTACAAAAGTATCAACCTCTCCATATTACCATGTCGTCCACATAGCGCAGCCAGAGAACCACGTGTGCATCAACCCATGTTGAGAGGTTTTGAAAAAACCTCTTTAATCTCCCAGAGACCTAGATGTAAACATGCATAGGTTGGTGCACACATGGCTCCCATGGCTGTGCCTCTAAGTTGCTTATACAATTGTCCATCAAAACTAAAAATATTATTTTTCAGTACAAATCCTAACAATTTCAAGACAAACTCTGTATGCTTTCGGTATTCTGCTCCCCTTAAGTTAAAAAATATTTGGCAGCTGCCAGTCCCACATTATGGGGGATAGTGGAGTACAGAGCAACAAAAAGAATATCATCATCAAGAGTAATACTGTATATTTTCTTAAGGACATCTTTGGTATCTTGGACATAGGACAAGAATGTGGGCAAAAATTGCCTCAGGAAGCCATCTAGATACTAGCTAATTACTTCAGTTGGTCCTCCTATGCCCGAGATAATGGGTCTCCCCGGAGGGTTATGAATTTCTTGTGCAATGTGCAATTTTGTGAGGCAGTAGAAAGTGGGGATTTTAGTGAATTTCTTTATTAGGTAGTTGAATTCCTTTACTGTTAAAAGGCCTTCCAGTCTTGCTGCATTCAACATAAATGATGGCTCATTACAAGAGTTTTCATAGTCAGTTCTTATTACTTGGCAATATTGTGCTGGATCATTGAATTTTCTTTTTACCACTTCGACCTGTATACATTCCATTTTTACAAAATTTAGTCTAGGGAAATTTTAACTCACCAAGAAACACTACAGCTAACCAATTAACACCCATTTAGAGCTCCCAACCAGCTCAAATGTCTTGTCTTAGAAATATCCCAGTTTCCAAAGAAAAATCCAAACCACCAAATACAGTGGCACCACCCACATGAGAGATTCTACTTTGTCCATAAGTCTCCCTAACCCTGCTTAGGCTTCCAAGTCCCAGAAGGGATTAACAACCCCATCTCTGTCATCAGTCAGGCCACCTAACCACAGATCCAGACCATACTGGTTACACTCTTCCACCATTCAGTTAAGCCTCTATGCCACATCCTCCCTGGTTCCATTTTGTAAATAAAAAAAAATATGTGATATAATCATGTTACACTACATTCTGGTTTCATGCGTTTTATTGGGATTTGGGTTCCGATAAGCTAACATGCACAAGATCAGAAGTGAAAAACCACGCTGACACAAGGAAGGGCTGCCCTCCAAGAAAAGGGGGCAAATTTTGACATTAAAACTTGCAGCCGAAACAGATTATTCAGACAGAGCACACAATTTTAAAAACTTTCCAATTTACTTCTATTATTTAATTTGTGTAGATATTTTGGTATTTATAACCTAGGTAGGCTAAGGAGCATCAATGAATTACTGGTAGATATTTGCTGATTGGTGGCTACACATATTATTATTATTATAATTTATTTGCAGAGCGCAATCAGATTTTGCAGCTTTTTAATGGCTCCCCCGATGTGTTGACCTACAGTAGCTAGTGCATTGCTGCTCCTTCATAAAGCATACATTTTATGGCAATAAACTAACAGATTAAAGGGACACTGAACCCAAACATTTTCTTTCATGATTCAAGTAGAGAATCCAATTTAAAACAACATTCCAATTTACTTCTATTATCTACAGGGAGTGCAGAATTATTAGGCAAGTTGTATTTTTGAGGATTAATTTTATTATTGAACAACAACCATGTTCTCAATGAACCCAAAAAACTCATTAATATCAAAGCTGAATAGTTTTGGAAGTAGTTTTTAGTTTTTTTTTAGTTATAGCTATTTTAGGGGGATATCTGTGTGTGCAGGTGACTATTACTGTGCATAATTATTAGGCAACTTAACAAAAAACAAATATATACCCATTTCAATTATTTATTTTTACCAGTGAAACCAATATAACATCTCAACATTCACAAATATACATTTCTGACATTCAAAAACAAAACAAAAACAAATCAGTGACCAATATAGCCACCTTTCTTTGCAAGGACACTCAAAATCCTGCCATCCATGGATTCTGTCAGTGTTTTGATCTGTTCACCATCAACATTGCGTGCAGCAGCAACCACAGCCTCCCAGACACTGTTCAGAGAGGTGTACTGTTTTCCCTCCTTGTAAATCTCACATTTGATGATGGACCACAGGTTCTCAATGGGGTTCAGATCAGGTGAACAAGGAGGCCATGTCATTAGATTTTCTTCTTTTATACCCTTTCTTGCCAGCCACGCTGTGGAGTACTTGGACACGTGTGATGGAGCATTGTCCTGCATGAAAATCATGTTTTCTTGAAGGATGCAGACTTCTTCCTGTACCACTGCTTGAAGAAGGTGTCTTCCAGAAACTGGCAGTAGGACTGGGAGTTGAGCTTGACTCCATCCTCAACCCGAAAAGGCCCCACAAGCTCATCTTTGATGATACCAGCCCAAACCAGTACTCCACCTCCACCTTGCTGGCATCTGAGTCGGACTGGAGCTCTCTGCCCTTTACCAATCCAGCCACGGGCCCATCCATCTGGCCCATCAAGACTCACTCTCATTTCATCAGTCCATAAAACCTTATAAAAATCAGTCTTGAGATATTTCTTGGCCCAGTCTTGACGTTTCAGCTTGTGTGTCTTGTTCGGTGGTGGTCGTCTTTCAGCTTTTCTTACCTTGGCCATGTCTCTGAGTATTGCACACCTTGTGCTTTTGGGCACTCTAGTGATGTTGCAGCTCTGAAATATGGCCAAACTGGTGGCAAGTGGCATCTTGGCAGCTGCATGCTTGACTTTTCTCAGTTCATGGGCAGTTATTTTGCGCCTTGGTTTTTAAACACGCTTCTTGTGACCCTGTTGACTATTTTGAATGAAACGCTTGATTGTTCGATGATCACGCTTCAGAAGCTTTGCAATTTTAAGAGTGCTGCATCCCTCTGCAAGATATCTCACTATTTTTTACTTTTCTGAGCCTGTCAAGTCCTTCTTTTGACCCATTTTGCCAAAGGAAAGGAAGTTGCCTAATAATTATGCACACCTGATATAGGGTGTTGATGTCATTATCACACCCCTTCTCATTACAGAGATGCACATCACCTAATATGCTTAATTGGTAGTAGGCTTTCGAGCCTATACAGCTTGGAGTAAGACAACATGCATAAAGAGGATGATGTGGTCAAAATACTAATTTGCCTAATAATTCTGCACTCCCTGTAATTTGCTTCATTCTTTAGATATCCATTGTTAAAGAAATAGCAATGCACATGGGTGAGCCAATCACACGAGGCATCTATGTGCAGCAACCAATCAGCAGCTAAAGAGCCTATCTAGATATGCTTTTCAGCAAAGTATATCAAGAGAATGAAGCAAATTAGATAATAGAAGTAAATTAGAAAGTTGTTTAAAATTGCATGCTCTTTCTAAATCATGAAAGAAAAAAATTGAGTTTCATGTCCCTTTAATGTCCCTTTAAAGGGATGATTGTTTCATTTAAAAAAACAAGCACTAAGCAGTTGCTTATACTTAATAGAAATCATTGCAATACATATTATTTATTTATTTAAATGGATTTTACCTTTTTATTTATTGTTTTACACTACATTTGTGCAGTATCCTTAATTCCTGTTACAGCCTTACAATGAGGATGAGCCTCTGCAGGAAGGTTTATCTTAGCCTGATCTCATAAAACTTCTAAGCTGTTTTACTATAAATTAAAGACTAGATAACAGGGAGTCTGATGTTCTTATGCTCAGAACCGACAAAATAAAACTTTGGTTTTAAAAATTCGCCACTATTATTACAACCGGGAAAAGGGGCTATAATGAGAAATACTAAGTGCTAATTTTAAAAGAAAAAAAATTGTTTGCCAATTTATAAAAAAGAAATGTTCTCTTTACTTTGATTTAACAGTTAACAAATTTGTTTTACCACTGTTTAATAACCCTTTAAATTGTGTAATATTTATGTTAACTGTATTTTTCATTTTTATTTTTCAGCATTTCAGGGAACATTTGGACAAACTTTTTGCTAAAGGAATTGGAATGCTGGATCTTGCATTAAGTGAGGCTTTTGATTTACTGAGTGAAGTAAGTATAATTAGTATGCAAATGTATGCTAATCTTCCCAATGTTATTTGCATAAACTGAAAATGTTTGCTTTTTATTTTTCATATCTCATATTTGTATTAGTGGTATTATGGATTGCCTAGATCTTCTTTTTTTTTATTAAATAAAAACTTTACACAATTTATAAAAAGCCTGCAATTACAAAAGGTCAATATCACTTGCAAGAAACAACTGTGATGTTTATTTATAAACAATTATCAATTTTTTTTTTGACAGGACAGGTGCATATCAAATAGATATCCCATTAAGCTCAGTAAATAAAACATACGCCTAAATTTAGAGTTTGGCGTTAGCCGTCAAAACCAGCATTAGGGGCTCCTAACGCTGGTTTTGGGCTACCGCTGGTATTTAGAGTCAGTCAGGAAAGGGTCTAACGCTCACTTTGCAGCCGCAACTTTTCCATACCGCAGATCCCCCTACGCCAATTTGCGTATCCTATCTTTTCAATGGGATCTTTCTAACGCTGGTATTTAGAGTCTTGGCTGAAGTGAGCGTTAGAAATCTAACGACAAAACTCCAGCCACAGCAAAAAGTCAATAGTTAAGAGCTTTCTGGGCTAACGCCAGTTCATAAAGCTCTTAACTACTGTGCTCTAAAGTACACTAACACCCATAAACTACCTATGTACCCCTAAACCGAGGCCCCCACACACCGCCGCCACTCTAATAAAAAAATTTAACCCCTAATCTGCCGACCGCACACCGCCGCAACCTACGGTATCCCTATGTACCCCTAATCTGCTGCCCCTAACACCACCGACACCTACATAATATTTATTAACCCCTAATCTGCCGCCCCCAACGTCCCCGCCACCTACCTACAATTATTAACCCCTAATCTGCCGACCGGACCTCACCGCTACTATAATAAAGTTATTAACCCCTAATCCGTCTCACTCCCGCCTCAATAACCCTATAATAAATTTTATTAACCCCTAATCTGCCCTCCTTAACATCGCCAACACCTAACTTCAAGTATTAACCCCTAATCTGCCGACCGGACCTCATAATTTTTATCTAACAAAATAAATTAACTATTATTAAATAAATTAATCCTATTTAATGCTAAATACTTACCTAAACCCTAATATAGCTACAATATAAATAATAATTATATTGTAGCTATTTTAGGATTTATATTTATTTTACAGGCAACTTTGTATTTATTTTAACCAGGTACAATAGCTATTAAATATTTAAGAACTATTTAATAGCTACCTAGTTAAAATAATTACAAAATTACCTGTAAAATAAATCCTAACCTAAGTTACAATTAAACCTAACACTACACTATCAATAAATTAATTAAATAAAATACCTAAAATTATCTACAATTAAACCGAACACTACACTATCAATAAATTAATTACATACAATACCTACAAAAAAAATACAATTAAATAAACTAACTAAAGAACAAAAAATAAAAAAAGAACTAAGTTACAAAAAATAAAAAAATATTTACAAACATTATAAAAATATTACAACAATTTTAAGCTAATTACACCTACTCTAAGCCCCCGAATAAAATAACAAAGCCCCCCAAAATAAAAAAAATACTCTACCCTATTCTAAAATAAAAATTGAAAAGCTCTTTTACCTTACCAGCCCTTAAAAGGGCCTTTTGCGGGGCATGCCCCAAAGAATTCTGCTCTTTTGCCTGGAAAAAAAAAATACAATACCCCCCCACCAACATTACAACCCACCACCCACATACCCCTAATCTAACCCAAACCCCCCTTAAATAAACCTAACACTAAGCCCCTGAAGATCTTCCTACCTTATCTTCATCATGCCGGGTATCACTGATCGGTCCAGAGGAAGCTCCGAAGTCTTCATCCAAGCCCAAATCATCCAAGCCCAAGCGGGGGCTGAAGAGATCCATCATCAGGCTGAAGAGGTCCATCATCGGGCTGAAGAGGTCCATCATCATGGAATCAGCCAATCAGATTGAGCTTGCATTCTATTGGCTGTTCCGATCAGCCAATAGAATGCGAGCTCAATCTGATTGGCTGATTGGATCAGCCAATCAGAATTTTCCTACATTAATTCCGATTGGTTGATAGAATCCTATCAGCCAATCGGAATTTGAGGGACGCCATCTTGGATGACGTCATTTAAAGGAACCGTCATTCATCGGGAAGTCGTCGGGCAGGATGGATGTTCCACGTCGGCGGGATGAAGATGGATCTGGAAGAAAGAAGATTGAAGATGCCGCTTGGATCAAGACTTCAGCCCGATGATGGACTTCTTCAGCCGCCGCTTGGATCAAGACTTCAGCCCGATGATGGACTTCTTCAGCCGCCGTTTGGATCAAGACTTTAGCCCGATGATGGACCTCTTCAGCCCGATGATGGACCTCTTCAGCCTGATGATGGATCTCTTCAGCCCCCGCTTGGGCTTGGATGAAGACTTCAGAGCTTCCTCTGGACCGATCAGTGATACCCGGCGTGGTGAAGATAAGGTAGGAAGATCTTCAGGGGCTTAGTGTTAGGTTTATTTAAGGGGGGTTTGGGTTAGATTAGGGGTATGTGGGTGGTGGGTTGTAATGTTGGTGGGGGGGTATTGTATGTTTTTTTTTCCAGGCAAAAGAGCAGAATTCTTTGGGGCATGCCCCGCAAAAGGCCCTTTTAAGGGCTGGTAAGGTAAAAGAGCTTTTCTATTTTTATTTTAGAATAGGGTAGGGCATTTTTTTATTTGGGGGGGGCTTTGTTATTTTATTAGGGGGCTTAGAGTAGGTGTAATTAGCTTAAAATTGTTGTAATATTTTTATAATGTTTGTAAATATTTTTTTATTTTTGGTAACTTAGTTCTTTTTTTATTTTTTGTACTTTAGTTAGTTTATTTAATTGTATTTATTTGTAGGTATTGTATGTAATTAATTTATTGATAGTGTAGTGTTAGGATTAATTGTAGATAATTGTAGGTATTTTATTTAATTAATTTATTGATAGTGTAGTGTTAGGTTTAATTATAACTTAGGTTAGGATTTATTTTACAGGTAATTTTGTAATTATTTTAACTAGGTAGCTATTAAATAGTAAATAACTATTTAATAACTATTGAACCTGGTTAAAGTAAATACAAAGTTACCTGTAAAATAAATATAAATCCTAAAATAGCTACAATATAATTATTATTTATATTGTAGCTATATTAGGGTTTATTTTACAGGTAAGTATTTAGCTTTAAATAGGATTAATTTATTTAATAAGAGTTAATTTATTTCGTTAGAATAAAATTATATTTAACTTAGGGGGGTGTTAGTGTTAGGGTTAGACTTAGCGTTAGGGGTTAATAAATTTATTAGAGTAGCGGTGAGGTCTGGTCGGGGTTAATACTTGAAGTTAGGTGTCAGTGATGTTAGGGAGGGCAGATTAGGGGTTAATACTATTTATTATAGGGTTAGTGAGGCGGATTAGGGGTTAATAACTTTATTATAGTAGCGGTGAGGTCCGGTCGGCAGATTAGGGGTTAATAATTGTAGGAAGGTGGAGGCGACGTTGGGGGCGGCAGATTAGGGGTTAATAAATATAATATAGGGGTCGGCGGTGTTAGGGGCAGCAGATTAGGGGTACATAGGGATAACGTAGGTGGCGGCGGTGTACGGAGCGGCAGATTAGGGGTTAAAAAAAATATGCAGGGGTCAGCGATAGCGGGGGCGGAAGATTAGGGGTTAATAAGTGTAAGGTTAGGGGTGTTTAGACTCGGGGTACATGTTAGGGTGTTAGGGGCAGACTTAGGAAGTGTTTCCCCATAGGAAGCAATGGGGCTGCGTTAGGATCTGAACGCTGCTTTTTTGCAGGTGTTAGGTTTTTTTCAGCTCAAACGGCCCCATTGTTTCCTATGGGGGAATTCTATTATTATTATCAGGTATTTGTAGAGCGCCAACAGATTCCGCAGCGCTGACTATGTAATCTTCAGGGCTCTTTAGAGCTGGCTCCTTCTTAAGGATGAGTCTTATCTTCATTTTGAATCAGACAATATCATGGGTTTAGCATATATCAATTATCAAGAATGAACATTCAGTTCTCTTGCGATAAAGGAGGTGTCTCAAATTCTAAAATGGGCAGAGATCAATTGCTGTATCATTTCTGAAATTCACATTCCAGGAGTGAACAACTGGAAAGTGGACTATCTCAGTCACCATTTCCTTTATCAGGGGAATGATATCTTTGCTTAGATTTGTTCTACCAGATAGTCAGAAGGTGGGTTCTTCTAGAAATAGATCTAATAGCTTCTCATTTAAAAGCTTCCCAAATATTTTGCAAGGTCCAGGTCTCCTCAGGCTGAGTTTGTATATGCTGTTGTAGCTCCTTGGTCCTTTTGTCTGATTTACATATTTCCTCCAACAGTTTTGCTTTCAAGAGTGATAGCTCAAATCAAGCAAATGAGTTTGCAGACTTTGTACAAATGTCAGTTCTCCTCCTTGGTCTCTTCCTCTTTGTTATGACCTTCTATCTCAGGAGATTGAAAGCATAATATTGAAACAGCGAGGTTTCACTAAGGCTGTGATAAATAATTTAATTCAGGCTAGGAAACTTTCATGAGGAAAATGCATCACAAAACTTGGAAGGTTTTTCTTTTTTTTGGTGTGAAAAACGCAGTTTTAATTTGCATTCTTTCTGGATTCACAGAATTCTGCAATTTCTGCCACAAGGTTTAGACAAAGGCTTTTCTGCTAGCTCTCTATTTATTCTATATCTATGCTATTTTGGTGTTATACCATAGAAAGATTGTTAGACTTTGTGACGTTCAGAGTTTTGTTCAAGCTTTAGTCAGCTATTAAGCCAATGAGGCCCATTTATCAAGCTCTCTATGGAGCTTGAGGGTCTGTGTTTCTGGCGAAACTTTGAGTACGATCGGGTTGATTGACACCTCCCTGCTGGCGGCAAGGGAGCTCTTGTGAGCTGCTGGTGCAATGTTGAATACGGAGAGCGTATTGCTTTCCGCATTCAGCGAGGTCTTGCGGACCTGGTCAACAAGACCTTTGATAAATAGGCCTCAATATCTCCTCCTTGGAAGTCTCGCTCTTTGAACCTATGCATTCTATAGACATTCAACTTCTGTCTTGGAACATATTGTTTCTCTTGGTGATTTCTTCTACCCTAGTTTCTGAATTGTCTGCTCTTTCCTGTAATCCTCTTATCTAATTTTCCATCAAGATAAAGCGGTTTTAAGAATGAATAATAATGTAATTTCCCCAGACAATATCAATAGAGAAATTGTAGTTTCTTGTCTTTATACTAATCCTCTGAACTCTAAGGAAAGGCTTTTTACATAATTTGGATGTAGTATAAGCATTAAAGTTTTATCTTCAGGCTACTAAGGATTTTAGGCAATCCTCTAGTTTGTTCATTCATTTCTCAGGTCCAAGCAAGGGTGAAAAAGTCACGGCCTTTATTTGCCTTTGTGGTTTAAGCTTTGAATTCATAAGGCTTACTTGGAGGCGGGAAAGTCTCCCCCAAAGCAAATTACTGCTCATTCATACCAGATCAGTTTCTACTTCCTGGGCATTTAAAAATGAGGCTTCAGTAGAATAAACTTGCAAAGCAGCAACATGGTCATCTCTACATACCTTTACTAAATTCTACCATTTAAATTTCTTTGCTTCTTCAGAAGTTGCTTTTGGTAGGAAAGTCCTCCAGGTTGCCATGTCTGGGTTTTATGTGCCTGCCTTTTCCAAAAATCTTTTATCCCAGCCTCATTACTCCTGGACTTCAAAACTTGGGTTTTAGTTTCTCAGAAGTAATGAGCCTGAGGACTCTCACCACCTTACAAAAGAAAACAACACATACTGAAAAACACCTGACTTTTAGATTTTTCAGCTGGCTCCTGGATTAAGATATATTTGTTGAGCACTAATTTTTACTGTGAGACCCAGGATCGAGACCGCTCCTGTTCTCTATCTGTTTTTGTGGGAGAAGCTACATCATGCACAGGAGTGACACTTCAGGGACTGAGTCAGTAACTGTCAGACTCAGTTCGCTCCTGTCCTTTGTCTCTGTGGGGCAAATCACAGGCTCCCAGCAGCATAACCGTATGATGCACAAGGACACAGAGCCAGCGAGGGGTAACATTCAAGGTGGGACAAGCACGTAAGTTTAGCTTCCTTCCCACTTACTGCACATTGTGTATAAGCATTGATTGAGTGCAGTCAGGCTTAGTAAGGGGTGTGGCAGGCTAGTAGGTTGATGACAAATGACAAACAAGTGTTCTGTAGCGAAAACAAAAGAGAAAATAAAAATAAAAAAGTAGCTGTGTGTCACCTGCACTATGGAAGTGGTTAAGCCAGGTCAAAACGAACAAAGTAACATTCAGCCCCAGTATACTACGGGACTTAAAACAGAAATAATACTCTTTCTTGTGTATTTCTATATGAGGTACATATTCAAATACATCTTAAAAAGTAAACAAAAAAAATGCTTTGTTTAAGTAAAATATATTCAATATTTCAAAATGATTTTAAACAAATGAAAACTAATTTGAGTACTATTTGGGTGAACCTGTAGATATTTTTTTCGGGTTAATTGGAGTCTTTACTACTACTGCATTTTCTTTTTTAAAACAATTAACTGAATTTTTTGACATTTCAAATACTGCTAATCACTATCAAATCTACTAAATTATAGCTCATCATAAAACAATTGTCATAATTATGAAAGAAAATGTACCACTTGTACCAGCTATTTTACACAAATGTTCCAGTCAAATAAATGTAAAGCAACTTGTCAAGCTCAATAAAATCACAGACTTTTTAAAGTTTTTTTTTTTAAAAGTTAAATATAAGATAACAAAAATCTTTATAAATAATCTCACAAAACCATAGAAAACCTCAGCTAAGCAAAATGTGAGTTTTGGAAATATGGAAATTACAAGGGAGTTTAAAGGCATAGGGTACTATCAGGTACTAACTGTTGCGTGCAAACAATAAGGGGTATTGTGTGGCTCTTTGCACATGGAAGTAGCCTGTGTATTACAAGTCGAACGTAAACATGTTCCATTCGCTTGAGCACAGTCAAATTTACATGCGTCAGGTTAGCACTACTACATAGTTCTGGTTAACTGGTAAGCGAGACAAAAAAAATTGCACAAAAACACATCATAAATACATTTAAAATACAATTACACTCACACATTTTTTTTTTAAAATAAATTGCATTCAAAAGTTATAAGGGCTCAGGTGATGCATGCAAAGGACTTTAACATAGAGATCATACACATGTCTAAATATCTAAATATGTACATGTCTGGGTGTCTGTATAAATATTTTAAAATAAGCCATAGATTATATCTATATTTTTGATAGTATGTTTAATATTTTTTAATAATGTCCTTTCTCCACCAATGTTTATCCTTATTAGCCAGTGAGCAATCTATGCCATGACAATTTTTGTATTGGTCTTCTGGTTGTTTTACAATAAATTATATAATAAACATTTGTAAACTTTTTTTTTTCCGTGCAAATATATATGTCTATGATTGCTTTTCTTTCATACATATAATAAAGATGTTTTTAATTTGACATACTTTTAAGTCTCAATGAATATAATTTAATTTATATTCGGTGAATCATAGAATTTTATCTTTGGTCTATATTATAAAGCAAAAAAAAAAGTTTTATTGAACTCTGCCGAAGTGAATACATATGGAATTAAGTATTATAATGCATTTATCAGTAAAACATATATAGAATATACCATATGTCCTGGAAGTGAGTTGAATACACAATATTAGTTGGCCAAAAAAATTGCAATGTGCGTTATAACCTGATTATAAGGTGCAGACTGAAGCAAAGTACCTGTTAAATTTAGATCCCGTAAGTAGATTAGTTTCGGTATGGCCATAACATTCCTAGCAATATAATGTAATAAGTAAGTCATTTTTTAAAAAGGAGTGTAGAGTAAGGCAATTTTTTATTGGATCTTTTATTTCCTTTACAGTTTAACCATACTGGAGAAGGGAGTATTTGCAGTCAAGCCATAATGCTTATTGCAGACGGAGCTGTGACACATATGATACAATTTTTGCCAAATACAATTGGCCAGACAGGAAGGTGAGTAAACTCTAATAACAAAAACATTTTCTCCCAGATATCAGCATAAACTTAGTTTTATCAAAGCCCTTTGAACACAGTTGCGTGTGTGTGCTGACCACAAGGTATAAGCAGGTAGTTTGCTTTTGATTAAGAAGCAGACAATACATTCACTAAAGTAGCATCTGCTGCCAATTAAAATAAGACATACTCTCATTTGTTTTAGATCGCACATGGATAGCAGCTCATTAACTCCATCATTGCTATGCAGACAAATATGTTCAATTTAGGCTGTTTTTATATTGTTAATGTATGCATGGTTTAAAAAATATTGTACATCATATGCAATTACTTTATAAGTTGCATTTCACAAAACCTTAAAGTCAATGACATTTTAATCCTTGTTACAAAGTGCTGACCAGTTGTAAAATTGATTTTAGATATTAGCTGTGGCAGACAGCTAATCTTCATGTGTTGGCTGCTGGCTTATTTGCTTTGACAGTTATGTTAGGAGGAACTCTGTTTATTCACTCCCATAACATTCTTATGTATGTGCTGCATGACTGGAAAGAGTGATCTATGTAAGCCAGGTAAGGCTGGAGAGTACAGGACCGTTCATCAACCATTCAGAACTTCAGAGCTAGACAGAATGATGCAGTTGTCTCTTGTGATGATAAGATGAGCACAATCTTATAATTACCCATGACCACCCATTGCTTAGCCAAGGTATGATTCATAGATTCTACATCTGCAGTTTTGAATTCTATTTGCCAGAACTGCAACAGTGATGGTGTCAAAAAGGTTTGGATTATGTGCACTGCCAGTTCCATCTTTCAAATATGGGCCCATGGGTAAATGTGATCTTTCCAAAGGCAATGTCACAATCATTGAAGGATCCGACTCTTTATATTTACATGCATATGAATGTTGCTCTTACTCAGCTTAATAAAAAAAAATGTGAATATAAAATGTGCACACAATAAAGATTATCTACTTAATGTGAATTGTCATACTTTATTTTTGCAACCATCCAAAATAGCCAAAAGTATCATGCTTTGGGGAATTGTGCTTCTTTTCTTTGAGGTTAAACAAAGTGTTCAAATAGCAGGAATTCTTAAAGAGACAGTAACATATTTTTGGACTCCCATCAAATTTGTAAAGTATACATTAGTTTCCTTCAAATTAGCTTTAAATGGTAAAAATAATTATCTATAGCACACTGGGGAGCCACCGTAATCCTGACCCTTCTAACAGAGCCCAGGGTCTCGCTAATAGGAGGCTTACCTCAGCAGATCCCAGAGCCTATGCTAAATTAGAATGTCCTTGGTCTCTGTGAAGAAGGTTAGAAATTATCACAGCTCCCCCAGCTATAGAGTAAGTATAAAACTACAGGTGATACATTTTCACCTGCAGTAACTGAATATTTACATTAGTATAAACTAATGTAAAAACTTTACCCAATATTCAGTATTCATTTAATTTAATTTAATCAAACTATATTTTCTGAATTTATGTTCCGTTTGATTTGTCTCAAATTAATTTATTCAGTGCTGCACGTCTATTGGATATGCTTGTTGTCAGTCAAGACAGGAGCCTTCTAAGGCACAGATTTATTCTGTAGAAATCTATGCATTGTTATGAACATAGTCTTCTGTAGTAGCATGGGCTTTAGGTGTACCCGAAGAAGCCTAGTCTATGAGTATGGCTTTAATTTTCCATTAATCTCTTGGCCATTAAGGTAGTTAGAGTCTGATTGATTGTCCTACCTTCAGTTGCTAGAGGCAGAAGTAGATGTATTTGACATAGTCACTGCAAAGCGTGGGATTTACAGAATCTTCAGCATCCACGATCTATACATGCACCAGCTTCCCATCTCTCATATGCTTCAGTATGTCTCCATTGGGCTGGGAGATTCTCAAATTGGTCAAATATTTTTTTAATTTTTTTTATTTCACAGATTCAAATCACCGGTGCATACATTTCCCAGGCAACAATGCTACAAGCTGGAAAAAACTCCTGTAAACTCCCTAATGCCCTAGATAGTGTTACAACATATACGGCTAGATTATGAGTCTTGTGTTAGGGTTAAAAAGCAGCGTTGAGAGGTCCCAATGCTGCTTTTTAATGCCCCGCTGGTATTACGAGTCTGGCAGGTACAGGTGTACCTCTCACTTTTTCTCTGCGACTCGAGCATACCGCAAATCCATTACGTCAAATGCGTATCCTATCTTTTTAATGGGATTTGCCTAACGCCGGTATTACGAGTCTTGGAGAAAGTGAGTGTTAGACCCTCTCTGTCAAGACTCCTATCACATTTAAAAGTCAGTAGTTAAGAGTAGTTAAGAGTTTTTATGGGCTAACGCCGTAACATATAACTCTTAACTAAAGTGATAAAAAGTACACCAACACCCATAAACTACCTATTAACCCCTAAACCGAGCCCCCCCCCCACATCGCAAACAGTTAACTAAAGTTTTTAACCCCTAATCTGCTGATTCGGACATCTCAGCCACTTTAATAAATATTTTAACCCTAAACCGCCGCACTTCTTGCCCTCGCAAACACTAGTTAAATTTTATTAACCCCCTAATCTGCCGGTCCCCTAACAATCACTGACACCTACCTACATTTATTAACCCCTAATCGGCCCGACCCCAACGTCGCTGCCACTATATTTAATGTATTAACCCCTAAACCTAAGCTAACCCTAACCCTAACACCGCCCTAACTTAAATATAATTTAAATAAAATGAAATAAAATTACTACAGTTAAATACATTATTTCTATTTAAAACTAAATACTTACCTATAAAATAAACCCTAAGCTAGCTACATATAACTAATAGTTACATTTTAGCTATGTTAGGATTTAATTTATTTTACAGGCAACTTTGTATTTATTTTAACTAGGTAGAGTAGTTATTAACTAGTGATTAACTATTTAATAACTTCCTAGTTAAAATAAATGCAAATATACCTGTAAAATAAATCCTAACCTAAGTTACAATTACACCTAACACTACACTATAATTAAATAAATTACCTAAACCAACTACAATTAATTACAATTAAATTAAATAAACTAAAGTACGAAAAAAATCCCCACTAAATTACAGAAAATAATAAAATAATTACAAGAATTTTAAACTAATTACACCTAATCTAATCCCCTAATAAAATAAAAAAGCCCCACAAAATAATAAAATCCCTACCCTATACTAAATTACAAATAGTCCTTAAAAAAATACAATACCCCCCCAACATTGAAACCCACCACCCACACACCCAACCCTACTCTAAAACCCACCCAATACCCCCTTAATAAAACCTAACACTATCCCCTTGAAGATCACCCTACCTTGAGACGTCTTCACCCAGCCGGGGCACAAGTGGTCCTCCAGAGGGGCAGAAGTCTTCATTCGATCCGGGCAGAAGAGGACCTCCAGACAGGCAGAAGTCTTCATCCAGACGGCATCTTCTATCATTCATCCATCCGGAGCGGAGCGGGTCCATCTTCAAGCCAGCCGACGCAGAGCATCCTCTTCTTCAGACGACTCCCGACGAATGAAGGTTCCTTTAAATTACGTCATCCAAGATGGCGTCCCTTGAATTCTGATTGACTGATAGGATTCTATCAGCCAATCGGAATTAAGGTAAGAAAAATCCTATTGGCTAATCCAATCAGCCAATAGAATTGAGCTTGAATTCTATTGGCTGATTGGAACAGCCAATAGAATGCGAGCTCAATCCTATTGGCTGATTGGATCAGCCAATAGGATTGAACTTCAATTCTATTGGCTAATTGGCTCATCGGAAGAAGAGGATGCTCCGCTTCGGCTGGCTTGAAGATGGACCCCGCTCCACTCCAGATGGATGAAGATAGAAGATGCCGCCTGGATGAAGACTTCTGCCCGTCTGGAGGTCCTCTTCTGCCCGGATCGGATGAAGACTTCTGCCCCTCTGGAGGACCACATGGGCCCGGCTGGGTGAAAACGTCTCAAGGTAGGGCGATCTTCAAGGGGTTAGTGTTAGGTTTTATTAAGGGGGTATTGGGTGGGTTATAGAGTAGGGTTGGGTGTGTGGCTGGTGGGTTTTAATGTTGGGGGGGTATTGTATTTTTTTTTACAGGTAAAAGAGCTGATACTTTGGGGGCAATGCCCTGCAAAAAGCCCCTTTAAGGGTTATTTGTAATTTAGTATAGGGTAGGGATTTTTATTATTTTGGGGGGCTTTTTATTTTATTAGGGGGATTAGATTAGGTGTAATTAGTTTAAAATTCTTGTAATTATTTTATTATTTCTGTAATTTAGTGGGGGTTTTTTTCGTACTTTAGTTTATTTAATTTAATTGTAATTAATTGTAGTTAGTTTAGGTAATTTATTTAATTATAGTGTAGTGTTAGGTGTAATTGTAACTTAGGTTAGGATTTATTTTACAGGTATATTTGTATTTATTTTAACTAGGAAGTTATTAAATAGCTAATACCTATTTAATAACTATTCTACCTAGTTAAAATAAATACAAAGTTGCCTGTAAAATAAAAATAAATCCTAAAATAGCTACAATGTAACTATTAGTTATATTGTAGCTATCTTAGGGTTTATTTTATAGGTAAGTATTTAGTTTTAAATAGGAATAATTTAGTTAATTATAGTAATTTTATTTAGTTGTATTTAAATTATATTTAAGTTAGGGGGGTGTTAGGGTTAGGGTTAGACTTAGATTTGGGGTTAATAACTTTAATATAGTGGTGGCGACGTTGACGACGGCAGATTAGGGGTTAATAAATGTAGTTAGATGGCGGCGACATTGGGGGCAGCAGAGTAGGGGTTAATAAATAAAAAGTAGGTGTCGGCGATGTTGGGGGCAGTAGATTAGGGGTTCATAGGGATAATGTAGGTGGCGGCAGTGTCCGGAGCGGCAGATTAGGGGTTAATAAAATAATGTAGGTTGCGGCAATGTCGGGGGCGGCAGATTAGGGGTTAATAAGTGTAAGATTAGGGGTGTTTAGACTCTGGGTTCATGTTAGGGTGTTAGGTGTAGACATAAAATGTAGTTCCCCCATAGGAATCAATGGGGCTGCGTTAGATGCTGAACGCTGCTTTTTTGCAGGTGTTTGGATTTTTTTCAGCCGGCTCTCTCCATTGATTCCTATGGGGAAATCATGCACGAGCGCGTTCAGTCAGCTCACCCGCTGACTTAAGCAGCGCTGGTATTGAGGTGAGATGTGGAGCTAAATTCTGCTCTACGTTCACCTTTTGGTGGCTTTAAAAAAAACTGTAATACCAGCGTTGTTTTAAGTGAGCGGTGAGAAAAAAATTCTTGTTAGCACCGCACCCTTGTTACCGCAAAACTAGTAATCTAGGTGATAGGTTGTAATGCATTGCAGCCCTCTCAGCTAATCGTTGGGTATGTTGTAACCTAACTTTAGCCCTTTCTCTAGCCCTAACTCTAACCCTAGCCCCAACTCTTGTGCTAACTCTAACTTTATCCCTCATTCATTACCCTAACTCTAGCCCATAACTCTGTAATTGTAACTCTAACTCTAACCCTTACTCATAACCCTAACTATAGCCATTCCTCTACTCTAGCTCATCAACCAAACTCTAACCCTAGTTTATAACCCTAACTCTGACTTCAGCCCTAACTCTATTTATAGTCCTGAGTTTAAATCTAGCTATAGCTCTAACCCTAGCCCATAACCCTAATATTTTTCAATCACCCTAATCATATCCTTCATTCTGACCTCATCCCTAATTCTAGACCCCTGGTTAAACACCAACCATCTCAAATTCTAACCCCAGCCCCAACTCTATACATGATCCTGAATTTCACTGTATCTCTTACCTATAACCTTAACCCTAGCCCCTAAATCCAGTACTAACTCTGACCCCAACCCTCACTCTAACCCTTCCTTTAACTCTAACCCTAGCCCCTAACCCAAACCCTAACTATAACCCTAATAATAACTCTAATTTTAATGCTTAATGCTGTCTCTAACCCTAGTCCTAATGCTAGCTCTATCTCTAACCATAGCCCTCACTCTAACCTTAGTTCTAATGCTAACTCTAGACTTAATGCTAACCCTAGCAATTACCTGAGTTTTACTCTAACCCTTAGCCCATAACCTTAATTCTAGCCTTCTAAACTTAAACCATAACCCTAGCCCCTTAAATGTAATCCTAGTCCTTACTCTAAACCTAGCCTTAAAGGGATATGAAACTCAAAAAAAATATTTTGTGATTCAGACCAATCATACCATTTTTAAAAAAGTTTCCAGTTTACTTCTATTATTAATTAGCTTTGTTCCCATGATATTCTGTGTTGAAGAGATACCTAGGTAGGCATCTGGAGCACTACATGGCTGGAAATGGTGCTGTCATTTTCATAGCATTCTTGCAAAACTACTGCCATATAGTGCTCCAGAAATGGGCGGCTCCTAAGCATACATCTCTGCCTTTCAACAAAAGATACCAAGAGAACAACTAAAAATTGATAATAGAAGTATATATATTAGGATTAGTATATCAGATAGACAAACATTTTAAGACATAATGGTCAAAATTTAAATATGCAAAAGTACATGATAGCTTTGAATAGAAGCATTTTTACAATATATTGGGTTTTAGCAAAAATACTTCTAGTAAAAGCTACCACTATTTCAGCAGCATACGCACATATGCTGCTTATGTCCCCTGCACCAACATTCAGACACTGCACATATGCATAAAAATCATTTTCTTCATAATTAAATTACTCTCTTACACATTTAAATTTGGAGTATGTCCCTTTAAAAACACAGTCACGTGTAATATAAGAGCATGTATAGACTCCCTTGAGTTTTTGTTCATCAAGGATTATTACAAGTAAGTATTCTGTGAGCTGATTTGAGTAACTCTATGGAGAACAAAAAAGTGCAAATTTCGTGTAGGAAGGAACTCCTATAGAAGTCCAATCAATGCCCGATTGGCCTATAAGTACACCAGGAGATTTCCCAGTGGGCTGCCACAGCTGAGGCTGGCTAGCTACAATTTAAAGGCGTGATACTGTTGGTGAGGCAAAACATCTGCCTTACTTCTCTTTTTTTTCTTCTCTAAGCTATGCATATTTTCTTGTAAATTTTTATTTCCTAGACCAAGTACCATTTAGTAGCCCTCCTTTGAATGGGTTCTAGGGTCTATCACACTGTAAAACAAAGTGACACACTGTTTTGAGTTTCTTCTCCAGATCAAACTATGGATAATCAATTTTACAATGTGGAAGGGAGTCATGGATGAAATTGGGTTGAAGGTGCCTATATAACATCAATCTGACATTTTTAATAATTTAAAGGGACATTCCAGCCAAATTGAAATCCACATAGATACATTTAATTTTGAATAGAAGCCTTTTTATAATATACATCTATTAGCAAAAATGCTGGTGCACTAAGAATATCTAGTTATGGTTTACATGCACATGCAGAGAAAAATATTAGCAGTGATAACCTTTTACATGAAGCATTTTTGCCAATACATGTATATTGCAAATGTGTTTCTGTTCAAAGATGTAATTCATCTATGTGTATTTAAATTTAATTCTGAAAAAAATTGAGGAAGGAGTGTCACAGTAATCCCTTGAGAAAATAGGACATGTGCATTTTACACTCAATAAAAAAATTACATTTTCCAGAGCTAATTTGTTTTCCCCAGTTTGACCCTGAGTCCTATAGAAAGTACTAGTGTTCATTTGCAAAACATTAGCTGAATAAAACAGCAACCAAAATGTGCATTTTCATTACAAGTATTTGCAAACTAAAATGTTTTCAACTAATAAAAGCTAAATACTTTTTAGCATTTAAAAAAAATGAACACAGGAAATAACCTTTTACAATGACCTTGCTGCTACGTGACATTTATGTGCTAGTATTTGCTTACTAAAATTATATACATACTAATAAATCAGAAACAGACTGAAAACTAGAGGTGACATTTATAAAGTAATGGACGAATTAAAAATATTTCACACTTTAAAATAGTTTTTTTTTGTGAAAGATATTTCTAAACAAGAGGGATATATGAAAATAATGTGTTTAAAAACACTAATGTGTGTTGGTCAAAAAATAAGTAAACAAAGTGAAATAAAAAATTGACAATAACACACTGCACATAAAACCTGTTACATAAAACTGTAGTGTTTGAAAAGAGGAAATCCTCTATATGGAATGTCCATAAATGAATCAATGGATCTTCTTATTCTTACAACCTCAAAAGAAAAGGACAGACATCTCCATAGTGCAGCTGTAAATTCACTCTTATAGCAAATTGAATCAGTACTCACATGCAGTAGAGCTACGTTAGCTCTAAATATTGCGCTCAGTTAAAGATGAAAACTCAGGTAAAAGCGATTTCCAATTTATTGCCACAATGTTTAAAACAAATGTTAAAAACAATCACTCTGGGTCTGGACAACTTTTAAGACACATACTATATACCATTTCGCCTTCAGCATACAAATCGTTCTTTTAACAATACAATGTAGTAGCTTGGTTTTTAGAAGTGTCAATTGCAAAAAAGAGTCTGCCCCTCCTCGTGTGATGTCCGACATACATTTTGCCATCGGCTTTGTCAAGGATCTATACATAAAATGATTACTGATGTATCCATTGTAACAAATTACAGAAAATCAGTTACCTGTTATAATCCATTTTTTTAACTTAATTTATTTGTTTATTTTTTGTATTGTTGTTTACCCACATTTCAATCTTTAAAATGTGTTTAAAGTAATTCAAAAGTAAATCATGAGTATTGTATTATGGATTGAAAGATCCACTTAATATGTGAAATAATAATAAAATAAACTTGGATTGTGTTTTCATTATCTTGAATATAAATTTAAGTATTTATCCCCTGCTTACCTGTCTAAATGAGATCAGAAAGAATATTTGAACTAGCATTTTAGGTGTTGTAGTACACATAATGATGAGTTAAATAGGCAAAATAAGTACAAAAATAAACTGCCCTGTATCACTAGAGAGGTTTTTTTTTCTTCTAATTACCCTTGCATTGATTGGTTGATCCATTCTATTAATTTTGAAAGCAGCAACTGCTGTGCTATTTTTAGGCTGTCTTTATAATTTACATATTACTGACTAAATTGAGAGATTGTATAAAAAAAAAAAAAGAATTTATCCTGCACCCGCAAACAGGCAAATTTACCTGTTTGCGGGCATGCCATAATAACCCAGCTATTACAAGTGGCTGGTTATTGCTACCGCAAACTCGCGGTAGCATATAACGCTTATAAAAGAGTAACCATATTTTATAAACTTGTCCCAAATGCCCCCCAAATACAGCCTAGTGTAATTTATAAAAAAATAAAGATAGCAGCATCTTTGTTTTTTAATAAAATAACTGGACTAGGCTGTGTTTTGGCTCTAAAGTTGGTGGGAGTGGGGTGTGAAAAAAAACGGCACTGAAAAGTGCTTTTACATTGCAGTCAATGGGAACTGTATGTTCCCAGTAAATATATATGTATTTGCTTATAAACATATCTATTTATGTGTTAATATGTGTATTTACATGTATATATGTGTGTATAATATGTGTATTTACGTGTATATATGTGTATATAATATGTGTATTTACGTGTTATATGTGTATATAATATGTGTATTTACGTGTTTATATGTGTATATAATATGTGTATTTACGTGTATATATGTGTATAATATGTGTATTTACGTGTATATAATATGTGTATTTACGTGTATATATGTGTATATAATATGTGTATTTACGTGTATATATGTGTATATAATATGTGTATTTACGTGTATATATGTGTATAAATGTGTATTTACGTGTATATATGTGTATATAATATGTGTATTTACATGTATATATGTGTGTATAATATGTGTATTTACGTGTATATATGTGTATATAATATGTGTATTTACGTGTATATATGTGTATATAATATGTGTATTTACGTGTATATATGTGTATATAATATGTGTATTTACGTGTATATATGTGTATATAATATGTGTATTTACGTGTATATATGTGTATATAATATGTGTATTTACGTGTATATATGTGTATATAATATGTGTATTTACGTGTATATATGTGTATATATATGTGTATATAATATGTGTATTTACGTGTATATATGTGTATATAATATGTGTATTTACGTGTATATCTGTGTATATAATATGTGTGTTTACGTGTATATCTGTGTATATAATATGTGTATTTACGTGTATATATGTGTATATAATATGTGTATTTGCGTGTATATATGTGTATTATAATATGTGTATTTACGTGTATTATGTGTATATAATATGTGTATTTACGTGTATATATGTGATATATAATATGTGTATTTACGTGTATATATGTGTATATAATATGTGTATTTACGTGTATATATGTGTATATAATATGTGTGTTTACGTGTATATATGTGTATATAATATGTGTATTTACGTGTATATATGTGTATATAATATGTGTATTTACGTGTATATATGTGTATATAATATTGTGTATTTACGTGTATATATGCTGTATATAATATGTGTATTTACGTGTATATATGTGTATATAATATGTGTAGTTACGTGTATATATGTGTATATAATATGTGTGTTTACGTGTATATCTGTGTATATAATATGTGTATTTACGTGTATATATGTGTATATAATATGTGTATTTACGTGTATATAATATGTGTATTTACGTGTATATATGTGTATATAATATGTGTATTTACGTGTATATATGTGTGTATAATATGTGTATTTACGTGTATATATGTGTATATAATATGTGTATTTACGTGTATATATGTGTATATAATATGTGTATTTAAGTGTATATATGTGTGTATAATATGTGTATTTACGTGTATATATGTGTATATAATATGTGTATTTACGTGTATATATGTGTATATAATATGTGTATTTACGTGTATATATGTGTATATAATATGTGTATTTACGTGTATATATGTGTATATAATATGTGTATTTACGTGTATATATGTGTATATAATATGTGTGTTTACGTGTATATATGTGTATATAATATGTGTATTTACGTGTTTTATACATTTTTGGGAATAATTCACCAAGAAATTACATGATCATGTATCAATCTGATAATTTGTTTAGGGTAACCACTATTAGTATCATTTTTGAGGGGTCCATTTTATGCCCACAACATAATATACTAACCCCCCCCTCTTTCTCATTTATATTAAACCATTATAAAGTCTTTCCCCAAAGCACACCATTAAGTAATTCATATCTAAATTTGAATAATCTCTTCAAACATTAACTAGTGTTTGTTGGTGTTTTACATTAACAGGAGAATTGGTGTTGTTGAAACATAAGGTTCACCTTGTATTTAATCGTTTGGAATCAATGATATATACCAAGCATCAAATTACTATTTCTTCTGTATTTGTACACACCAGCAATTGGAATATTTGTACTTTTATAGTACAATCTTCCTAATCTTAATATATTTGCCTGCTTTTGTTCAATTATTACTAACATTGTTATTATATTTAAGTCTATCATTAATGTATATAAGAATTGTATGAAATAGAGGTATTTTCCCTAAATGGCCATATAAAACCTGAGTCATTTCAAATTCGTTCTAGGCTTATGTATTAACATGTATGTATGATCACAGGTATGTGACTTTTCAAATTAGATGGTTTATTTTTATTTTTTCTGTCTGTATAGATTTAATTACTTATATATATACTTGTTGATTCAAATGAATTTAAACTAGCTGCCACATATATGGTATATTTTCATTAATATTAAATTTTGTTGGATTCATATGCCACCTATATATGTTAAACCTATATACCTGTGCAGCAATCATGTGTTTATCCAACAGCATTGTTAGTTAGGTTCTCTTATGTCAAAGTATATCATCACTTGTTACTTGTTAGCAATTAATGACAAGCCAATAGATACTCCATTACTGCTTTTAAATACTGGCGGTTTTCACTAAGAATATTATGTCTATGAGTAAGGCCGTGTGCCGAAACATGTTAGACTTTTTTTCGTTTGAGTACTGTCAATTTTTAACCATTGAGCCAATAAATTGGACGTTTTAATTTAATTCAAGACCGCATCGGCCTTTTTTCTTTTTGTATTGTATTTACGTGTATATATGTGTATATAATATGTGTGTATAATCATATACATATATTTTTACAATTTCGCTGCGCATTGTTCTGATGCCGTCTCTGGAAGCGCACTCTTGTGAGTGCAATGCTTCCAAGCAATTAGCATGCACTGGTATTACACAGTGGAGCCCTAATATCGCTTTCATGAAAGCTATATTTAGTGCTCCACTTGTAATCTGGCCCTTTGTCTTTATTTTACATGCACAATTAGTAATCTCCAGGTGAAAAAGAAGAGAAATTTGATTATGAAATACATTTTTTTTTTTTTTGCATTTTAATAAATTTCTTTAATAAACAACACAGGAGAAATTATATTTGAAGACTCGCCAGAAACACGGGCCGTTCGGAGCTTGATGGATAGGCCCCAACTCTGAATTTCAAATAAGCGGTAGATTTTTTTTCTGACAAATGTATTTGTTCTCCCATTTTCCGGCCCCCCTGTATCATGTGACAAACATCAGCCAATTACAGACTAGTATACATATACCCTGTGAGCTTGTGCTCAGTAGGATATTGTTCCCCAGAAAGTGTAAATATAAAAAGACTACATGCTCTATCTGAATCATAAATGCTTATTTTGACTTGAGTGTCCCTTTTAAGAGTCCAAAACCACTATACACTGCATACTTTAACCTTGGAGGCCCCCAAATGCGGTATCTAAAAATATTACTGACTTTCAAAGCTGAAGATCTAACTAAACAAAGCATCTCTGCTAACAGTTTGCATAGGTATGAAAATAAAGAGTCTTAGAAAACACATTCTTTCCAACAAATTAGATCTACAGATGTAGGCATATTAAAATAATGTTCCTTCCTTTTGTGGCGCATTTTATTGGGAACTATTTGTTTAGGATTAAAAGTAATAATTCCTGATTCTTTAATTCTTTGCCAAGTTTCAACCAATTGCGTGTTTTTGGGACATAAAGCATCATTGACGTGATCTAATTGATGAGCTATTTGAAGTTTCAGACAAGTTTGTGAAATCATCTTTAACATTGATAGAGGGTATAAAACTACTTTGGATTAAATGTTTTATCATGCATAATTAAAGAACTTCAAAAGAAACAACAGGGTGGTAACTAGACAAAATAACAGTTAAAAGTGCCTGTGATCCTTTTTTCTTTCTTTCATTAAATGAACAAGAAAATTGGCAAATGACTATCAAATTCCTTTGGTTAGGTTTTAAAAGAGGAGAAATTGAGGATGTACTATCTAAATAATGTAAAATGCAAAGTGATGATATTTTAAAGGGATACTAAACTAAAAAAATATTTCATGATTTAGATAGAGCATGCAATTTTAAGCAACTTTCTAATTTACTCCTATTATCATTTTTTTTTCTTGTTCTCTTGCTATCTTTATTTGAAAAATAAGGCATCTAAGCTAAGGAGCCAGTCAATTTTTGGTTCAACACCCTGGACAGCATTTATACACCAATCAGCAAGGACAACCCAGGTTGTGAACCAAAAATGGGACGGCTTCTAAACGTACATTCTTGCTTTTCAAATAAAGATAACAAGAGAGTGAAGAAAAACTGATAATAGGAGTAAATTAGAAAGTTGCTTAAAATTGCATGCTCTATCTGAATCATGAAAGCTAAAATTTGGGTTCAGTGTTCCTTTAACTTTGTAGACAGTATGACTTTGGTAAATGGACACTCATTTTCTTGATTTGTCACAACTAAAAACAATGGGCGCGATCCGATATAGGGCGTACTTTTCGGTGCAAGCGAGGTAACCCGCTGCCACCCGTAGTTTCACCTCGCACATCGGGGTATCCAATATACCCTGCCGGCAGTTGCTAAAGTGCCGTAAGTCGGACAAACTAGTGATGTCCAGAAATAGGCATAAGTACAAATTTCTGGAGTCGCCAGTGACTTACGGCACTTTAGAAACTGCCGTCACCTACAAAAACGTACAAAAATGTTAAATCTCCCGTAACTGTCTAACACGCCTTCCAAAAATAGCCCGATACGTATACCCCTCTATCCGCAATCCCCCCTCTCACTCCTAACAATAAATGTATTAACCCCTAGACCGACAACCCCCCACAACGCAAATAAGCCTAATTATTAACCCCTAAACCGCCATAGCCCACACCACAATAAACCTATCCTAGTATTAACCCCTAAACCGTCGCTCCCGGACCCCGCCCGCCACCTACATTAAATGTATTACCCCCTAATCTGACCCCCCCTACACCGCCGCCACCTACATTAAATATATTAACCCCTAATCTGATTCCCCTACACCGCCACCACCTATATTGAATATATTATTCCCTAATCTGACCCCCCTACACCGCCGCCACCTATATTAAATATATTAACCCCTAATCTGATCCCCCTACACCGCCGCCACCTATATTAAATATATTAACCCCTAATCTGATCCCCCTACACTGCAGCCACCTATATTAAATATATTACCCCCCTAAACCAAAGTCTAACCTTAACACCCCCTAGCAATTTTTATTTAAATAAATCTAAATAATATTAATATTATTAACTAAATTATTCCTATTTAAAACTAAATACTTACCTATAAAATAAACCCTAAGATAGCTACAATATAATTAATAATTATATTGTAGCTATTTTACGATTTATATTTATTTTACAGGTAACTTTGTATTTATTTTAACTAGGTAGAATAGCTATTAAATAGTTAATAACTATTTAATAGCTACCTAGTTACAATAATTACAAAATTACCTGTAAAATAAATCCTAGCCTAAGTTACAAATACACCTAACACTACACTATCAATAAATTAATTAAATAAACTACAATTATCTAAACTAAATACAATTAAATAAACTAAACTATATTACAAAAAACAAACACTAAATTACAAAAAATAAAAAAATATTACAAGAATTTGAAGCTAATTACACCTAATCTAAGCCCTCTAATAAAATAAAAAAGCCCCCCAAAATAATAAAATTTCCCTACCCTAAACTAAATTACAAATAGCCCTTAAAAGGGCCTTTTGTGGGGCATTGCCCCAAAATAATCAGCTCTTTTACCTGTAAAAAAAGAACAATCCCCCCCCCACATTACAACCCACCACCCACACACCCCTACTCTAAAACCCACCCTATCCTCCCTTAAAAAAACCTAAGTCTAACCCCCAAGTGGTCCTTACCTGTCCTGAAGACTGACAGAGAAGGTCCTGTTCAAGGCGGTGAAGTCTTCTTCCAAGCGGCGACGCTCTTCTTTTTCCATGAACCAGCCGGTGCGGAGCAGAGGATTTGAAGACCGGTGACCGCGGAGCTGAAGACCGTCGAATCTGGAACTGAAGACCGGCTACGCTGGAACTGAAGATCGGCGACGCTGGAACTGAAGAACGCAGAGCCATGGAGCGTGGAGGATCCTCTTCATACGATCCCCGCCGTACACTGAATAGGAATTCAAGGTACGCGATTAAAAATGACGTCCCTTGAATTCTTATTGGCTGATTTGAGCCTTCAAATTCAAATCAGCCAATCGGATGAGAGCTACTGTAATTCTATTGGCTGATTTGAATAAACACTAGAATAAGAGCTACTGTAATTCTATTGGCTATTCAAATCAGCCAATAGAATTACAGTAGCTCTTATTCTATTGGCTATTCAAATCAGCCAATAGAATTACAGTAGCTCTCATCCGATTGGCTGATTTGAATTTGAAGGCTCAAATCAGCCAATAGGAATTCAAGGTACGTGATTAAAAATGGCGTCCCTTGAATTCCTATTCAGTGTACGGCGGAGATCGTATGAAGAGGATCCTCCACGCTCCATGGCTCCGCGGTCTTCAGTTCCAGCGTCGCCAATCTCCAGTTCCAGCGTAGCTGGTCTTCAGTTCCAGAGTCGACGGTCTTCAGCTCCGCGGTCATCGGTCTTCAACTCCTCCGCTCCGTACCGGCTGGTTCCTGGAAGAAGAAGAGATCGCTGCTTGGAAGAAGACTTCACCGCCTTGAACACGACCTTCTCTGTCAGTCTTCAGGACAGGTAAGGACCACTTTGGGGGTTAGACTTAGGTTTTTTTTTGGGACATAAAGCATCATTGACGTGATCTAATTGATGAGCTATTTGAAGTTTCAGACAAGTTTGTGAAATCATCTTTAACATTGATAGAGGGTATAAAACTACTTTGGATTAAATGTTTTATCATGCATAATTAAAGAACTTCAAAAGAAACAACAGGGTGGTAACTAGACAAAATAACAGTTAAAAGTGCCTGTGATCCTTTTTTCTTTCTTTCATTAAATAAACAAGAAAATTGGCAAATGACTTTCAAATTCCTTTGGTTAGGTTTTAAAAGAGGAGAAATTGAGGATGTGCTATCTAAATAATGTAAAATGCAAAGTGATGATATTTTAAAGGGATACTAAACTAAAAAAATATTTCATGATTCAGATAGAGCATGCAATTTTAAGCAACTTTCTAATTTACTCCTATTATCATTTTTTTCTTTGTTCTCTTGCTATCTTTATTTGAAAAATAAGGCATCTAAGCTAAGGAGCCAGTCAATTTTTGGTTCAACACCCTGGACAGCATTTATCCACCAATCAGCAGGGACAACCCAGGTTGTGAACCAAAATGGGACGGCTTCTAAACTTACATTCTTGCTTTTCAAATAAAGATAACAAGAGAATGAAGAAAAACTGATAATAGGAGTAAATTAGAAAGTTGCTTAAAATTGCATGCTCTATCTGAATCATGAAAGCTAAAATTTGGGTTCAGTGTTCCTTTAACTTTGTAGACAGTATGATTTTGGTAAATGGACACTCATTTTTTTTATTTGTCACAACTAAAAACAATGGGCGCGATCCGATATAGGGCGTACTTTTCGGCACAAGCGAGGTAACCCGCGCCGCCCGTAGTTTCACCTCGCACATCGGGGTATCCAATGTACCCTGCCGGCAGTTGCTAAAGTGCCGTAAGTCAGGACAAACTAGTGATGTCCAGAAATAAGCATAAGTACAAATTTCTGGAGTCGCCAGTGACTTACGGCACTTTAGAAACTGCCGTCGCCTACAAAAACTTACAAAAATGTTAAATCTCCCGTAACTGTCTAACACGCCTTCCAAAAATAGCCCGATACGTATACCCCTCTATCCGCAATCCCCCCTCTCACTCCTAACAATAAATGTATTAACCCCTAGACCGACAACCCCCCACAACGCAATAAGCCTAATTATTAACCCCTAAACCGCCATAGCCCACACCACAATAAACCTATCCTAGTATTAACCCCTAAACCGTCGCTCCCGGACCAAGCCGCCACCTACATTAAATGTATTACCCCCTAATCTGCCCCCCCCCTACACCGCCGCCACCTACATTAAATATATTAACCCCTAATCTGATTCCCCTACACCGCCACCACCTAAATTGAATATATTATTCCCTAATCTGACCCCCCCTACACCGCCGCCACCTATATTAAATATATTAACCCCTAATCTGATCCCCCTACACCGCCGCCACCTATATTAAATATATTAACCCCTAATCTGATCCCCCTACACTGCAGCCACCTATATTAAATATATTACCCCCTAAACCTAAGTCTAACCTTAACACCCCCTAGCAATTTTTATTTAAATAAATCTAAATAATATTAATATTATTAACTAAATTATTCCTATTTAAAACTAAATACTTACCTATAAAATAAACCCTAAGATAGCTACAATATAATTAATAATTACATTGTAGCTATTTTACGATTTATATTTATTTTACAGGTAACTTTGTATTTATTTTAACTAGGTAGAATAGCTATTAAATAGTTAATAACTATTTAATAGCTACCTAGTTACAATAATTACAAAATTACCTGTAAAATAAATCCTAGCCTAAGTTACAAATACACCTAACACTACACTATCAATAAATTAATTAAATAAACTACAATTATCTAAACTAAAATACAATTAAATAAA
Source organism: Bombina bombina (assembly GCF_027579735.1). NCBI lineage: Eukaryota > Metazoa > Chordata > Amphibia > Anura > Bombinatoridae > Bombina > Bombina bombina. The sequence goes on along the minus strand of NC_069505.1, from coordinate 267,141,793 downwards.
CTAAACTATATTACAAAAAACAAACACTAAATTACAAAAAATAAAAAAATATTACAAGAATTTGAAGCTAATTACACCTAATCTAAGCCCTCTAATAAAATAAAAAAGCCCCCCAAAATAATAAAATTTCCCTACCCTAAAACTAAATTACAAATAGCCCTTAATAGGGCCTTTTGTGGGCATTGCCCCAAAATAATCAGCTCTTTTACCTGTAAAAAAAAGAACAATCCCCCCCCCCACATTACAAACCCACCACCCACACACCCCTACTCTAAAACCCACCCTATCCTCCCTTAAAAAAAACCTAAGTCTAACCCCCAAGTGGTCCTTACCTGTCCTGAAGACTGACAGAGAAGGTCCTGTTCAAGGCGGTGAAGTCTTCTTCCAAGCGGCACACTCTTCTTTTTCCATGAACCAGCCGGTGCGGAGCGGAGGATTTGAAGACCGGATGACCGCGGAGCTGAAGACCGTCGAATCTGGAACTGAAGACCGGCTACGCTGGAACTGAAGATCGGCGACGCTGGAACTGAAGAACACAGAGCCATGGAGCGTGGAGGATCCTCTTCATACGATCACCGCCGTACACTGAATAGGAATTCAAGGTACGCAATTAAAAATGACGTCCCTTGAATTCTTATTGGCTGATTTGAGCCTTCAAATTCAAATCAGCCAATCGGATGAGAGCTACTGTAATTCTATTGGCTGATTTGAATAAACACTAGAATAAGAGCTACTGTAATTCTATTGGCTATTCAAATCAGCCAATAGAATTACAGTAGCTCTTATTCTATTGGCTATTCAAATCAGCCAATAGAATTACAGTAGCTCTCATCCGATTGGCTGATTTGAATTTGAAGGCTCAAATCAGCCAATAGGAATTCAAGGGACACCATTTTTAATCGCGTACCTTGAATTCCTATTCAGTGTACGGCGGAGATCGTATGAAGAGGATCCTCCACGCTCCATGGCTCCGGGGTCTTCAGTTCCAGCGTCGCCAATCTCCAGTTCCAGCGTAGCTGGTCTTTAGTTCCAGAGTCGACGGTCTTCAGCTCCGCGGTCATCGGTCTTCAACTCCTCCGCTCCGTACCGGCTGGTTCCTGGAAGAAGAAGAGATCGCTGCTTGGAAGAAGACTTCACCGCCTTGAACACGACCTTCTCTGTCAGGTCTTCAGGACAGGTAAGGACCACTTTGGGGGTTAGACTTAGGTTTTTTTAATGGGGGATCGGGTGGGTTTTAGAATAGGGTGTGTGGGTGGTGGGTTGTAATGTGGGGGGGGGATTATTCTTTTTTTTTACAGGTAAAAGAGCTGATTACTTTGGGGCAATGCCCGCAAAAGGCCCTTTTAAGGGCTATTTGTACTTTAGTTTAGGGTAGGGAAATTTTATTATTTTGGGGGGCCTTTTTATTTTATTAGGGGGCTTAGATCAGGTGTAATTAGCTTAAAATTCTTGTAATATTTTTTTTATTTTTTGTAATTTAGTGTTTTATTTTTTTTGTAATATTGTTTAGTTTTATTTAATTGTATTTTAGTTTAGATAATTGTAGTTTATTTAATTAATTTTATTGATAGTGTAGTGTTAGGTGTATTTGTAACTTAGGTTAGGATTTATTTTACAGGTATTTTGTATTATTTTAACTAGGTAGCTATTAAATAGTTATTATCTATTTAATAGCTATTGTACCTTGTTAAAATAAATACAAAGTTACTTGTAAAATAATATAAACCCTAAAATAGCTACACTGTAATTATTATTTATATTGTAGCTATCTTAGGTTTATTTTATAGGTAACGAATTTAGTTTTAAAATAGGAATAATTTAGTTAATAATATTAATATTATTTAGTATTTATTTAAATAAAAATGTGCTAGGGGGTGTTAGGGTTAGACCTTAGGTTTTAGGGGGGTAATATATTTAATATAGGTGGCGGCGGTGTGTAGGGGGGGTCAGATTAGGGGGTAATATATTTAATATAGGTGGCGGCGGTGTAGGGGGTCAGATTAGGGGTTAATATATTTAATATAGGTGGTGGCGGGGTAGGGGGGTCAGATTAGGGTTAATATATTTAATGTAGGTGGCGGTGGTGTAGGGCGGGTCAAATTAGGGGTAATACATATAATGTAGGTAGCGGCGGGGTCTGGAGCAGCGGTTTAGGGGTTAAACACTTTATTAGGTATTGCGGTGGGGGATTGCGGTTGACAGGTAGATAGACATTGCGCATGCGTTAGGTGTTAGGTTTTATTTTGCAGGCAGTTTAGGGAGTTACGGTGCTCCAATACTCAGCGTAAGGCTTGCTACGTCTGCATTTTGTGGCGAGTTGAAAATGGAGTAAGATTTCTCCATTTTTGCCACGTAAGTCCTTACGCTGTATATTGGATACCAAACTGCGTGGGTTTTGTATATCAGTCTATGGGGCAAAAAACTACAGGCGAAGGCAGAAATATACAAGCATAACTTCTTTGTTTACGCCGTATATGTGATACCAAACCCGCGCAAATCTTGGCATCGCGGCTTCTGCGGGCGACGCTGCATATCGGATCGGGGCCCAATTTTTTTGCATATATTTTACAATTTTATGTGTAATATTTTATGTGTATATACACATATTAACACATAATGTAATATAAGCATATACATATATATTTACTGGGAACACACAGTTCCCATAGACCCCACTCCCGTCAAATTTACCCCCAAAATACTGCCTAGTGCAGTTATTTTTATTAAAAAATAAAAATTGTACAATTCTTCTTTTTTTTATAAAATACACTAGAATGCATTTTGGGGGCATTTTGGGGCACATTTATAAAATTAATAATAATAATAATAATAATGTAACCATATAAATCACAAGAAAAAATTATGCCAATATAATATGTGACATAAAGTACATATAATTTTATTTTTCACAGGATTAAACAATGATTGATTTTCATAAAGCTAATAATGGTCTTTTTCTCATTATCTCTTGATGTGAAGTATAGATTAAGGGCTCCATGTACTAAGCCGTCAATCTCATCCGTCATTGTAGACGCGGATAAACTCCGCCGTTACTCGCCGCGGGCGAGATATGTACTAATATTCCCCCCAATAAATAGACAAGGTCTAGCCCGCCGCGAGCAGTTGCGGATTGTTGATAAATTTGACGCCTCGCTCGCCGCGACTAAGCTGATGTACTTAACTTTCAGTGAATTGTCTGGCCAATATTAACACGTGACATGCAAGGTGTCACGAACATCATAGTAGTCGCGGGAATAGATTTTTGCTCCTATAAAAGTTCAACTTATCTAAACAACTTTATTATTGTTCAAAATTTTTTTGAAGAGTGATAACAGAGCGTTATTTTTGTAATATTTATTTTACAATTTGGATATGGCTTCATCTAGGATCTGATAATATATAAATATTAATATAAAAATATTTATAAAAATTGACAACTATACAATACAAAATTTAAATAGATTACTCTTTAATTACAGTCGACAAATTGGGCGCAATTTATGTACATGGAAATGAGAGACAAATTAGACGCCAGTACTGCTGTAAGTACAATGCTGATATTACTGCCTTTTATATATGTCTAGACTGGCGTCTAGATTGACTTTCCTATTGTTTGTACCTTGCCCGCCACCTAAAAGGTGGCGAGGCAAAAAATAACGAGGTGGAGCGGAAATTGTAGCGAGCGGACAAATAGATTTTTTAGTACATTCGTTGTTGGCGAGTTGGTGGTCAAATGTGTCTAATTACAGTGAAAAATGGAGCAGGGGTAGCGAGGTTTGGCGGATAAGTACGCTCGCCAATTTTAAAGATGCGAGTTTAACAATAATTGACGGCTTTGTACATATCAGTTTGCGAATTTTGACGCGAGATTTGTTGCTGGTAGCTCGCTGACCTGCTTAGTACAGAGGATGAGGTTTTGTTAGCATTATCAAAATAAATGTTACAAAGGCAGTGGGTCCTGATAATATTCATCCAAGGGTTTTAAAAGAACTTCGATCAGTGCTAACTGTCCCATTAACTGATCTGTTTAATCAGTCACTATTAACAGGAGCTGTCCCAGATGATTGGAGAATAGCAAATGTAATACCCCTTCATAAAAAGGGCAGTAGAGAAGAATCTGGCAACTACAGGCCAGTAGTTTAACTTCAGTAGTAGGGAAATTAATGGAAAGCCTCTTAAAAGAAAGAATTATGACTTACATAAAGACAAACAATTTAGAGGACCAAAATCAGCATGGTTTTACTTCAGGGAGATCATGTCAGACTAATCTAATTGACTTCTTTGATTATGTAACAAAAGTATTAGACAAGGGAGGAGCAGTTGATGGTAGCATATCTAGATTTCAGCAAAGCATTTGACACCGTCCCACACAATAACTTATTCACAAACTATATCTCCTTGGTCTAGATTCAAAATTGTGAACTGGGTGGAATGCTGGCTTAAGGACAGAAAACAAAGTGTCTTAGTAAATGGAGTTCATTCAGCAGAGGGGCTGTTACTAGTGGTGTTCTCAGGGGTCAGTTCTGGGGCCTGTTTTGTTTAACATATTTATCTGCGATATCAGCAAAGGGCTACAGGGGAAAGTATGTCTCTTTGCAGATGATACAAAAATTTGCAACAGAGTGGATGTTCCAGGGGGGGGTAGACAAAATGAGAAGTGATATACAACAATTGGAGGATTGGACAAACGACTGGGGTCTAAAGTTTAACACAGCAAAGTGTAAAATAATGCATTTAGGGAAGAAAAATCCAAATGTTAATTACAGACTCAATGACACTTTACTGACTGTTACAGACGAGGAACAGGACTTGGGAATTATTATTTCAGATGATTAAAACTTAGTAAACAATGTAGTATGCAGCGAGTAAGGCAAGCAGAATGCTTGGATGTATTGGTAGAGGTATTTGCAGCAGAAATAGTAAGGTTCTTATGCCACTTATAAATCATTAGTTAGGCCTCATCTTGAGTATTGTGTGCAGTTCTGGAGACCATATCTTCAGAAGGATATTAACAAACTTGAATCTGTGCAAAGGAGGGCTACCCAAATGGTACATGGTCTAAAAAATAAAACTACCAGGATAGGCTCATTGACCTAATATGTATAGCTTAGAGGAGAGAAGGGAAAGAGGTGATATGATAGCAACTTTCAAGTACATTAAAGGGTTTAGTAAAACTGAGGCTGTGGGTATTTTACATAAAATGGAAAATTCAAGAACAAGGGGTCATGAGCTCAAGCTAAAGGGTAAGTAGATTCAGAAGGTAATTTGAGGAAGCACTTCTTTACAGAAAGAGTGATTGATTTATGGAATAAACTTCCTCAAGTGGTAGTAGCAACAAACACTGTGGGGGACTTTAAAAATGCATGGGACAAGCATAGGGCTATCCTACGAACTAGATAAGTTTATACTGTTAGGTAAGGTCGGGCAGACTTGCTGGGCCTATGGCTCTTATCTGCCGTCAATATCTATGTTTCTACATGGAGCCTTAGAAGGAAACGAAAAGGAAAAAGACCATTATTGGCTTTATGAAATCAGGGCATTGTTTCCTCATTTGATTTATTTATCTTTTATATGACTTTATGTCACATTTATAAAATTAACCAGCGTTCTGATCTCTGGTTAATTTTATCAGTGCTATGTGCTACCGCGAGCATGCGGTAGAAATAACCAGCCACTTGTAATGGCTGGTTATTTATCTCGCAATAGAGCTCGAGTGCGATGTTCTTATTAAGGAGGTGAGCAATTCATCTCTAGAACACAAATATACATTTCTGTTTACCTCCAACATGGCAACATATTAGACATTTTGTTTGGGTAGGTAAAATATTAATTGTTGTAGAAAATATCCTCTGTTACACTAATATCGTAATAATGAATAATCTGCCATATTGTTTTCATGTATCAAACGCCTACTAATCTCCAACTTTACATCATACCCTCTTGTTTTGGAATTGCTGTTTTTGTGAAAATGCTTTCAGCCTCAGCTTTATTAAGTAAATTGAATACCTTTTCTTGCCCTCGTACTTGTTTCTATCTTATTTATATCTTTACGGATATATGGGCTGCTGAACTCTAAACTATTTCTATAAAGTGACTATAAGCACTTCGTTTTGTTTGCTGCTAAATGACCAGTAAATACAGTGGATTTGCATAATCAACAAATGCATTATAAAAAGACAAGTTAATCTTTGAAGTCTGAACTCCAAATGAGAAGTCATGTCTATTTCCACTCCTCTTGTATTATGTGACAGCCATGAGCCAATCAGAAATACATAGACGTATATTCTGTGAATTCTTGCACATGTTCAGTAGGAGCTGGTGACTCAAAAGTGTTCATATAAAAGACTGTGCACATTTTGTTAAAGAAGTAAATTGCAAAGTTGTTTTAAAATTCCATGCCCCTATTTGAATCATGAAAGTTTAATTTTGACTTGAGTGTCCCTTAATTACATCTTAAACAGACAAGCACTCTACTAGCTTGTCCTGCTGATCCTACTGCATTGTTTAAAACATTTAAAATAGTCTAAAATGATAATTCTCATGTTGTTTTCCTATTGTTATTGTTATTAAAGTTCCATTGAGTGTATTAGCCTTTGGAGATCGCTTCCTAAAAGAAAAATATTTTTTCTTTGTTTCATTTTGTATTCTATAATTTTTTTCCAATCTTTCTATTTTTTATTTTCTCGTAATAAGTAAAAATCAGAACATTAAGACATAAACAGACACAAATGAAAAAAAATGATAGATTACAATATCTTACCTAAAGACAAATATATGATCATTGTACACTAAATTAGTTTAGTTATCATATAACTCTAAATAATATAATTCCAGTTCATCTAGCAGTTTTTTTTATCACTGCATATTTGATCTCTCTCTCTCTCTCTCTTTCTCTTTCTCTTTCTCTCTCTCTCTTTCTCTCTCCTCTCTCTCTCTTCTCTCTCCTATCCACTCTGTCTCTCTTTCTCTCTCTCTCACTCTTTATCTTCTCTCTCTTCTCTCTCTCTCCTATCTCTCTCTTCTCTCTCCTATCCACTCTGTCTCTCTTTCCTCTCTCTCCTCTCTCTCTCTCTCTCTCTCTCTCTCTCTCTCTCTTCTCTCTCTCTCTCTCTCTCTTTCTCTTTCTCTCTCTCTCTTTCTCTCTCCTCTCTCTCTCTCTTCTCTCCTATCCACTCTGTCTCCTCTTTCTCTCTCTCACTCTTTATCTTCTCTCTCTTCTCTCTCTCTCTCCTATCTCTCTCTTCTCTCTCCTATCCACTCTGTCCTCTCTTTCATCTCTCTCCTCTCTCTCTCTCTACAAACACGCACACAGAGTCCATCCATCTAATTAATTATATTGAAAGTTAAATACATATATTTTGTTTACAGAAATGTGAATTAGCCATAAAACACTGCTGGCTACCCAGTGCAGGCTTCTGATTTTGTTTTGTCATTTCTATGTTTTTTGCTTTGTTTTGCATTTAGCAAGCCAAATGCTATTGAAGATAATCACAAATCCACTGAATAGGATTTAGATCAGAGATTACTGCACGAATGCCAAGATTTTGGATTTGTTTGCCAAAGCACAAGTTGCCATCAACACAAATTAGTATTGAATTCCATAAGAAATCACATTCAAGCAATCTGTTCTAATATTAGTCATAACCCATTTCTACTTAAATCATTTATATTTTTCGAGCTTTCATAAAAAAAAATAAAAAAAAAATCATATCCCTTGTATGGAATTTTCTCACATAACTATTATTATTATAAGGTATTTGTAGAGCACCAACAGATTCCACAGCACTTACTATAAAAAATAAATACAAAAATAGATAAATAATTAATGATTATAATGAAATAAATACAAAATATTATAATTTATAGTAAGCCTTAAAGGGATATGAAACCCAAATGTTGTCTTTCATGATTCAACTACAGCATGCAAGTTTAAGCAACTTTCAAATTTACTCATATTTTCTTCATTCTTTTGGTATCTTTATTTGAAAGCAGGAATGTGGCATATTCTCTGATCTTTTTCCATATTATGTTGAGAGTATATACATTCAAAATAATTTTGCACTCAACCATATTTTCGCACCTACACTATTGTTTATAACAATGTATATTAAAATTGTAATAAAAATATAAATTTTTGGTGTATATTTCTCACGTCATGATATATAAATAAAATAATAGTATAGTTTGAATCTGCTGGGGGAAAAATGTAATATGTGTGGGTTTTCTCACTGAAAAATGACCTACAGTAGGGCTTAAATGTGAGCAGTATCTCAATACCCCAAATGTAAAATGGCTCAGCAGTTAAAGGGTTCAAATCTGCACTGAATGCCTACACGCTCATGAGCCTACCTCAGTATGCTCTCATAGAAAGGAGCTATGTTTAATCAAAGGATACCCAGAAAACAAGGACATTTTGATAATGGAATCATTTTTTTGTTTGTTTAAATTTCTATATGAATGGCTCTTTTTTTTTTTATTTTGGCTTCCATGTCCCTTGCATGATCAAATGCCTTATTTCTGGATTGTAACTCTGTATAAGTTCAGAACGCACACACACAGAAACACACACATACATACAACTACACAGGAACACACACATAAATACATACAAACACACACACACACACACATACATACATATACATACAAATACAAAGGAACACACACATACACATATATACTGTACATATACATACAAATACACAGGAACACACACACACATATATACATACACATATATGCAAACATACATTTACATACAAACACACAGAAACACACACATACACATAAAGACGAACATACAGAAACACACACATACATACATCCAAACACACAGAAACACACACATACATACAAATACACAGGAACACACACATACATACATACAAACACACAGAAACACACACGAACACATACATTCACACACATAGATACAAACACACAGAAACACACACATACATACAAATACACAGGAACACACACATACACATATATACATATGCATACAAATACACAGGAACACACACACATATACATACACACATACAGTATACAAACACACAGGCATATACATACAAACACACAGGAACACACACACATACATACACATACATACAAACACACAGAAACACACACATACATACATATATATACAAATACACAGGAAACACACCCACCCACATACATATATACACATACATACAAACACACATACATATATATACATACAAACACACACTTACACATACATACATACATACATAAATACAAACACACGCACTATTCCTTTTTAAAGTATTTTTACTTTTATCATCTAAAAGTATACACACAAATTCACAGGATACAAAAGATTCCATTTTATTTTTAAGTGTGTCCATATTTTAGTGAGTTACTGATTTTGCAAAAGGGGTACATTAGTTCATTCGATTGAATTCCACATCTACATTATGGTCTGAACCTTATTAAATTGATTTTTTTTCCCCTAAGGGTACTGAAGAATTATTTCTGCTTTAAGAAGATACGTACATTTCTTTGTAAGCTTTTCTTATGAGGTGGTGAACATACATTTATTTGTGGCGCTTTGCTTTTTTGAGATACAGTGCGTAGCATATCTGTCTTTTGAAGGTATCTGCGATAGGATTGGATACAAAGAAAAACAAAAGAAGCTGCTGATTGTGTGATAAGGAGAGACAGCGATAACAGAAACAGATTCTTTAAAGACTTGTTATGTGCAATCATTAAATCACAGTGTTGAATTGTTGGCAGGTACTGTATCTAACATCTTTAATTCTGGATGAATAGACTTGTCAGACACCCATTCACATCCACAGTCCAAGCAATCAAGTTATATTGTAAGAAAGTAAAAAAAATAAAAAAAAAAAAAGGTAATTACATTTTTACAGATAGTTTTCTAAACTAATAATATTCAGAAGTTTTAAATGCTCTGTCATAATAAATTAACTTTTTCTGTATGAAATTTAACAAAGTATCCTCTACAAATATCTTTGCAGCTGCCTCCAGCACTAAAGTGAAGGTAAACTTTGGTGAATGAAAAAAATACTATTAAAACACACAACTAGTCATGTGATGTTAGACGCTTTGGTAACTGCCAGCATTGCTCACCAACGATAAGTTAGATAATCCATGGTTAGCCGACAAAGTTCTATTAATGTGTTACATTTTAAAAAAACGATTTGGGGACATAGTACATACAGTAAGGAACCAAGGAACATGGCAGTATCTATATGGCCACAATCACCATGCATTTGGATATATATTTTTACAATGTTTGTTTACTATTGTATCGTATGCATCCAATGTATCTTATGTATCGACTATGTTGATTGTTATGCTCAACTTCAGTGTTGCGATTTAGGCAAGCACACTCTCTGTCATTTGATTTCTTGCATGTTCAACACTGATATGTTTGGATATAGGGTTGTAAGGGTGTTTAAGGGTTAAGGGATAGACATGCCCTTCCAAATTAGGACACTATTATCTGATTGGTTATGCTGTATTTTTTTAAAAAAACGTGTTGTAACGGTCGTGTATGTCTGAAGAAACGGCTGTTTTTTTTGGGGGTTTTTTTCGAATAAAATTTTTTATTAAACAGGTTTAGAGTACATATCAAAAGATACACAGTTTATATAGCAAAGACAAATTGTTCAGTTCCATCTAGGTGCAAGACTAAGAAAAAAATATAAACAGAAAATATCGCTTCAACTGTGTACCTAAAGGACAATAGGTGTATAGACTCGAAAATAGGCCTCCGAAAAGGCTAGGTCTTAGTAATTGCCCCGTCCGAAAATTAAATAACCCTTTTTAACAATAATTAAAGGCAACAGATCGGAGAAGGGAAAGAAAAAGAGAAAAGAAAAAAAGAAAAACAAGATAAAAGAAGAAAAAAAGAAAAGAGAAAAAGGAAAAATAGATCTGACAGGAGTAAAGAATAGAGAAGTCTCTACCATAATATCTACTGCTAAGTATCATGGTTTTGTAAACATCTTACTGGTCCAGTGAGTACAAAAAAAGAAAAAGGAGAGGATGGGAGACACTGCACAGCTTATATGTTAGTAAGTCGTCAGTGACTAGGAACCTGGGTCAAAGTTGTTATTATGGTGGAATTTGCAGCGTTTCCCAATAAAGTTTTATATTTAAAAACATGTCATGTCTATTTTGTTTGAGGTAGGGAATATTCTTTCAACGAGATGAGTTCTTGTGTTCTAGCTGCCCACTCTGCAATGGTCGGAGTAGTATGGGATTTCCATCTCCTGGCTATTAGGGACTTAGCTCCATTTATGCAAATTTGAAGCAAAGAGAGTCTAAGCTTGCAAGGAGTTTTGGGCCTACCATTGAATAATATAATCATGGGGGGTAAGGTGAAATGTAGTTCCAAATAACGGGTGTAGTATTTTTCCTAGGGATCCCCAAAAGGTTCGCAGGCAAGGGCATGACCACCATATGTGTGATAAGGTCCCTATACCCCTACATCCCCTCCAGCACAGGGGAGAAACCTCTGGGTATATTAATTTCAGTCTGACAGGAGTCATATACCACCTTGAGAGAATCTTGTAATTCATTCAAGGATCTGGGGAGATGTCGATGACTTGCCAGTGAAGTCAAATATTTTGTACCAGTTCTCTGGGGCCATGTCTAAGGGCAGCTCTTCCTGCTAGGATTGAGTGTATGTCGGTAGTGTTTTATTTAAACAATCATCTAAAATTTGCCCTCGACAGAGCTAAAGTTCCTCTCGAGGGAATCCCAGTCCTACAAAGCTTCTCAAACGGGGTAAGAGGGTGCATGAGCTGGGGGGCTATGAGGGGAGACATGTAGTAGATGTTGCAATTGGGAATATTTCAACCAGCTAGTGAATGTACCCTCCAGGATCTCTGCCAAGTCTTGTCTAGGCTTAAGTTTCCCCTGAGAGAGAAAGTCTATCAACGGAGAGGAAAACCCCAACTCTCTATAGTGAATGTCCCCTAGTGTAAGATGCATACCCAATAGCAGTTCTGTATTTTGGAAAACCGGTGTCATAGGTGAGTGTATTGTGGATATGCCTCTTATCTGTTTAATTATAGTATCCCAAGTGGAGAAAATGTGTCGATATAAAGGAGAAGTCCTAGCTTTAGAAGGGCGATATTTATCTTGTAACCTGCAGATTGGGCAAACCTGAGGTGTTTTCAAGATATGCATGTCCAGTGGAATCCATGCCTTATCCTGGGAGTCAGGAAACGGCTGTTTTTATTAGCCAAGAAACGCGTTGTATAATTAGGGGAGACACGTGTTGTGGGCTCTGCCGACACTGACTACTTGGCTTTTGTTGTAGCCCCTAGTGCTGGCAGCTAGTTACAAAATTAAAAACACATCAGTGCACATCAGGGTATGTGTCCTCACAGTGGATCTTCTGCAGCATCTAGCCTGTCGTTCTGTGACTAATGGGTGCAAGGAAACTTGATCTCCCATGAGTCCCGGAGACCTCAGTGGCTGACACGCATGGGTAAGGCCACAGAAAAACCACCAAATGTGCACATGGATTCGCTAGCTAAAACTATAAAAAATATTGAGTTTTGTTTTTAATTGTACACTCTATCAATACCAAATACCATTTGTGCACTTCCTTCAGTAAAGAATAATTTTTAACACAGTAATATCAATCAAGTTGTGCTCAGGAGGTTGCAGAGAGACATCGTTGACAACATCATTTTTGAAATGCATTGACACTTGCTTCACTTGTTTTTTCCAGCATTTCCGTTGTCAGCATTCCTGACATTAGAGGGACAGTAAAGTAAAAAATTAACCTTTCACTATTCTAATAGAGCGTACAATTTAAAAAATCTTTCCAATGTAATTCTGTTATTAAATTTGCTTTGTTCTCTTGGTGTCCTTTGTTGAAAAGCATACCAAGGTAGGGTCAGGAGCAGAAATGTACTACTGGGAGCTAGCTGCTGAGTTGTGGGCTACACTTTTATGCCTCTTACCATTTGCTCACCAGAGCTGTTCAGATAGGTCCCAGTAGTGCAATGCTACTCCTTCAAAAAAAGGACACCATAAGAATGAAGCAATTTTCATAATATAAGGTTTAAAATTGTATGCTCTTTCTGAGATATTAAGAAAATGTATGGCCCCTTTTAACATCTATAATTGTGTAAGGTTTTCCACTACACGGTATATTGCACATTAAATGTGAACTGATAACAACATGGAAGAGCAATTATTATTACTGTTAGCAAACACACATGCAAAATACTTTACATAAATATTTGTAATTGTAAATTATCCGTGTCTGTTTTCTTATGGTAAAGTAGCCTGGCTGGATAAAACAAAGGGCTGTCCAAGCGCATTTCGGAGCATTGTAAAGGGCACACTCCAAATTTTTCACCTACATTCCGGCACAGCATATGAATCTCATAAAGATCCTACTGCCCCTGTGAAGTACCTAGATTCACGGTCATATTCCAATTTCAAAGGTGACAAGGTTGTATCGCTTCACTCTTCTTTATTTTATGCATTTTTTGTGAACTTACTTGACATTGTTTTCCGTGAGATATTTTCAATTTTGTCTGGATTCAGGGTCTTTTTAATTAAATTAAAAGGTTTCATAAGGTTTGAGAGGGGGAGAGAGAGAGGTAGAGAGAGAGAGAGAAAATAGAGTAATACTCTAAAATGTGTATTAACTAGTGTTTATTGGAAATTGCTAAAATGAGCAGACGACCATTACTATCAACAGTTTATTTTTCTCTTTTTTAAGTAAACCAAACATTACAGTGTGTATTTAAGTATTTTATTATTTTTCCGCTTTAAGAATATTAACATGTCTGATGAGCTGATTCCGTTTTGGAAGTGATATTTCACTGTATTTTACAAGTGTTGTTTTTCTTGATTTATTCCAATGCTCAGTGGAGGGCAAAAATGAGATCATTGGTTTATTTCTTATGGTCTTTCATCCATATAACAAAATGCACATCAGTTAATTCAATTAGATTTGAATGCAGAGGTTTGTAATAAATAACAACATGTTATAATTCAGTAATTCAAGGGGAACAGTTCATGGGTTTTTCCATTTGATTTTTATTATCTCGGCTTTCATGTACCTTGCAACTAGATTAAAGAGATTGTATTTAATGCTTAGTTTTTACATTATTTAAAGTTCTCTCTAACATTACTACTATACTTAACTAATTAAATATATGCCATTTGTAATACTTTATGACATTTAGTTTGCTATTTATTGCAATTTATGTATTGTATTATTTTATTTATATATTTAATTAGTTGTTTTGTTTTTTATTTTTTTCATTTATATCCTACTTTAATTAGTTTACAATTTGGATATTTTTTTTTAATAATACAGAAAAGATGGTAAAGATAAGATTTTATTGGCTTTCTACGAGTCAAAATGCATGCTTGTTTACAGGGTCAGTAAACACCTTGAGATTTCATAACTTATTTTTAGTTATGCGTAATGAAACAACTTGGCAATATATTTTGTTATTCATTTTGTTCCTATTTCCTGTAATTTAGCTCTGAAAATTGAGCAATTTTTAATTTGAATTTGGTTTCTAAATCTAATGACAAATACAAATTAAAGCATGTGCCTAATAATTACTAATCTACTTGAATAATTCTCACCAGATTGTCAGAAAAACTTTAGATATCAGCCCTCAGCTGTGATTATCACAAAATGAAAGATATTTTTGTTTAAAATATTTATGTATAATGAAACAACTTTGCAATATATTTCTTTATTTATTTTGCCTTATTTTCATGTCATTTTTAAACTCTCAGGACTTGAAAAGTGCCCTGTTGACTTCTTAAGGCTATAACCCTGCTACATATCCGTCCTAATTGTTTTATACATGATAAAAACTACAAAATAATTTGCTCTATACTAACTTGGTGTCTCTTAATTAAAGAGCAGATCGGTTCCTTTAAATAAGGCAAATGATGGAGAAGTTTAATATGAAAAATAACTGCAGTAAAAAAGGATGTTAATTAGTTTGAAAAACAATAAGGCTTAGCTGATTTGTTATTCTATAGCAACACAACATAAATGCCTTGTGATTACAAAGGGGTTACTGTCCCCTTTAAATGTAACACATTTGTATATGTTCTAGTAAGCTAGAAGTCAAATGTGTCTATTTAACTGTATATTCATATATTAAATTATACTAATATTCCTTTTTATTGTATGCAAAGCATGAAGCTGAAATAGAGCTTTGATTCATTAGAATGTCCATTTAAACTACAAAAACATATATATGTGGTACGCAACTGAAAAACAAGGTTTCCTTCAAAATAGTTTTACCAGCTCCTAAATATTTTGATTAAAATAATTGTGAGGTGGGTCGCTGCTGTGAAAAACTTTGGACATTTTGATGTAAATATCTTCCTTTTTCATAGACAGCCTCTTTTAACAGCCCTGATCACATGACCTATTGAATTGCATTTTAGCCAATTAGTGCAGTGTCATCCACAATCCACGACGTGAACTCAATGTTATTGTTGGCAGTCTCCTGTTGTGAAAAGCTAATATAAAAGCATGTAATAAGAGGCTGTCTATAGTGGCTTAGAAACAGCAGAGATTAAGAGGGTTTCATTTTTTTTAAGAGTATATTGATATAACAATGTTGGTTTGTACAAAGCTGGTGAATGGGTAGTAAAGGCATTATCTATATTTTTAATCAATAACAATTTTGGTGTTCTGTTCTCTTTAAAATGCTGAAAGGGGGAAAAATATTTTTTGATTCAGACAGAGCATGTACTTTTTAAAAAAAAAAAAAAAAAAGTTATCAATTTGCTTCTGTAATCAAATTTACTTTGTCATCATGGTATATTTTTGTTGAAAAGATATCTAGATAGGTAGTATGCGCATTTCTGGAGAAGTACATGACAGGAAACATGCAGCCACCTAGTGTTCTTGCAAAGGTATAACATAATTATAAAACTGCTGCCATATACTGCAGTGAGTGCACGCTCCTACACTTTTCTACCTGCTTTCCAACAAAAGACACCAAAGAACAAGTAAAGTTGATATAGAATAAATTGAAACACTATTTAAAAAATTATATTTTTGGGGGGTTTATGTCCCTTTAAGTCTTTTAAGGGTCATTAAACTTACTGGACACAATTTCTCACTACTCACCCATGCTAGTGATTTTCCTTCTGTGCGTACAGCTCTCTAAAAGTATTATTCTTATTTTAAACCCTTTACAGGCATTACCGTCTTAGAGCTCACATATTCTTGCACTCGGTTACAGAATGGTGACCATGTCCAAATCAATGTGATGTTGACGGCATTATAAAGTTGCGTTGCGTGCTTCTCATTAGTACACACATACAGAGCAGGACGTTTACATCTTCGCACTGTTTATACACAGTTTAAAGGTTGCATAAAATATAAAAAAGGTCACATGGATAATATAGAGAATGCAGCTGCTGCAAAATTATAAAGCAGCCGCTCTGTATGAAGGATGCCTAATCCGAAGTGCACCACCATACTGCAGATGTCCAAATGCTGGCAATTTCACTGATCTGTGAATTCTGTCACAGAGTGCAACAAGTTCAAAGATGCTGGTGCCAGTATGAAAATGTGGAGCTTAATCAAATTTAAATAATATTTATATTTGGCATAAACAAATCTATTTATTTATTTCAAATTCAGAGAAAGTGCTATTGCATTGTATTTTTAGTATGCCCCTCTACCGGATTTTTACCATTTCCTTTAATTTTGAAGACCATGTATTGGTTAATTAAAAAAATATCTTTTCATACCCATTTAATTTTCCTAGATATTCTTTTTTTTTTTCTTGGCTTTTCATTAAAAGTAAAATTAAAAAATAATAATAAAAAAAGTCTTTAATTTTACTCAATTATCTTTTTCATGTCAGTAATAAATATTGTTGTAGAAATCAGACTTAATAAATCAGGAGCAGTGTCATGTAGCAGTTGCTTAATAAAGAATGTAACTCCTGTTAGCTATAATTGTAGTGTTGATAAATGATTCAGCCGCAAATTCAGTACAATGTAGATCCTAAGGCAACTTATTTCTCAATTTTTCTTTGTGTTTGTGTGTGTGTATATATATATATATATATATATATATATAGATATATAATATATATACAGTTACACACACATACATAGCTGTCCCTGGGAATTGAAACCATTAACCCAATTAAATGGGCTGAGCCCACAGGGAGAGAAGGCTTCATTAGCTTATCTCTCTATATTTACACACAAATTCCTCCTTATCTTATCTCTCTATGTCCAACTTTCCCATTGGGATCTTGATTAATTCCAAACATTTTCACTTTCATTGCTTTTCTATCATCAGTATAGGTGAGGATACAACCGGCAAAAGCAGATATTTCATAATGTCAAACTAAAGGTAAAAATCACTATTTCTAAACAATTTAATAAACTCCAGCAGGTAAAATGAATCATTAGGAACATATTAAAGGGTGAGAAAATTGTTTGTTTAAGTAGAATTTTTAGAATAACTATCCCGGATAATCTCAGGCCTAGATTTTGCCTTCTCCTTGGGGACTTAATCAAAGTAAGTAAACTGATTTTAAAGCTATATAAAGCAGAAATAATTTGAAATTCTGATTAATGAATGGGTCAGATAATCTCATTGGCTGGTTTGGTTGGAGGGTCTGTTCCTTGTCCCTCTGCAGATTCCCCAGTCAGGGGTTAATGTTACATTCTATAGGGACTGCCCAGGCTTTCCCCACTACACTCCCTGACTCTGTTTACCACTGCCTGTGACATGCACACCCTGTAAAACAGCACACTCATAGCACCATCCCTACCATCATGGCTCTACTGCCTAAACACTGGTGGGTCACTGCCCACAAGAACCCCTCACCTGACAGGTCCCAGAAAGCCTCTGGGAAACATTGTGGAGTGTGCTCTGGAGCATAGAGTTGATATTCAATCAGATAGTTCAGTATTTTAACTACTGTCCAGGAAAAATAATGTAAAACCACTGGAATCCAGTATGAGCACATAACTGACGCAAGGTCACAAGCAATACGATCTAATCAGAGGTCCCATGTGGGTGTTTGTTTGATTGGAGCTGAAGTGCCATATATTCTGGTCTAGATCTGATTTATGAAGGACAGTTTGAAGATTTGAGATGTAACTAAGAAATAGTGATCATGCAAAATATAGGGGTGTTATTGTTTCACAAATGCTTATGATAACCTTATTTCATATGTGGGTTATCCCCATGTCTTCTAATGGACGTGAAAGTCAATAAAACAGATATGGTGTTTTTGTTGACTGATTACCTTATATGTTAGCCTAGTAATCTCAGGATGGTTTAAAATATTTACTCTTATACATGGAAAGCATACAGTATATTTTCTAGAAAGAGCATGTTTCTCTGTTGTCACATTTTATATACAGAAATGTCACTGTTTCACCAGCATTACCAGAAACCAGCCTGCCAGTGTCCTGATTTGTTATTGTACTCTTGTAGTCCTGTTTTCAATATTTTGCTCCTTTGTCTATTTTAGAAATTATAATAAAATAACTAGATATTTAAATTGTCTAACATCTATCTGTCTGTCTGTATGTCTGCCTGTCTGTCTGTCCATTTTGTCTATCTATCTTTCTATCTATCATCTATCTATCTATCTATCTATTTATCTATCTATCCAACTGTCTTTTATCTATATATCTATCAATCTTCGTATCTCTGTCTGTCATTTATCTTTCTCTCTGTCTATTATCTATCTATCTATCTTTATAGCCTCTATCCAACTGTCTTTAGCTAGCTATCTATCTATTATCTATATTTCTATCAATTTATCTGTCTTTGTATCAATTCTTCCTATCTTGTAGTCATGTTTTCACAATCATATTCCTTTTTCTATTATAGATACTATAGTAAAATAAAGGGTGAACTATCTATCTATCTATCTATCTATCTACAGTATCTATCAATATTCTATCTCTGTCTATCATTTATCTTTCTCTCTGTCCTATTATCTATATTCCTTTTCCTATTATAGTTACTATAATAAAATAAAGGGTGAACAATCATCTATCTATCTATCTATCTATCTATCTCCCTGTCTGTCTGTCTGTCTGTGTATCTATGTATTATTCCATCAATACACACACACGTACCACTTAGACTTTGGGGGAGAGTTTATAGTTAATTTTACTGCAAATATAAATATATATCACCTGTCTAGATAAGCTGCAGGAAAATAGTCTAAAAGTAGCAATCCATTAAACACTAAAATTTAATGGCAAATACTATAAAACATGGCATACATGATATTTATAAAAAAATAAATTTGTGCCTTTCTCTTGTTATAAATGATCTGCGGTTAAAAATCAGAACATCTGGTTGGATTTGGGTTCGTTAAAAAAGAGTTGAAATGACTTACCTGAGATTAGCCTTCCCTAATCAAATTGGCATGGCTGCTTGTATGAATGAATTGAAATGCCCAACTGCATGGAATCTGGAAACAATATTAATTTTGGTATTCCATGCAATAGCTCCAAATCATATAAACAAAGTCATCTATTCAAGGGCATATCAAAGTCTGTGTTTAAAGTGCAGCAGAACCGTAATGGGATGTTGTGTCTATAGGGACTTTGTTTTCCTTCTGGGAAAACATAAACCATATTTAAAATTATTGTCTAAATCCTCCTGTAATCTTTTGCATAATCCTATTCCAAAACATGCTGTCAAATTTTTACAATGGTAAAAATAAGTGCTCCGTGTTTTTAGTCTCTTATATAAATGTTTTTATGGAGGTTGTTCTACAGGGTCTATATGATTATACATAGTTTTCTTTATTCCTTTTTGCATAGTTTTCCCACGGTTAAAGTAAAAGCAAATCTACTTACATTTCCATTCTGACATTAAGAAAAAAAAATAATTTAATGACCTTTTTTGACATTGCTGCTCCCCCCCCCCTTTGTTTGAGTTTATCGGCTTTGTTTAATTGCTATTCTACTTTGTGTTTCAACACCATGTGGTACTTAAATGCTACATTAACTTTCCCGGGCTGCAGTGTTCCCTTGAGTTCTTATGCTCAGGAACCATCAATAACTACTCTGGGCAGAACAATTATTTATTATAAAATGCTTTACATTTTTTTGTAGGTTCTTTCTACTTCTACACCACATTTAATATCACAAGGGTTTGTACAACTTCTGTTTGTTACAGCCGTACATTTCTTTATGGATCTGTTTTTGGTCCCATTGAGTATGATATCAAAATAATCTTAATGTTAATGTTTAAAACCCAGCTTTATTAAAGAGTCATAAACGTCTAAAATAAAACTTCTGAGATTCAGACAGAGTATGCAATTTAAAGAGACTTTACAATGCGCTTCTGTACTCAAATTTAAAGGGATACTAAACCCATTTTTTCTCTTTCATGATTCAGATAGAGCATGCGATTTTAAGCACCTTTCTAATTACTCCTATTATGATTTTTTTCTTCATTCTCTTGGTATCTTTATTTGAAAAGCAGGAATGTAAAGCTTAGGAACCGTCACATTTTAGGTTCAGAACCTGGGTTAACGCTTGCGTATTGGTGGCTAAACGGTAGCCACAAAAAAGCAAGCGCTATCCACAGTGCTTAACCTAAAATGGGCCGTCTCCTAAGCTTTAAAGTCATGCTTTTAAAATAAAGATAGCAAGAGAACGCAGAAAATTGATTATAGGAGTAAATTAGAAAGTTGCATAAAATTGCATGCTCTATCTGAATCATGAAAGAAAAAAAAAGTTGGGTTTAGTATCCCTTTAATTTGTTTTATTGATATTCTTTATTAAAAAGCATACCAAGGTTTTGCTCGGGAACACCAATATACTACTGGCAGCTAGCTTGTAATTGGTGGCTAAACACATATGCCTCTTGTCATTGGCTCATCATATGTGTTCAGATATCTCCCAGTAGTGCTTTGATGCTCTGGAGATAAGCTTTACAGGGGTTAAACACGCAGTTAAATACAAGTAATAGGGCAATAAAAAATGCTCTGATATATAAGATTTTTATCCCTGGAAAGCAAACGACCAATAATCTGGTCAGTATTTGGGGAGTAAAGTTGAAAAGTTTCTAAAAAAAAAACCGCACTGGAAAGTGCATTTAGATTGCGGTCTAAGTGAAGTGTATGTACCCAGTAAATATACATGCACGTATATATTTATGTGTTAATATGTGTATATACTGTATATGTATATAATTATATATATATACAATTTGCTGCCATTGCTACGCGACTTACCCCCCTTTCCTTTGCAACTTCTCATGCGGTCTCTGACAGCATGAGAACGAGGCTCCCATTGGAACCTATGGAAGCACGCTCTCATGAGCGCAATGCTTTCCCAGCAATGTCAACATGTGCTCACGTTTGCATTGCAGTCAACATTAGCATGCGCTGGTATTACTCAGTTGAGAGCAAAAAGTGATATTTAGTGCTTGACTTGCAAGTTTGTATTTTCTGTTTAACAGGCAATGCAGATGGGAAAAGATACGATTGCAGAATTTGCCCAAATAGAAAAATGTGGTCACTTGCGGTTGCTGATATCCTGGGGGGAATTTACAGACCATCCCAACCTGCAGAAACTAATTTCAGGGAGGTGGGTTCACCCGCTACTTGCGCCCCCCGCTTTCCCAGTTATATATTGGACACCCTTGAAACCCTAAGTAAGATACAGACTTATCATTAAAGTAGCTTCCCACTAAAGTCTAATTTAAAAAAAAAGTAGCTTTATTGCACAATCACATACAACAAACCTATTTTCCAGTGATCGTACGCTTGTTAAATGCTTAAATATTTTAGAATACAAAGTTTAATTACATGCAGTAAAATAAGGTAGTATTTGTGTTTTTATTTTATTAGAATAAGTGGGGGCTTTTTTGGTTACTGATGCATGCTTTGAGGGTTCTATAATGTCCCAGCAACTAAAGGCATTCCTTAAAGAAACACTTTTCCAGATTTGGGCCACATTGGATCATGGTACTTGGAGTTTCAGGGAGATTGAATTCCATTTGCTGGCATCAAGGAGCCGCTATTACAATCAGGGAGACTCCCTGAACTTCCGGGAGAGTCGGGATGTCTGAATTTATATCTGTTACAGCAAAGTTTATAGAACTTGAGTGCATGTCTGTTAGTACAGGCTGTATGGAGAAACAATTCGGCTAGATTACGAGTTGTGCGCTAGACTGAAAAAGCGGCGTTAAGAGGTTCAAATGCTGCTTTTTCACTACCGCTGGTATTACGAGTCTTGCAGGCTTAGGGGCACCGCACACTTCTTTGGCCTTACCGCAAACCGACTTACCTAAACCTTTGTAAAGTCTTTTTTCTATGGGACTTCCATAGCGTCTGGTATTACGAGTCTGTCCTGGGAGGCCAAAAAGTGAGCGGTACAGCCTACCCTGTCAAGATCCCTAACGCATTTTAAAGTCAGTAGTTAAGAGTTTTATGGTACATACGCTGTAGCATAAAACTCATAACTAAAGTACTAAAAAGTACACTAACACCCATAAAACTACCTATTAACCCCTAAACCGAGGCCCTCCTGCATCCCAAACACTAAAATTTAAATTTTAACCCCTAATCTGCCCCTCCGGACATTGCGGGCCACGATAATAAACAATATTAATCCCTAAAACCGCCGCACTCCGCGACTCGCAAACACTAGTTAAATATTATTAACCCCTAATCTGCCGTCCCTAACTTCGCTGCCACCTACCTACATGTATTAACCCCTAATCTGCTGCCCCAAACGTCGCCACCACTATTCTAAATTTATGAACCCCTAAAGTCTAACCCTAACACCCCCTAACTTAAATATAATTTAACTTAAATATAATTTAAATAAATCTAAATAAAATTACTATCATTACCTAACTAATTCCTATTTAAAACTAAATACTTACCTGTAAAATAAACCCGAAGCTAGCTACAATATAACTAATAGTTACCTTGTATCGAGCTTAGGGTTTATTTTTATTTTACAGGCAAGTTTGTATTTATTTTAACTAGGTACAATAGTTATTAAATAGTTATTAACTATTTAATAACTACCTAGCTAAAAGAAATACAAAAGTACCTGTAAAATAAACCTAACCTAAGTTACAATAACACCTAACACTACACTACAATTAACTATAATTAAATAAATTTACTAAATTAAACTACCCCACTAAACCAAACTACACATATAGATGGGAAAAAGAAATGGGGGAAAGAAATTTCCCTCACACAGTGGAACTCTTGGTTCCAAGCGTCTGCTAAATCAGCACATTCAGCGGCAGCACTTGAAACAAACATCAAAATCCTCGGTACCCTCACCCCCATCAAATTAAAACATATGTTTACAAATGCTAGCAACAAATGTTGCAGAGGATGTGACCAAGAAGGCACAATGTTTCATATATGGTGGGAATGCGATTATAATACAACGCTTTCTGGGTTCAAGTTCACGAATGGATGTGGCAAAATTATTGGGGTTGCACTGGACCTCTCCCTGAGGGGGTTCTGTTTTAATGCTAGCCCTGCGTATCCCCTGTAAAATTAGAAAACACCTCTATCAAACTTTTATTAATGGAAGCAAAAAGACTTATTCCAAAGTACTGGAAGAGGGCACAGCCACCCACAATCAGTAATTGGATTGAACTAGTAAAAAGCACCCTGTTATTGGAAAGGTTACATTATTTTAAATTGGGATGTCTGAACTCTTATCATGATATGATATTTCTTTGGGAACAATACCTATATGGCGAAAGGGCAGTGTGAGATGATTTCTAATATACAATATAATATGGCATAAAATATACACTTATTGGAAATGCATGTTAGCAGAAAAGCTAACAGTCTTAACTGTTCTATGGGGATGGCAGTATTTCTCTTTTTGGCAGACTACCTATTTGGTCATGCAATATTTTGATTTATGGTATACGTATTTGTTTGTTTACTTTATATACATGTATCCTCTTCTTTGAGACATTGTTTGCAGTAAGGTTGGTGTACACGGAGGTGTAATACAATGGACTTACACATTAGATGGACTTGGGGACAGAGAAAAGATCCTAGAACTTAATCCACTAGCCAAACTACCTGAGTCATAATCTGTGTAACCCTGCCTGGTTTATAATGGTAACAAATGTGGCTTTATGATTGTATAATCCTGGATCTTGTACGAATGTAACCAAATGTAATACCATGTTCATACCGCACCAACCTTGACATGATGTAAACCTGATTTTGTTTTTCTTTGTATGTTTTATTTGGAAAAATAATAAAAGAAATAAAATATAAAAATTTTTTTTACTAAATTAAAAACAATTAAATAAATTAAATTAAATTAGCTAAAGTACAAACCCCCCCCCCACTAAATTACAGAAAATAATAAACAAATTACAAGATATTTAAACTAATTACACCTAATCTAATAGCCCTATCAAAATAAAAAAAGCCCCCCCAAAATAAAAAATCCCTAGCCTAAACTAAACTAAACTATCAATAGCCCTTAAAAGTAATCAGCTCTTTTACCTGTAAAAAAAATACAAACAAGCCCCCCAACAGTAAAACCCACCATCCACACAACCAACCCCTCAAATAAAATACTAACTAAAAAAACCTAAGCTCCCCACATGCCCTGAAAAGGGCATTTGGATGGGCATTGCCCTTAAAAGGGCGTTTAGCTCTATTGCAGGCCAAAACCCTAACCTAAAAATAAAACCCACCCAATACACCCTTAACACTAACCCCTTGAAGATCGACTTACTGTTCTGAAGACCGGACATCCATCCTCAAGGAAGTGGCAGAAGTCTTCATCCAACCGGGCCGAAGTCCTCAACGAAGCCGGGAGAAGTCTTCATCGAAGCCGGGCGAAGTGGGTCCTCCAGATGGGCAGAAGTCTTCATCCAGACGGCATCTTCTATCTTCATCCATCCGACGCGGAGTGGCTCCATCTTCAAGACATCCGACGCGGAGCATCCTCTTCTTCTGACGACTACCCGATGAATGAAGGTTCCTTTAAGTTACGTCATCCAATATGGCGTCCCTTAGATTCTGATTGACTGATAGAATTCTATCAGCCAATCGGAATTAAGGTAGAAAAAATCCTATTGGCTGATGCAATCAGCCAATAGGATTGAGCTTGCATTCTATTGGATGATTGGAACAGCCAATAGAATGCGAGCTCAATCCTATTGGCTGATTGAATCAGCAATAGGATTGAACTTCAATCAGCCAATATAATTTTTTCTACCTTAATACTGCCGCTTCCTTGAGGATGGATGTCTGGTCTTTAGGGGGTTAGTGTTAGGTTATTTAATGGTGTATTGGATGGGTTTTATTTTTAGGTTAGGGTTTGGGCCTGCAATAGAGCTAACTGCCCTTTTAAGGGCAATGCCCACCCAAATGCCCTTTTCAGGGCAATGGGGAACTTAGGTTTTTTTTAGCTAGTATTTTATTTGGGGGGTTGGTTGTGTGGGTGGGTGGGTTTTACTGTTGGGGGGGTTGTTTGTATTTTTTTTTACAGGTAAAACAGCTGATTACTTTGGGCAATGCTCCGCAAAAAGGCCCTTTTAAGGGCTATTGATAGTTTAGTTTAGGCTAGGGTTTTTCTATTTTGGGGGGCTTTTTTATTTTGATAGGGCTATTAGATTAGGTGTAATTAGTTTAAATAGCTTGTAATTTGTTTATTATTTTCTGTAATTTGGTGTTAGTTTTTTTTGTACTTTAGATAATTTAATTTAATGTATTTAATTGTTTTTAATTTAGTAAATGTATTTAATTATAGTGTAGTGTTAGGTGTTATTGTAACTTAGGTTAGGTTTTATTTTACAGGTACTTTTGTATTTATTTTAGCTAGGTAGTTATTAAATAGTTAACTATTTAATAACTATTGTACCTAGTTAAAATAAATACAAACTTGCCTGTAAAATAAAAATAAACCCTAAGATAGCTACAATGTAACTATTAGTTTTAAATAGAAATTATTTAGGTAATAATATTAATTTTTATTTAGATTTATTGTAATTATATTTAAGTTAGGGGGCGCTTGGATTAGGTTTAGACTTAGGTTTAGGGGTTAATACATTTAGTATAGTGGCAGTGACGTTGGGGGCGGCAGATCAGGGGTTAATAAGTGTAGGTAGGTGGCGGTGATGTGAGGGACGGTAGATTAGGGGTTAATAATATTTAAATAATGTTTGCGAGGCGGGAAATCGGCGGTTTAGGGGTTAATATGTTTATTATAGTGACAGCGACGTTGGGGGCGGCAGATTAGGAGTTAATAAGTGTAGGTTGGTTGCGGCGACATTGGGGGCGGGCAGATTAGGGTTAATAAATATAATGTAGGTGTCGGCGATGTCCGGGGCGGCAGATTAGGGGTTAATAATTATAATGTAGGTGTCGGCGATGTCGGGGGTGGCAGATTAGGGATTAATAAGTGTAAGATTAGGGGTGTTTAGACTCAGGGTTCGTGTTAGGGTGTTAGGTGTAAACATACATTTTATTTCCCCATTGGAATTAATGGGGCTGTGTTACTGAGCTTTACGCTGCTTTTTGGCAGGTGTTAGACTTTTTCTCAGCCAGCTCTCCCCATTGATGTCTATTGAGAAATCGTGCACGAGCATGTACGACCAGCTCACCGCTGACTTAAAGGGACATAATACTCATATGCTAAATCATTGATGCAGTATAGCTGTAAAAAGCTGACAGGAAAATATCACCTGAGCATCTCTATGTAAAAAAGGAAGATATTTTACCTCACAATCTCCTCAGCTCAGCAGAGTAAGTTCTGTGTAAAAAGTTATACTTCACCTGCTCCCAGCTGCAGGTAAAAATAAAAAAAAATGAAGAAATGAACAGCAGCCAATCAGCATCAGCATTGCTGAGGTCATGAAGTCTTACTGTGATCTCATGAGATTTGACATAACTCTCATGAGATTTCATAGTAAACTTCCTTTACCTGATTGGTGAAATAATATGAGAGTGCACGATGCTCATCCCTTCAGATGTCCCAGGACAGACACACTAAAATGCTGCTTAGAAATCCTTTACAATGGGATGTGACTACTGAGGAACTTTTGAGGTAAAATATCTTCCTTTTTTACATAGAGATGTTCAGGAGATATTTTCTAGTCAGCTTTTTACAGCTGCATCACTTTCAAGTGTTTAAACATTTGGGTATTATGGCCCTTTAAGCAGTGCTGGTATTGGAGTGCGGTAAGGAGCACAATTTTGCTCAATGCTCACTTCTTGCCTTTTAACGCCGGGTTTGTAAAAACCCCTAATACCAGCGTTGCAGGTAAGTGAGTGGTGAGAAAAAACTGCACGTTAGCACCGCACAGCTCATAACGCAAAACTCGTAATCTGGCCAAATGTTTGCTGTAGGATTGAGCAAATATCTTTTTTTTTTTACATTATAATTGTAGAATGCATGGTCCCATTGACATTCTATTTTATTTTATTCTATTCTTTTTTATTTATTGAATGGATTTTAACATTACAAAATTGAATGTCATTTAAATATTTTTTAACTATTTTTTTTTTAACTATTTTATCTAATTTGCAGCACACTGAGTGACAAACCTAAATATTTTACAGCAGATATAAATATATACAATATTTCACACCCTTAACAAGGGAGTCATTCATAATATCTCAGCTTAGTACTTTAGCAATGGAAGTATCTAATGTTGAATTTAATTGCAATGTTTTCCTAATGTGCTTAGAAGAGCAAAAGGAAAAAAAAAATTTTACTCAATGAATTGCAGTAAAAATAAAATAAAAATGTCAGAATAAAAAATTAGAGAATATCAGGAAATGTATATATGATTAATTGCTCCTGCAGAGGGGAACAAACACTGCCATATAGGGATCATGTAGATAATATAACAAAAATGTTTTTTTCTGTTTTTGTTGTTGTTGTTGTTGTAATATTATCTCATTCGTCTCTTCAGTTTTTGTAACTGAAGCTATAATTAGTTATGCATAGTAAAATGACTTTGCAGTATACTTTTATTTTTCATGTTGCCACATTTTTGGGAAAATTTAGCTCTGACAATTGTGTCTTTTTTATTTCTCAGAAGCACACTGAAGACATATCAAGGCTAACTCTGCTACATATATTTCCCTAATTGGCTTTGACAATTAAAGTGATTGTAAAGTTTAATGAATTACTACCCATTATCTAAAAATAATCTTAAAAACAGGGGCACTTTAGTTCATTAAACTTTACAATGATGCTTCTTTTTGAAAATATTTACCATTGCGTTATGGTAAACACACTGCAAATCCTCCACCTGCAGTATTTAGCATATCGATGGGGCACGCAACGATTGGAGGAAGCCGGATTCGTCATCGATATGCTGAATATGGTAGAAGAAGCGGGCGGAGGATCGGCGGTATTTTTACCATAACGCAATGGTAAATATTTTCGAAAGAAACATCATTGTAAAGTTTAATGAATTAAAATGCCCCTGTTTTTAATATTATTTTTAGATACTAGGCAGTAATTCATTAAACTTTACAATCACTTTAAGAAATGCAAAACAATGAACTTTATACTAACAATATGACTGTGGGTAGTTGTGTGAGCTGCAGACTCAAGCCTGGATTGTCTCCCCAAAATGAAGTAAGTTGTGGGTGGACTTTAATTATTAAAAAACAATTGCAGCAAAGATGTTAGGTTGTTTTAAAATGTTTAGACTTGGCTAATATGTCGTTCTATAAATGTCTTATAATAGCAAGATGTTTACTATCCCATTAAAAGAAGACATATACATTAAAAAGATTTTTAGTGAAATAATCAGTTGTGTAATACTCCTATCTTGCTTTTGTTAATTTTCCTCTTAAAAAAGAAAATAGTCACATTTCTGCAGGTTTTTGTATGATGGTTGCAGGTCTGCAGATTTTTGTATGATGGTTTCAGGTCTGCAGGTTTTTGTATGATGGTTGCAGGTCTGCAGATTTTTGTATGATGGTTGCAGGTCTGTAGGTTTTTGTATGATGGTTGCAGGTCTGCAGGTTTTTGTATGATGGTTGCAGGTCTGCAGGTTTTTGTATGATGGTTGCAGGTCTGCAGGTTTTTGTATGATGGTTGCAGGTCTGCAGGTTTTTGTATGGTGGTTGCAGGTCTGCAGGTTTTTGTATGATGGTTTCAGGTCTGTAGGTTTTTGTATGATGGTTGCAGGTCTGTAGGTTTTTGTATGATGGTTGCAGGTCTGCAGGTTTTTGTTTGATGGTTTCAGGTCTGCAGGTTTTTGTATGATGGTTGCAGGTATGCAGGTTTTTGTATGATGGTTGCAGGTCTGCAGGTTTTTGTATGATGGTTTCAGGTCTGTAGGTTTTTGTATGATGGTTGCAGGTCTGCAGGTTTTTGTATGATGGTTTCAGGTCTGCAAGTTTTTGTATGATGGTTGCAGGTCTGCAGGTTTTTGTATGATGGTTGCAGGTCTGCAGGTTTTTGTATGATGGTTGCAGGTCTGTAGGTTTTTGTATGATGGTTGCAGGTCTGTAGGTTTTTGTATGATGGTTGCAGGTCTGTAGGTTTTTGTATGATGGTTGCAGGTCTGCAGATTTTTGTATGATGGTTTCAGGTCTGCAGGTTTTTGTATGATGGTTGCAGGTCTGCAGGTTTTTGTATGATGGTTGCAGGTCTGTAGGTTTTTGTATGATGGTTGCAGGTCTGTAGGTTTTTGTATGATGGTTGCAGGTCTGCAGGTTTTTGTATGATGGTTTCAGGTCTGCAAGTTTTTGTATGGTGGTTGCAGGTCTGTAGGTTTTTGTATGATGGTTGCAGGTCTGCAGATTTTTGTATGATGGTTTCAGGTCTGCAAGTTTTTGTATGATGGTTGCAGGTCTGCAGGTTTTTGTATGATGGTTGCAGGTCTGCAGGTTTTTGTATGATGGTTGCAGCTGCAGGTCTGCAGGTTTTTGTATGATGGTTGCAGGTCTGCAGGTTTTTGTATGATGGTTGCAGGTCTGCAAGTTTTTGTATGATGGTTGCAGCTGCAGGTCTGCAGGTTTTTGTATGATGGTTGCAGGTCTGCAGGTTTTTGTATGATGGTTGCAGGTCTGCAGGTTTTTGTATGATGGTTGCAGCTGCAGGTCTGCAGGTTTTTGTATGATGGTTGCAGGTCTGCAGGTTTTTGTATGATGGTTGCAGGTCTGCAGGTTTTTGTATGATGGTTGCAGGTCTGCAAGTTTTTGTATGATGGTTGCAGCTGCAGGTCTGCAGGTTTTTGTATGATGGTTGCAGGTCTGCAGATTTTTGTATGATGGTTGCAGGTCTGCAGGTTTTTGTTTGATGGTTTCAGGTCTGCAAGTTTGTGTACGGTGGTTGCAGGTCTGCAGGTTTTTGTATGATTGTTTCAGGTCTGCAGGTTTTTGTATGATGGTTTCAGGTCTGCAGGTTTTTGTATGATGGTTGCAGGTCTGCAGGTTTTTGTATGATGGTTTCAGGTCTGCAGATTTGTGTATGATGGTTTTAGGTCTGCAGGTTTTTGTATGATGGTTGCAGGTCTGCAGATTTGTGTATGATGGTTTCAGGTCTGCAGGTTTTTGTATGATGGTTGCAGGTCTGCAAGTTTTAAATGAAATCTAATTTGCATCTTGTGTTGTTAATTTTAATGGCTTGACTTATGAGGTAAGTATTTTTTTAGTCTGCAAATTAGGTACTTTGGAAAAAAAAATCAAAGTAGAGACTATCCACAACCCACACAATCTATGTTGTGTAAATATACGTTAAATACATGCCCCCCCACTCCCCGCTGAGATCTGAGATACCTGGCAATGTTGGCAGATTTTTGCTGAAACTGTGATCCCTGTTATTTCCTATGGCCTAGATTTGGAGTTTGGCGGTAGCCGTGAAAACCAGCGTTAGAGGCTCCTAACGCTGGTTTTAGGCTACCTCCGGTATTTGGAGTCACTCAAAAAAGGGTCTAACGCTCACTTTTCAGCCGCGACTTTTCCATACCGCAGATCCCCTTACGTAAATTGCGTATCCTATCTTTTCAATGGGATTTTTCTAACTCCGGTATTTAGAGTCGTCTCTGAAGTGAGCGTTAGAAATCTAACGACAAAACTCCAGCCGCAGAAAAAAGTCAGTAGTTAAGAGCTTTCTGGTCTAACGCCGGTTCATAAAGCTCTTAACTACTGTACTCTAAAGTACACTAACACCCATAAACTACCTATGTACCCCTAAACCGAGGTCCCCCCACATCGCCGCAACTCGATTAAATTTTTTTAAACCCCTAATCTGCCGACCGCCATCTACGTTATCCTTATGTACCCCTAATCTGCTGCCCCTAACACCGCCGACCCCTATATTATATTTATTAACCCCTAATCTGCCCCCCACAACGTCGCCGCCAGCTACCTACACTTATTAACCCCTAATCTGCCGTCCGCACGCCACCGACAGCTACATTATCCCTATGTACCCCTAATCTGCTGCCCTAACATCGCCGACCCCTATATTATATTTATAAACCCCTAACTTGCCCCCCACAACGTCGCCGCCACCTACCTACAATAATTAACCCCTAATCTGCCGACCGCAAAGAGCCGCCAGCTACATTATAGCTATGTACCCCTAATCTGCTGCCCCTAACACCGCCGACCCCTATATTATATTTATTAACCCCTAACCTGCCCTCCCTAACATCGCCGACAGCTAACTTCGATTATTAACCCCTAATCTGCCGACCGAATCTCGCCGCTATTCTAATAAATGTATTAATCCCTAAAACTAAGTCTAACTCTAACACTAATCCCCCCTAAATTAAATATAATTTTAATCTAACGAAATTAATTAACTCTTATTAAATAAATTATTCCTATTTAAAGCTAAATACTTACCTGTAAAATAAATCCTAATATAGCTACAACATAAATTATAATTATATTATAGCTATTTTAGGATTAATATTTATTTTACAGGTAACTTTGTATTTATTTTAACCAGGTACAATAGCTATTAAATAGTTAAGAACTATTTAATAGCTAAAATAGTTAAAATAATTACAAATTTACCTGTAAAATAAATCCTAACCTAAGTTACAATTAAACCTAACACTACACTATCAATACATTAATTAAATACAACACCTACAAATAACTACAATGAAATAAACTAACTAAAGTACAAAAAATAAAAAAGAACTAAGTTACAAATAATAAAAAAATATTTACAAACATAAGAAAAATATTACAACAATTTTAAACTAATTACACCTACTCTAAGCCCCCTAATAAAATAACAAAGTTCCCAAAATAAAAAAATGCCCTACCCTATTCTAAATTACTAAAGTTCAAAGCTCTTTTACCTTACCAGCCCTAAACAGGGCCCTTTGCGGGGCATGCCCCAAGAAGTTCAGCTCTTTTGCCTGTAAAAAAAAACATACAATACCCCCCCCCAACATTACAACCCACCACCCACATACCCCTAATCTAACCCAAACCCCCCTTAAATAAACCTAACACTAAGCCCCTGAAGATCATCCTACCTTGTCTTCACCATACCAGGTTCACCGATCCGTCCTGGCTCCAAAATCTTCATCCAACCCAAGCGGGGGCTGGCGATCCATCTTCCGGCGGCTGAAGAGGTCCAGAAGAGGCTCCAAAGTCTTCATCCTATCCGGGAAGAAGAGTAGATCCGGACCGGCAACCATCATCTTCCAAGCGGCATCTTCTATCTTCATCCGATGAGGACCGGCTCCATCCTGAAGACCTCCACCACGGACCCATCTTCATCCGGCGACGTCCAACTGAAGAATGACGGTTCCTTTAAGGGACGTCATCCAAGATGTTGTCCCTCGAATTCCGATTGGCTGATAGGATTCTATCAGCCAATCGGAATTAAGGTAGGAATATTCTGATTGGCTGATGGAATCAGCCAATCAGAATCAAGTTCAATCCGATTGGCTGATCCAATCAGCCAATCAGATTGAGCTCGCATTCTATTGGCTGTTCTGATCAGCCAATAGAATGTGAGCTCAATCTGTTTGGCTCATTGGATCAGCCAATCGGATTGATCTTGATTCTGATTGGCTGATAGAATCCTATCAGCCAATCGGAATTCGAGGGACGCCATCTTGGATGACGTCCCTTAAAGGAACCGTCATTCTTCAGTTGGACGTCGCCGGATGAAGATGGGTCCGCGGTGGAGGTATTCAGGATGGAGCCGGTCCTCATCGGATGAAGATAGAAGATGCCGCTTGGAAGAAGATGGTTGCCGGTCCGGATCTACTCTTCTTCCCGGATAGGATGAAGACTTTGGACCCTCTTCTGGACTTCTTCAGTGGATGTCTAGCCCCCGCTTGGTTTGGATGAAGATATCGGAGCCAAGACGGATCGGTGTGATACCCGGTGAGGTGAAGACAAGGTAGGATGATCTTCAGGGGCTTAGTGTTAGGTTTATTTAAGGGGGGTTTGGGTTAGATTAGGGGTATGTGGGTGGTGGGTTGTAATGTTGGGGAGGGGGTATTGTATGTTTTTTTACAGGCAAAAGAGCTGAACTTCTTGGGGCATGCCCCGCAAAGGGCCCTGTTCAGGGCTGGTAAGGTAAAAGAGCTTTGAACTTTAGTAATTTAGAATAGGGTAGGGCATTTTTTTATTTTGGGGGGCTTTGTTATTTTATTAGGGGGCTTAGAGTAGGTGTAATTAGTTTAAAATTGTTGTAAGATTTTCCTTATGTTTGTAAATATTTTTTTATTTTTTGTAACTTAGTTCTTTTTTATTTTTTGTACTTTAGTTAGTTTATTTCATTGTAGTTATTTGTAGATATTGTATTTAATTAATGTATTGATAGTGTAGTGTTAGGTTTAATTGTAGGTAATTGTAGATATTTTATTTAATTAATTTAATGATAGAGTAGTGTTAGGTTTAATTGTAACTTAGGTTAGGATTTATTTTACAGGTAATTTTGTTATTATTTTAACTAGGTAACTATTAAATAGTTCTTAACTATTTAATAGCTATTGTACCTGGTTAAAATAATTACAAAGTTACCTGTAAAATAAATATTAATTCTAAAATAGCTATAATATAATTATAATTTATAGTGTAGCTATATTAGGATTTATTTTACAGGTAAGTATTTAGCTTTAAATAGGAATAATTTATTTAATAAGAGATAATTAATTTCGTTTGATGTAAATTATATTTAACTTAGGGGGGTGTTAGTGTTAGGGTTAGACTTAGCTTTAGGGGTTAATACATTTATTAGAATAGCGGTGAGCTCCAGTCGGCAGATTAGGGGTTAATAATTGAAGTTAGGTGTCGGCGATGTTAGGGAGGGCAGATTAGGGGTTAATACTATTTATTATAGGGTTAGTGAGGCGGATTAGGGGTTAATAACTTTATTATAGTAGCGCTCAGGTCCGCTCGGCAGATTAGGGGTTAATAAGTGTAGGCAGGTGGAGGCGACATTGTGGGGGGCAGATTAGGGGTTAATAAATATAATATAGGGGTCGGCGATGTTAGGGGCAGCAGATTAGGGGTACATAGGGATAATGTAAGTAGCGGCGGTTTACGGAGCGGCAGATTAGGGGTTAATAATAATATGCAGGGGTCAGCGATAGCGGGGGCGGCAGATTAGGGGTTAATAAGTGTAAGGTTAGGGGTGTTTAGACTCGGGGTACATGTTAGAGTGTTAGGTGCAGACGTAGGAAGTGTTTCCGCATAGCAAACAATGGGGCTGCGTTAGGAGCTGAACGCGGCTTTTTTGCAGGTGTTAGTTTTTTTTTCAGCTCAAACAGCCCCATTGTTTCCTATGGGGCAATCGTGCACGAGCACGTTTTTGAGGCTGGCCGCGTCCGTAAGCAACTCTGGTATCGAGAGTTGAAGCTGCGTTAAATATGCTCTACGCTCCTTTTTTGGAGCCTAACGCTGACATTCTGTGGACTCTCAATACCAGAGTTATTTTTATGGTGCGGCCAGAAAAAAGCCGGCGTTAGCTTTTCGGGTCGTTACCGACAAAACTCTAAATCTAGCCGTATGTAAGGCACATCACCACTTGTCAGAACAGAGAGGATCAGCCACTTTGTTTAAAATTTTTGCCGGATCCATGGATTGTTTGACTGGTGAGGCCAAAAAGGCAATATTTTGTGGGTCTGACAATCCTTGTCAATTTTGATGCTAAAGTGCCCGGTTTTTAAAAATGCATTAAAAAACAGGGGCACTTTAATTTATCAAAATTTACATTTCACTCCTGTTGAGAAAAAAAAACTTACCTTTTAATCTTCACAGCAGCTCCAGCTTCCTCCGGTCGTTGCAAGCCATTTCTGACATCAGAAATTATGGATAGGTCATCCTCCAGTCACGGCTTCCCCCCCCCCCCCGGGGGAATCAGTGTCTGATTCAACGCTGTGATTGGAGGAAGCCAGATTCCTCATTTTAGACCCAGGAAGAGGCTTTGTGACGGGCGGAGGAAGCTGGAGCTGCTGTGAAGATTAAAAGGTACGTTTTTTTTCTCAACAGGAGTGAAATGTAAATTAATATGCAGGGGTCAGCGATAGCGGGGGCGGCAGATTAGGGGTTAATAAGTGTAAGGTTAGGGGTGTTTAGACTCGGGGTACATGTTAGAGTGTTAGGTGCAGACGTAGGAAGTGTTTCCGCATAGCAAACAATGGGGCTGCGTTAGGAGCTGAACGCGGCTTTTTTGCAGGTGTTAGGTTTTTTTTCAGCTCAAACAGCCCCATTGTTTCCTATGGGGCAATCGTGCACGAGCACGTTTTTGAGGCTGGCCGCGTCCGTAAGCAACTCTGGTATCGAGAGTTGAAGCTGCGTTAAATATGCTCTACGCTCCTTTTTTGGAGCCTAACGCTGACATTCTGTGGACTCTCAATACCAGAGTTATTTTTATGGTGCGGCCAGAAAAAAGCCGGCGTTAGCTTTTCGGGTCGTTACCGACAAAACTCTAAATCTAGCCGTATGTAAGGCACATCACCACTTGTCAGAACAGAGAGGATCAGCCACTTTGTTTAAAATTTTTGCCGGATCCATGGATTGTTTGACTGGTGAGGCCAAAAAGGCAATATTTTGTGGGTCTGACAATCCTTGTCAATTTTGATGCTAAAGTGCCCGGTTTTTAAAAATGCATTAAAAAACAGGGGCACTTTAATTTATCAAAATTTACATTTCACTCCTGTTGAGAAAAAAAAACTTACCTTTTAATCTTCACAGCAGCTCCAGCTTCCTCCGGTCGTTGCAAGCCATTTCTGACATCAGAAATTATGGATAGGTCATCCTCCAGTCACGGCTTCCCCCCCCCCCCCCCGGGGGAATCAGTGTCTGATTCAACGCTGTGATTGGAGGAAGCCAGATTCCTCATTTTAGACCCAGGAAGAGGCTTTGTGACGGGCGGAGGAAGCTGGAGCTGCTGTGAAGATTAAAAGGTACGTTTTTTTTCTCAACAGGAGTGAAATGTAAATTTTGATGAATTAAAGTGTCCCTGTTTTTAATTGAATTTTTAAAAACCGGGCACTTTAGCATGAAAATTGACATTCACTTTAACATTGGGGCTAAACTAATTTCACAAACACACCTCCCCAATGGAGATAAAACTGATATATTGTGTTATGAGTGAAATCTTATTCAAGAACTGTGAGACTGGAAAGTAAAAGTTTTGTTTTAAACACTTGTATGAGTGATATTTTAAAGGGACATTATACACTTTGATGTTGTAATATAAAATGTTGTATTGTGTAGTAAAACAACTTTGAAGTACACTTTCATTATTTATTTTATGCCTCACAGTCCTATAATTTAACTCTGAAAGTTAGGAGTTTCCCAGTTCTGAGGACAGGAAGTGCACATTGAAGACTTCACTGACCTATTCCTGATACAGTTATGTCCCTGTTTGGCTTCAACATAAGTTATCAGCTAAGTAAGAAGCTACAAAACAATTGGACTTTTACTAACAAAATGACAGTGGCCTTAGTCCTGATTGACTCCACCAAATGAGGCATGTGGAAGTGGGTGGAGTTTGGCTATCGAAAAACAAGGTTATAATGCACTCAAATGTTTTCAAGTTCACCTAGTATGTTAATGTACTCTAAGACTGCAGAGAACATTTGGTATTACACAGTATTTACTGTCCTTTTAAATACTTTACGACAAATGTGGTTTGTTAGTTGTTTCTTCAACTATGGATTTTGATCACTGTTTTCATATGAACACTTTCCTGCTGTGTACTCAATAGATCAAGGAAATAAAAGATGATTCACACCGAAGCTGTAAAATTCTCCAGATGTATTTATTAACATGTTATATATTTTTTGTAATGTGTGTATGAAAGAGCAGCAGTTGAATATGTTAAAATATTTTCTGTGCATAAGAAAAGCTTAAATGGACCAGAATTCATCATTAAACTTTCATGATTCAGATAGAGCATTTGCTTTTAAGATACTTTTCAATTGATTTCTGTCATCAAATTTACTTTATCTTTGTATCTGTTGTTGAAAAGAATTCATAATTAGACAGAGGAGCAGCAATGCACTACTGGGAGCTAGCTTGTGATCACTACACACATATCTTCCGCTCACTATATGTGTTCAACTAAGTCCCTGTAATGCATTGCTGCTCTGGAGCTGACTTTAACTATGTGTTTAACCCCCTAGTAAGGGTTCAACACATAATTAGATACAAGCAACAGTGCACTAATCAAATGTTCTAACACATAACAGCGTCTACTTTTTGTACTTATGTCCCATTAAAAGGACATTCCAGCCTAAATTAAAATCCACAAGGATGCATTTCAGTGTTGAATAGAAACATTTATATAATATACATGTATTAGCAAAAATGCTTCTAATAAAAGCTATAGCTGTTTCAAAAGTGTATTTAAGTATGCACCGTGCACCAGCATTTTAAACACAGCACTAAGATGCTTAAATCATTTCATAATGACTCCATTTGTTAATTGCTGACATGATACAAGCCCCACTGACACTCTGAGCAGCTGTAGTATTTAAAATGCTGGTGCACTGAGAATATCTAGTTATGCTTCACATGCACGTGTAGAGAAAAATCAATACATGTATATTGCAAATGTACATTTAAATTTTGACTGGAATGTGCCTTTAAGTAAAAGCTGTTTAAAATGAAGCCAAAGATTCAATGTTTTCTTACAGCGCTGAAAGTGTGGACCTATAGCTCCTGTCTATAGTGGGTCCCCAGGTGCCCACTTTTAGAAAATATGTGTCAAAACGTGGTTTAGAAAGGAGCGCCAAATCTTGGCGAGGTCTGGTGCGGTATAGGTGTGAAAATATGGTATTCTGTCTGAGAAATTGTATAGCGCTATAGCTCAGCTACAATTATGGTAGTTGTGCTGTATAGATGTGTAGGTTTTGATATCTAGATATAAGATCTAAGAGTGGCACAGTTGATACATAAAAGCATTTAATACATATTAAACATATAAAACAAGGGTGTCGTTTAAAATATATTTTAACAGAACGGCAAGAAATAATGTGTAAAAACACATAAACACATAAATATCTATAAAAACACGCGTGTTTTGCTTTTTAGCTGTATGTATAATGTCTCATAAAATTCGTCTCATATATAGTTGTGTTGGCATAAATCTGAAAATAATAAACAATAAAAAATAATAAAAAACAATGAAAAGTAAATAATGTCCAATAATCCCTTCTCAAAGTTAAGAGATATATAAAAAAAGGTTAAGTAGTGTCCAAAAATCCCTTCTCAAAGTTAAGAGATATAAATAGATTTTCACATGTGTATCCAAAAAATAAACTGTCCAAATTTAAGTGTTGTCCAAAAACGTGGTATAAATGAATAGTGCAAATCCAGCAGATTCAAAAGTTCTATTAAAAAAGCTTTGCAAAAAACATTTCAAAGAGACATTTAAAAAACATCAAAATGAAGGTAGAAAAAAAGGTCTATCAAAATATGGTGACAAAGAATAATCCGTGAAGTCAATCCAAAATAGTGATAAAAATAAGTCCAAAAAAGATGTAAAATATCCAAAAGATAAAAAACTAAAAATAAATGATTAGTATGTGCACAAACTAGTGAGAGTGATCCCAAAAAGGGGGCTTATGTGGAGGGGTTATGTTTCCATGTAGAAAAATTATTTGCTGTATAAAAAGAAAAAAGAAAAAATAAAAATAAGCAAAAATACAAAAATATAAATAAAAATAACTATAAAATATATGTATAGTCTTGATAAAGGCCTCTCTTGAGGGCCGAAACGCGTTGACAGAGCTATGGTGAGCTATTTATTCCTTGATTGTTGAATTATAATACAGTATTACACTATTGTTATTATCTTTTATTTTCAGGGTTTGAAGATTCCCTAGGATTATTTTTATTTATATTTTTGTATTTTTGCTTATTTTTATTTTTTATTTTTTATTTTTATACAGCAAATAATTTTTCTACATGGAAACATAACCCCTCCACATAAGCCCCCTTTTTGGGATCACTCTCGCTAGTTTGTGCACATACTAATCATTTATTTTTTGTTTTTTATCTTTTGGATATTTTACATCTTTTTTGGACTTATTTTTATCACTATTTTGGATTGACTTCACGGATTATTCTTTGTCACCATATTTTGATAGACCTTTTTTTCTACCTTCATTTTGATGTTTTTTAAATGTCTCTTTGAAATGTTTTTTGCAAAGCTTTTTTAATAGAACTTTTGAATCTGCTGGATTTGCACTATTCATTTATACCACGTTTTTGGACAACACTTAAATTTGGACAGTTTATTTTTTGGATACACATGTGAAAATCTATTTATATCTCTTAACTTTGAGAAGGGATTTTTGGACACTACTTAACCTTTTTTTATATATCTCTTAACTTTGAGAAGGGATTATTGGACATTATTTACTTTTCATTGTTTTTTATTATTTTTTATTGTTTATTATTTTCAGATTTATGCCAACACAACTATATATGAGACGAATTTTATGAGACATTATACATACAGCTAAAAAGCAAAACACGCGTGTTTTTATAGATATTTATGTGTTTATGTGTTTTTACACATTATTTCTTGCCGTTCTGTTAAAATATATTTTAAACGACACCCTTGTTTTATATGTTTAATATGTATTAAATGCTTTTATGTATCAACTGTGCCACTCTTAGATCTTATATCTAGATATCAAAACCTACACATCTATACAGCACAACTACCATAATTGTAGCTGAGCTATAGCGCTATACAATTTCTCAGACAGAATACCATATTTTCACACCTATACCGCACCAGACCTCGCCAAGATTTGGCGCTCCTTTCTAAACCACGTTTTAAAATGAAGCCAAACCTAACAGGAAGTTCAATTAAAAAGCTAAGTATGTAATGCTTACTGGCAGACAGGGATAACTTCCACACAAAAAAATACATTGTTTGACTATCATGTCCTGTTAAAGGGATAGTACACCCAAACATTTTCTTTTATGATTCAGATAGAACATACAGTTTTAAACAACTTTCTAATTTACTTCTATTATCTAATTTGCTTAATTCTCTTGTTATCCATTGCTGAAGGAACAGCATTGCACTACTGGCAGGAAGCTGAACACATCTAGTTAGCCAATCACAAGAGACAAATGTGTGCAAGCACCAATTAGCAGCAGCTCCCACTAGTGTAGGATATGTGTGTATTCATTTTCAACAAGGGATACTAAGAGAACGAAGCACATTTGAAAATAGAAGTGAATTTAAAAGTGTCTTAAAAATATATGTTCTATCTGAATCATGCAAGTTTCATTTTAACTTTCATATCCCTTTAAGGATTTGCAGAATTTATAAACTACCTTGTAATCACAAGACTATTGTGTTGTCTTGAAATAAATGAACATACTAGACAAGTGTACACGCTTTGAGCACACATTAACACTTTGTTGCAATTGTTATGCTGCAAAATGTTTCTACTGTGCATAATTCATACATTTGATTTTACAATTTTAAAGTGTTTTAACTCCCTTTAAGGAGCAAAAGTACATGAAGAAAATGGCAGATAGTAAAAAAAAAGAAGAAAAAGAAGGTCAGTATGTGTCAGTAATCAATCGGTGAATAGTTAAAAATCTAAATAAAAATAAATGTCTTCATAACATTAACAATTGTAATTTTAAGCACAATGTAAAGGGTGTGTTACTATTTAAATATATATATATATATATATATATATAAAACAGTCTGTATAATTGTTGAAATAAAAAGCACTAAGCTGTAGGTTATACATAATTGCAGTATGGATTTTACGGTTTGTTTTTAACTTCACTTGTGCTGGGTCAATTCCTTCCTATCACAGCTGGGGTTCCTACATGAAGGCATAGAAGAATCTATTCCTTCCATTTCTATTGACTGATTTTAATTTTCAAATCAGCCAATTGAAAAAGCTTTCATTCTAAAGGCTGATTTTAATTTTATAATGAAAATCAGCCAATTGAAAAAGCTTTCATTCTAAAGGCTGATTTTAATTTTATAATGAAAATCAGCCAATAGGAATGCAAGGGTAACCCTTTATAAAGGGGGTCCCTCACATTTAAAATTCAGTGTGTGGTGGATGACCGAATGAGGACATCGGGATAGAAGATCCCAAGATAAGAAGAAATAAAGATGGATGAAGATAGAATACCACCGCCAGAATAGAATCACATAGGATTTAGCGATAGGATTTTTTTTTTTTTTAAAGAATAGTTTTTTTGTTTCTTTTTGAGCAGCAAAAATACCTTTTTCAGGGCAATTTTTAGAAAAGTTTTGTTTAGCCTATTTTTGGGGAGGTTAACCCTACAAAAATACCTTCTAAAGGCTATGGCTATAGTTTATCTTAGTGTTAGTATAGGGTTTTATTTTGGGTCTTTTTTTTTTTTTTAGTGGGGCTTTAGTTTTAGAATGGCAGAACTGTTTTTTTTTCTGTAACTGTAGTTTTTTTTATGTTCTTTAAGGGTACCCCCCCCCCCCCCGGTATGGTAGGTTGTTTTTTTTTTTTGGTAACTTAAGTGGGGGGGGGGGGCTTAGATGTTAGTGGGTATTTTGTGATGGGGGTTGTGGTGGTTTAGGGGTTAATAGTGTAAGGGGGTATTTTGTGATGGGAGTTGTGGTGGTTTAGGGGTTAACAGTGTAGAGTGGAAGCTTGTGATGTGGATGTGTGGTGGTTTAGGGCATAATAGTGTAGTAGGGTACTGTGGGCTATGTGGCGGCCCTTAAAATGCCTCTTATCTCAGTGCATTTTTACGTTTTTTTCCCTGTTAGACACTGCTAGTTCATGTGTGTCATTTAGATAACACTGTGCTCACTCCTGTAGAGTTATTTATTAGTAAGCACTGATTGGCTAAAATGCAAGTCTGTCAAAAGAACTGAGATATGGATGCAGTCTGCTGAGACTTAGATACAAGGTAATCACAGAGGTAAAAAGTGTACAGTGTTGGTTATGTAAAACTGGGGAATAGGTAATAAAGGGATTATCTATCGTTTTAAATAATAATAATTCTGCTGTAGACTGTCCTTTTAACACTTGGCTGATATGTTATTCTATAATAACACAACAGAAATGTTGTGTAATTACAAGGTGTTTACTGTTTCTTTAATGTCCCTTTATTTTTTGTGACATTAGATTTTATATAATTCCCTATCTATACTAATATTCAGTGTTATTTATCAAAGAATGGACAATAACATAAATTTAGGCAGTGCAAAAAAAACAAAAAAAAAACTGGGCAGACAAATATGATAAGCTTGCCGAGCATATGTCCGCAATATGCATGACTAAATAAAGATCCACAATTAAATAAGCAGAACATTAGAAAAGATCAACAAATTACATACACTAAAAAGAAATGCACATGGTGACACTTATTGCTTTTCTTTCCTCTTTCATTTTGTAATAGGATGTGGTCAAAATGCTCTGTTGGTAATTAAAGAATTCATACTATATCATTGTAATTAAATTTTTATCAAACAAGTATTCCAGTGTTTTTTCTTCTTAAATCTGTGCTAATTTTGTATCCTAATTAAGTTAGCTTCAAGTTAAATTGTGAGTTTTTAACAATACTAAGGGTTGTAATGAAAGACACAGAAAAAAACGATTATTCAATAAAGGGCTTGCACTTAACCCATTAGCTGCCAGTGAAAGCAGCAATGCATTATACAGAAATCTAGTCCAGCTTCCATTGGCCTCCAAGGACAATTCAGTCTGTCAGTTGTTGATCATACTGATTAAATGATTCCTTTTATCAAACTAGGAATAGGGCATTTACTTTGTATTTTGGGTAAATATGAGCGCCCCCGGATATGCTCTTGTATTTAACAAAAAATAAAAAATTATTATCATGGAAATTAATCTTAATTTCTGTGTAGATTTTGTCTAGCAACCATCATTCCAGCCAATTTGATTAAAAAGCATTTTCATCCGGCTCTCAACCCATGATCAAGAAGATTGTCTGTTTCCTGGATTTAACCATCTTTTTATTCGTCAACTCCTTTAAGACAGTACGAACAATTTGAGCAGTGTTAGCTTATTTGAATCATAGAATGCAAACTGTTCATACTTTTTACTGCTGACATAACGCATTAACGAGGCATTAAATCACTATATGAAGTCAATAGATGCAAGTTGGGAGGTTATACAGATGAACTACTTGATTTTTGTCAGTGTAAAACAAGACATTAGTGCATTGATAATTGTAGAACTGGACCTTTTAGACCTATTTGCTTTGTTCAAGTTTTTTTCTGGTGTCTTGGGGGACTTCAGAGTTATCATTTATGTGCTAATGTCTGCATAAATTGTGCAGCAA
Organism: Bombina bombina; assembly: GCF_027579735.1. Lineage (NCBI taxonomy): Eukaryota > Metazoa > Chordata > Amphibia > Anura > Bombinatoridae > Bombina > Bombina bombina. Next base: position 267,098,027 of record NC_069505.1, on the reverse strand, counting down.
ATAAGATTGGCTTTTTTTTTCTTAAATACATCTTTACTAGAAATTGTGATTCAATTGATGTTAGGTCTAGCAACCACATTCTCTCTGGAATTCAGCTGCTCCTGATTTGATGCCATTGGGCTAACGTGCTGCAATCATTTTCTAGTCAAGATTTTGACTTTCTTTTCTTTTAAAGGGACATTCAAGTCCAAATAAACACTTTCATGTTTCCAATAGGGCATGTCGTTTTAAACAACTTTTCAATTTACTTTTATCACAAATTTTGCTTTGTTCTCTTGGTATTCTTAGTTGAAAGCTAAACTTAGGTAGGCTCATATGATAATTTCTATGCCCTTGAAGGCCTCCTCTTATCACATGCTTTTTTTATTTGCTTTTCACAAAAGGGGAGAGCTAGTTCATGTCAGCCATATAGATAACATTGTGATCACGCCCGTGGCTTGTGGCAGACACTGCACTAATTGGCTAAAATGCAAGTCAATAGATAATATATAAAATGTCATGTGATCAGGGGGCTGTCAGAAGAGGCTTAGATACAAGGTAATCACAGAGGTAAAAAAGTGTATTAATATAACTGTGTTAATTATGCAAAACTGGGGAATGTGTAATAAATGGATTATCTATCTTATTAAACAATAACAATTCTGGTGTTGACTGTCCCTTTAAGTGATTCATTTCTATTATTATAGCTTTTTTTTTTAATTTTTAAGAAAATGTAATTTTTGAATTTCATGACGATTTAACTCCTTGTTGACAATATATAGCGACAACACATTACACAACAGTCAAGTAGTTTAGGTTCTGTGTTTCTCATCCCATTTGGTGGTGCTAAAGTTCCACAGCATTTCACACTCTCTAATATTGAAGGAGTTAATATGCAATGGCTGAACCATCCTAATGAAAGTTACTGAAAATCTCACGCTTTTTGCAAAATGATAACAGACTAAATGGGCTGTGACATAAATAGTAGTTCTTGTTCAGATATAAACATTTAAGCTGTGGCCAATGATATTTTCAACAGCATCCCAAACTATCAATGAGAGATTTGGTATTCTGAAATAATGTTGCCTCTAAGGAACAGATTACCTTGGTCAGGCAAGGTTAGGGTGTGTAGTATGCCAGATTGATTTCAAAAACCTGGAGATGCCAATATGAGACATATAGTAATGTTAATTTGGCTCGCTCAAGCAAACTGTGAGAACATTTTAATGTAATGTACCATGAGAAAACTCTGTCAAATTGAAAAAACATTTAAGACCATTTGGCAGAATAGAAAACAGAATATACTGAAAGGTCAGGAAAAAACAGCAGGGAATAATACATTACTTTCTTACTGCAATATCCACTCAAGATTGAACTATGGTCTAAGAACAGTAACACATAAATCTTTTAACCACCGGCCCATATTCAGTTAGTAATTGAAAGTGGAAATGTTTTTATTTAAAGGGACAGGAAACCCAAAATGTATCTTTTATGATTCAGATAGAGAAAACAATTTTAAAACAATTTTCAATTTACTTCTACTATTTAATTTGCTTAGTTTTCCTTTGGTATCCTTGTATAAAAAGCATACTTAGGTAGGCTCATAAGCTGGGAGATAGCTGCTGATTGGTGGCTGCTCATATATACCTTTTGTCATTGGCTTACCGATGTGTTCTGTTAGCTCCTAGTAGTGCATTGCTGCTTCTTCAACACTGGATACCAAGAGAATGAAACAAATTTGATAACAGAAGTATTAATTATAATTATTAAAAATTATAATATATGTTCTAAAAATTCTATAAAATACATATGTATTCTAATGATTTTTTCCATAATTTTTAGAACTTCTTTAATAATTAATAATTTTTTTTTACATTTTTAGATTTAATATTTACATAATACGCCTTAAGATAACTGTCTTCAAGTATGCTAACCCGACACCGCATTAGACCTACAGCGCTAAACCCGAATTGCAATTTGCAACATTTGCTTTCTCCGTACTTCTTGTCAGACAGAACAGGTAGTTAGTAGAGTATACAATTAGACATTACTAATTAGTTCAAAATAAATACCCTACTATGATAAAAATTTTTTTAGCAAAAACATGAAAATATTAGTACCACAGGCTGTTCTTGAATATGCATCATAAAAGGATTTTGTGGAAATAAAAAGACAATATGGTATTTATGATGATACAAATGAATAATTAGTGCTTATCACCAGTTAAAGGGAATTAATGGAGATCTAAAAAAAGACTATATGATATTTAATGATACAAATTAATTTTTAGTACAAATCCCTAATTGTGGGTGGTAGTTAAAGGCACAATAAACACTACATACATTTTATAAGCATAGTATGGAGGTTAGTCCAGGGAACCATCTAGTTAATAGTGTGGCCATGTTGAAAAATAGATTTTACTGCACTCCAGTGCTGACACATTCGCAAATGTGCAGCAACTCTCCTTCAAATACCTGCTGTGAAATCTATGTCCCAAAATGGTGGATACTTAGAGAGAGGTGCATGAAATGTATTTAGTGTTTAATGTCCCTTTAAATTGAGGGGGGAAATAGTCTACATAGATAAGGTCAACCAAAGCTTTTCTAACCACAATGACCTCATATTAAAATCAGAATTCTTTCCAATGTTCTCATGTTTGCTTTAGATATTTAAAAACAGATAAGGGTATGTGATGACTATCCATTTCGTCTCACCTTAGAGCATTATCTGAAACGTGGAAAAAAACAATGCATTAGTTAATCTTTCCTTTCTAACATCTTTTCATTCCAATCATATTTGAGCTTCCATATATCATTATCTTTTACCATCTTCCCTGCAATCCATTCTGGGTACCAATCCCCTGGTGCTGGAAACATTCTTAATTTGAATGAAGTTGTGCTTTTCATTTCAGTATTACAATTGTAAAATGTGTTGGTACACATTTGTATTCATTGCCACTATGTAAAAAATACAAATCCTTAAACTTGTCTAGGAAATTTAGTATAGTTTGGGAATGGTGCACATTCATTAAAAATAACAAATTTGGGTGCCACTCTTTTTCATTTATTCATATCAGTTTCAAACGTTCCTCTTCTGTAGCCTCACAGTTTCTTCCGTACATCTAGATATTCTCATAGGACTCTGTTGGCGCTCTACAAATACCTGATGATAATAATAATAGGACTTGAGTCATCCAATACCAAGCCTGCTTGTGTAAAACGTTGTGTTTGATTTTAAACAACTAATACACCACAAGATTATTAATGCCCTTACTGAAATATGGTTGCACATTGACCAACTTACTATTCAAGGATTGGCAAGCTTTGTTAAGCCACCACGAGAAGTAATGGATCCAAAAAAACATGTTGCCTGGGATTTCAAACCCTGAGAAATCAAAAAGAAGATCCGGAGGATAGGTCTTTCCGAGATCACATCCAATTAAGAGCTATCTCAGAGAACAATAACTCTGTAGAATATTCTACTATTATGCTTGCTTTTTAATCTGTTCTTAATATGTTCCCTAAGGAACTGCTTGTAAAGCTTTTTGGATACAGGTCCAGGATACCTTGCTTAATATATAATCACAGAGAAGATACTGTAAATACAGCTTTTATTTTTTTTATACATATCAGCCTTGAATACTTATATCTACCATCTCAATGTGTTTGCATCAGTACAAGAAGCATTTATTTTTTAGAAGGGTTTTTCAGACAGTACTTTCTCAGACCTTATCAGAAGCTTTGTAACTCCCCCTTGCCTTTATATGTTTGTGCCTTTATATTACCCACCAGCACTCATATAGTTCTAAGAAAGGGCAAGAATGTTATTGTGAGAGGAAAACTATATGAAGGGATGCCTGGCTTGGTCCAATTTGTTTTATTTGTGCATATTCCTTTTGGAGTCTTTTCATGAATAAAACTCTTTCTTCTTTCTTCTTTCTCTCTCAAGAATATATTCTTACAGGGATATCCAGATATGCTCTTACAGTGGACAATACAAAATGTTGGTGTAAAATGTAGTGCTTTTTAAGACCTAAAGTAAACCATTATTATTAATAGAAAAACACAGAAAAACAAGAAGAACTCCACTACTTGTGCATCATTGGTTTAGCGCATTCTCTGCTTAGCACACGAGTGATATGCAACATTAATTTTGCTGCGCTCCCCCATAGAAGTCACTTACCGTACCCTCGCTACTTGACATGCAGATGTTAGTGTGATCTAGATCATTGATCGAACGATAAAAAATAGCTTTGGAATTGTCATCACAGGGCAAAAATACTCGAGCAATGTTAACATTCTATACTGCTAATATTTTTGCTCTTCACTATTAATCTAGGTCTTTATGTAATTCCCTTACAATCATGTTTTACACTCAAAGTAGAACTTTATGGTGACACTAACCCACAACCACTATTGTGATTTTGCATGGAATGTGAAAAACATATTTAAAAAAAAATACATCAAATTTAATATAAAATGCTTCAAATTTTATAAAATAAAATAATTATTGACCATTATTTTCTGAATATTCATAATAATAATTATTAATTATTTATTTAAGTCAGAAATAATAATGAAATATCAAATGTGACATAAAGGGACAGTCTAGTCTAAAATAACCTCTCATGACTCAGATAGGGCATGCAATTTTAAACAACTTTCTAATTAACCTTTTATCATCAAATTCGCTTTTTTCTCTTGGTATTCTTTGTTGAAAGCTAAACATAGGTAGGCTCATATGCTAATTTCTAAGCCCTTGAAGGCCACCTCTTATCTGAATGTATGTTACAGTTTTTCAGCTAGAGGGCATTAGTTCATGTGTGCCATATAGATAACATTGTGCTCATGGTCGTGGAGTTACTTATAAGACGGCACTGATTGGCTAATATGCAAATCTGTCAAAAGAACTGAAATAAGGGGGCTGTCTGCAGAGGCTTAGATACAAGGTAATCACAGAGGTAAAAAGTGTATTAATATAACTGTTGATTACGCAAAACTGGGGAATGGGTAATAAAGGGATTATCTATCTTTTTAATCAATACAAATTTTGGAGTAGACTATCCCTTAAAAACAAATGAAACACTGCTATTAATTAGACTTTAATATACATATTAGTATCGATTCTTGAAAATTAATTAAAAAAAAAACTTTCCTAATTGTCATTAACAAATTATTATTAATTGTGATGTTTTCTAAAATCGTTACCATTTATCAGTGTTCTATTTTAAAAGGGTAATGATAAAAAAGACTCAGGTCTCTTGATCACAACATTTTTTGTTCAGGAGTTCACAGGTTATACTACACGTTTATGTCTCATAACAAACTATTCAGCAGTTTATGCCCTTACAAATCAAAGGACCTCAGCAAAGACAATCTTGACAGTAATGAATCTTTCTGTTGGCATTTCCACTTCACAGCCACAAATAATGCAGTAAAACTGACCCATCTGGCCACTCAGTAAGAGTCAAATCGCAATGGGAAGCTATCTTCTCAGCCGTGACAAAGGTCATTTCATATTCCAAGAGTGAAAGATAGCAAGCAGGGCCGTGAGTGACAGTGATGAATAAAGCAATTTATGAGACTTTATTATTTGTAATTACTTTTTATTAGTTGTGCTTCTAGCTTTCCTTGGTTGCAACTACTGTATGAATGCAGGTGTTAAAAAAGAAAGAAAAGTCCGTTTTCTTACATTTTGTAGTACTTGTTCTGAAGAAAACAGTCTGGGTGAGATTACCAGTGGAGCACAATCTATAGTGCAGGGTGTGTTATCTTTTGTGCAACTCTGATCAAAGAATAATGCACCATCTGATATTTCAAGTAGGTGGTTAAACATTTTAACTAAAGCATTGTAATGTGGAAGAAACTTTTTTTAGCATGTCATATACTTTAATTGGATAGCGCAGGGAGGTCTATTAGTGTGCTGTTTGCATTAATATTACAAGTGGTAAGTTGAAGGGACATGAAACACAATTTTTTTCTTTCATTATTCAGATAGAGAATACAGTTTTAAATAACTTTCCAATTTACTTCTATTGTTTCAGTTGCTTCTTTCTCTTGTTATCCTTTGCTGAAAAGTTTATCTAGGAAAGCTCAGGATTAGCAAAGAACCTAGGTTCTAGCTGCTGATTGGTGGCTGCATATATATACCGATTGTCATTGGCTCTCCCATGTGTTCTGTTTGAAACCAGGAGTGCATTGCTGCTTCTTCAACAAATGATACCAAGAGAATGAAACAAATTAGATAATAGAAGTAAATTAGAAAGTTGTTTAAAATTGTATTCTCTATTTGAATCTTGAAATAAAAAAAATGGGTTTTATGTACCTTTAAGTGTTGAGTGCAATCCAAAATAACCCCTGTAAAATTTAGCAATTTTTAAGACCCGAAGTAAAACATAATTATTAATAGTATAGCACAGAACTATGTGAAGATCGCCACTACTTGTGCACCATAGACTTTGTACTCAAGTGATATCCATGCAATTTTAAGCAACTTTCTAATTGACTCATATTATCAATTCTTCTTCGTTCTCTTGCTATCTTTATTTGAAAAAGAAAGTCCAGTACCTTGGACAGCACTTGTTTATTGGTGGATGAATGTATCCACCAATCAGCAAGAACAACCCAGGTTGTTCACCAAAATGGGCCGGCATCTAAACTTAAATTCTTGCTTTTCAAATAAAGATGCCAAGAGAATGAAGAACATTTGCTAATAGGAGTAAATTAGAAAGTTGCTTAAAATTGCATGCTCTATCTGAATCACAAAAAGAAAAATTTAGGTTCAGTGTCCCTTTAAGTCAAAATGAAACTGTCATGATTCAGATAGAGCAGCAATTTTAAATAACTTTCCTATTTACTTTCATTAACAAAATGTGTCTTTTTATATTTACACTTTTTGAGTCACCAGCTCCTACTGAGCATGTGCAAGAATTCACAGAATAAAGGTATATGCATTTGTGATTGGCTGATGACTGTCACATGATACAGGAGGAGTGGAAATAGACATAACTTTGAAATTCGTCAGAAAAAAATCTACTACTCATTTGAATTTCAGACTAAGGGTAGATTTATTAACTGTCGGACGGACATGATCTGCAGTAACATTGCACAAGCATTTCTGGCCAATTGTCCACTAGCAGCGAGTGTCAATCATCCCGATCGGATTGCTGTCCACCACCTCAGAGGTGGCGGATGAGTTAAGGTCCACCGTCTTACGATTGCTGCTTCTTAGCTTTTGTTTATTAACTTTTTGTATCCTGAAGGCTCGCTCGGAAACGGCTGCATTCGCAGCTTAATAAATCTAGCTCTATATGCTGTTGCATTGCCTTTTTATCATGCATTTGTTGATTATGCACATCTACTGTATTTACTGTTCCTTTAAGTGAGCAACATAGCGCGTCTATGCCATCTGACATGCAGATGTTAGCACAACCTATAATATTCTTTGCATAATAAAAAAAAATAACTTTGAAATGTAATTTGGGCAAAATTTTGAAAAAACATTTCTGATTGAGTAATTATTAATAATGTCTATTTGTATAAAATGTTCTAGGTTTGAATAGAATATACAGTTAAATTACATTTATTAATAGCATCTAATTTCCTTTGTTATGTTTAACTAAAAATGTAATTAGAAATCATTAATATTTGCTATTGTATTAAAAAAAATGTGGAAAATGAATAAAAAATGTAGAGCAATGCCACCCGGAAATTAACCTACTAGCCTCATATGGCCCTTATGGGTTTTTGTGTGGCCCTCAACATTTCTGGATAACATTTCTTATTGAGTAATTAACCATGTCTATTTGTATCAAATTTTATAGATTTGAGTAGAATATGCAGTTGAATTACATTAATTGATAGCATCTAATGTCCTTAGTTATAATCTCATTTTAATTTTAAGCATTTTTTTATCTTAAAGGGACACTAAACCCCACATTTTTTCCTTAATGGTTCAGATAGAGCATGCGATTTTAAACAACTTTCAAATTTACTCCTACTATCAATTTTTCTTCGTTCTTTTGCTATCTTTATTTAAAAAGCAGGACTTAAAAGCATAGGAGGCAGCCCATTTTAGGTCCAGCACCCTGGATAGCGCTTGCTTATTGGGGGATACATTTAGCAAACCAATAAGCAAGCATAACCCAGGTTATCAACCAAAAATGGGCCGTCTCTTAACCCTTTGAGTGCTAAGCACTTTCCCACCTGGGTGCTAAGATTTTTAAAGGTTTTTTTATTTTTTGAACAAAATTTTTTTAACCTTTTTTTTTTCAGACCCCCAAGACTTACACTGTTGCAAAAGGTTAGGCGATTACCTTTCCAATGGTGGGTCTTGGGGGTCTGTAGCTGCTTAGATGCCTGAGATACAGGCTTCTAAGCAGCATGCCCCCTGCTCCTATACTTTACATTGTTATGCGTGACGTCACCATGCAAAACGGGGTAGGAGCGGGTCGGAGCCCCCAGATCTCCCTCAAGGTGGGAGAGTGCTCGTGACGGCTCTGAGCCGTCATTAGCACCAGAGTGGGAAACTCTGTGACGGCTCAGAGCCGTCATTAGCACACAAAGGGTTAAGCTTTAACATTCCTGCTTTTTAAATAAAGATTGCAAGAGAACGAAGAAAATTTGATAATAGGAGTAAACTAGATAGTTTCTCTATCTGTATTATTAAAGAAAATTTGGGTTTAGTGTCCCTTTAAGTGTGAATATAATGTAATGTGGTCCCTCATTAGTAACAAGTCTTTAATATAAAAAAAAATAAACAAATTTTAGGATTTTTTCAATTGGATGTTTCTATCAGAAAATTAGGTTTAAAATATGATTCTTAAAGGGACAGTCTACACCATAATTGTTATTTTTTTAAAAGACAGATAATCCCTTTATTACCCATTACCCAGTTTTGCATAACCAACACTGTTATATTATTATACTTTTTACCTAACTTATATTGCATTTTACCTAACTTATATTGCACCTTGTTGATCTTGTAAATTTAAATAAATTTTGTTAGTGAATTCAAAGAGCTACAGCAATATTAATAATTACAAAAAATAATGATTATTATTAATAATATTATTAATAATAATATTACTTCTAATAATAATGAAAAAATGTTTGCATTCCATTGTCTTCCAAACCATTATCCATGTATTCATTTTTATTTTCATAGAATACATTTTAATTCATAAGATATATTTTAATTTGTTTATTGAAATGGTCTTTTATTTTCATATAAATACTGTCCATAGTTTGTATATGGTTTGCTAAATTATTTTGTACCTAATAGCTTTTACAAAAGTAATTTAATTTAAATTGTGTCTACAGTATATTAAAGTATGAGGATTACCAGATGCTAGGGTAAATTAAGATTTCCTGCATCACTATTAAATGTAGGTGAATTATACCTGATTTTGGCATTAAGCTGTGTACAAATAATGACCTCCTCATGAGCTGGGATCAGAATTTAACTCACCGTGATAATGTTCAATTTGATTACCCACAGTGAAAAAATCAGGAGTGTCAATTGTAATTACGGTTTTAGAATGTGACAACTTGTCCTTAGGGAGTTTAGTAGAATCCACCAACTTCTTCACACAGTTAATGAATATCCATGAAAATGTAATGATTTTTGGTCAGTGTTGATTGAACATAAATATCTACTACAAAGACGTTTGTAAACCACAGTCTTATAAAATAAAAAGAAATAACGGGGAAAAAAAAACAGCAATTTGTTTGCTGTATTCTTTGCATTTGTTTCAAAGCAATAAATGATTCAGACAGATCATGTGGTATTAAACAACGTTCAGCTAGATTACAAGTCTGTGCGTTCAGCGTTAAAACAGCAACGCAGCCATTACGAGTCTAGCTGTACACAAGCCTTTTAGCCTGTAAAGCAACATCATTCCGGCACTCGTAAAAATGACGTTTTTTATTGGGATTTCCATAGAGCTGCCATTAAGAGTTTTACGTTCTGGTTAAAAAACTGTTGTTACAGCCTAAAACTACAAGATCCGTAATGCAATCTAAAAGCAGTAGTTATGAGTTTTACGCCACAAATCTGTAACATAAAACTCATAACTAAAGTGTTATAAAGTACACTAACACCCATAAACTACCTATTAACCCCTAAACCGAGACCCTCCCGCATCGCAAACACTATTTTTAAGTTATTAACCCCTAATCTGCCGCTCCCTATATCACCGCCACTGATAAAATTTACTAACTCCTATTCTGCCTCTCCCCAACATTGTTGCTGCTAGAATAAACTTATTAACCCCTAAACCGCCCCCCCCGCATCGCAAACACTATTTAAATATTATTAACCCCTAATCTGCCTTCCGCCCACATCGCCCCCACTATACTAAAGTTATTAAGCCCTACACCGCTGCCACTATAATAAACCTATTAACCCCTAAATTGCAAGCCCCCCACAACAAAATATACTAAACTGTTAACCCCTAAGCCAAAAGCCCCCACATCGCAATAAACTAATTTAAGCTCTTAACCCCTAAACCTAACCCTAACTTTATATTAAAATTACAATTTACCTATCTTAAATTAAATTAAAACTTACCTGGCAAATTAAAAAAAAATAAGTTTAAACTAACAATTAAAATAATATAATTTTTAAACTAAAATTAAACTAACTACCAATTAAATAAAACTAAACTACACATTTAAAAAATCCTAACACTAAAAAAAATAACAAACACTAAATTATGGAAAATAACAAGCAAAATTATCAGCAAAAAAAAATGACACCTAATCTTATAGCCCTATCAAAATAAAAAAGCCCACCCAAAATAAAAAAAAAACCTAGCCTACAATAAACTACCAATAGCCCTTAAAAGGGCTTTTTGAGGGGCATTGCCCCAAAGATATCAGCTCTTTTACCAGTAAAAAAAATACAAAGACCCCCAACAGTAAAACCCACCACACAACCACCCCCCAAAATAAAAAAACTAACTCTAAAAAAAACTAAGCTATCCATTGCTCTGCATTTAGCTCTTTTACATGCCCAAACCCTAATCTAAAATAAAAACCCACCCAAATCAACCAATAGAATGAGAGCTGCTTAAATCCTATTGGCTGATTTGTACAGCCAATAGGATTTTAGCAGCTCTAATTCCTATTGACTGATTCAAATCTTTCAGCCAATAGGAATGCAAGGGACGCCATATTGCATCGCGTACCTTGCATTGAAGATTCAGTGTACAGTAGCGACCATATGAAGAGGATGCTCCGCCCTTGTCAGCCCTTGATTGATAAATCAAACCAGCTCTGCTTTGGAGGGCAGCAATCAGAATTTTAAATTACACACAAGCGCTATTTTGCGCTCGCGTGCAATCCCGCCCTCTGCCTGCGCACAGCCAATCACGTGCGGGTAGGAGCTGTCAATCTCCCAGTCAGACGAGACAGAGGAGATTTAAATTCCCCACCTAAGAGGTGGAGAAGTGGCTAGGAAGTAGCGGTCTGATGACTGCTGCGTGATAAATCGTGACTGCAGGTTCTCTTGTGAGGAAGTGCAGTCATAGGGAGTTAAAGGACTTCATAAATCGAGCCCTAACTGTCCCTAATTGGACACAGCAGAGAAGGTAACCTAAGTTACAATATGGCGACTCCTGTTATTTTATAGGCACTAAAACTTTACTCTTATTTTGTCAATATTTAAACAGCTAATGAAACTTTTAAAAAATACATCTACATGTTATTCTCGGACTAATCTTTTCTTTGAATGCATCATTCTATCTAGCATTTATTTACGGCTAGATTTAGAGTTTTGTCGGTAACAACCCGCATAGCCAACACTGGCTTTTTTTCCCCGCATCTTTAAAATACCGCTGGTATTGAGAGTTCACAGAATGGCTGCGTTAGGCTCCAAAAAAGTAGCGTAGAGCATAATTTACCGCCACTGCAACTCTCAATACCAGCGGTGCTTACGGACGCAGCCAGCTTCAAAAACGTGCTCGTGCACGATTCCCCCATAGGAAACAATGGGGCCGTTTGAGCTGAAAAAAAACGCAGCCCCATTGTTTCCTATGGGAAAACACTTCCTACGTCTGCACCTAACACCCTAACATGTACCCCGAGTCTAAACACCCCTAACCTTACACTTATTAACCCCTAATCTGCCGCCCCCGCTATCGCTGACCCCTGCATATTTTTTTAACCCCTAATCTGCCGATCCGTACACCGCCGCAACCTACGTTATCCCTATGTACCCCTAATCTGCTGCCCCTAACACCGCCGACCCCTATATTATATATATTAACCCCTAATCTGCCGCCCCCAATGTCGCCGCCACCTACCTACACTTATTAACCCCTAATCTGCCTCACTCCGGCCTCAATAACCCTATAATAAATAGTATTAACCCCTAATCTGCCCTCCCTAACATCACCGACACCTAACTTCAAGTATTAACCCCTAATCTGCTGACCGGACCACACCGCTATTCTAATAAATTTATTAACCCCTAAAGCTAAGTCTAACCCTAACACCAACACCCCCCTAAATTAAATATAATTTAAATCTAACGAAATAAATTAACTCTTATTAAATAAATTAATCCTATTTAAAGCTAAATACCTGTAAAATAAACCCTAATATAGCTACAATATAAATAATAATTATATTGTAGCTATTTTAGGATTTATATTTATTTTACAGGCAACTTTGTATTTATTTTAACCAGGTACAATAGCTATTAAATAGTTAAGAATTATTTAATAGTTTCCTAGTTAAAATAATTACAAAATTACCTGTAAAATAAATCCTAACCTAAGTTACAATTAAACCTAACACTACACTATCAATAAATTAATTAAATAAATTACCTACAATTATCTACAATTAAACCTAACACTACACTATCAATAAATAAATTAAATACAAATAAATACACTAACTAAAGTACAAAAAATAAAAAAGAACTGTTACAAAAAATAAAAAAATATTTACAAACATTATAAAAATATTACAACAATTTTAAGCTAATTACACCTACTCTAAGCCCCCTAATAAAATAACAAAGCCCCCCAAAATAAAAAAAAATGCCCTACCCTATTCTAAAATAAAAATAGAAAAGCTCTTTTACCTTACCAGCCCTTAAAAGGGCCTTTTGCGGGGCATGCCCCAAAGAATTCTGCTCTTTTGCCTGTAAAAAAAACATACAATACCCCCCAACATTACAACTCACCACCCACATACCCCTAATCTAACCCAAACCCCCCTTAAATAAACCTAACACTAAGCCCCTGAAGATCTTCCTACCTTATCTTCACCATGCCGGGTATCACCGATTGGTCCAGAAGAGCCTCCAAAGTCTTCATCCAAGCCCAAGCGGGGGCTGAAGACGTCCATCATCGGGCTGAAGTCTTGATCCAAGGGGTGGCTGAAGAGGTCCATCATCGGGCAGAAGTCTTCATCCTATCCGGGCAAAAGAGGAGATCCGGACTGGTAGACATCTTCATCCAAGCGGCATCTTCTGTCTTCTTCCATCTGACGATGAACGGCTCCATCTTCAAGACCTCCGGCGCGGATCCATCCTCTTCTTCCAACGTCCTAACACAGAATGAAACTTTCTTTAAGGGACGTCATCCAAGATGGCGTCCCTCAAATTCCGATTGGCTGATAGGATTCTATCAGCCAATCGGAATTAAGGTAGGAAAATTCTGATTGGCTGATGGAATCAGCCAATCAGATTCAAGTTCAATCCGATTGGCTGATCCAATTAGATTGAGCTCGCTTTCTATTGGCTGATCGGAACAGCCAATAGAATGCGAGCTCAATCTGATTGGCTGATTGGATCAGCCAATCCGATTGAACTTGAATCTGATTGGCTGATTCCATTAGCCAATCAGAATTTTCCAACCTTTATTCCGATTGGCTGATAGAATCCTATCAGCCAATTGGAATTTGAGGGACGCCATCTTGGATGACGTCCCTCAGAGTGATACTTCTACTAACGTGTGCTCATATTACAAGTTTAACGTTATGGTTTGTGCTCGAGGGAAAGTCTAAACTGATCTTGAATATTTAGCTTGACTTGAGACCTGAAGTAAAGTAGAAGGGTTAAAAAAAAATTACAAAATATAATAAAACTGTATTGTGCTCAGATAAAACAGGAATAAGAGCTTTATGGGATTTGTTTTAGACACCAAACTAAGAAAAATCTTAAAACCTAAAAAAAAGGGGGTAATAGAAATCCATATATATATATATATATATATATATATATATATATATATATATATATATATATAGGCCTCTAGTTATCAACGTGTCTACTTACCTGCCATCGCCGGCCCCAATACGCCCACCTAAGCTCGCCTCCCATCGCCGCCGCGGACTTGAATACGCTCGCCAAAGTTATCAAAAAAGCTGTAAAAAAGCCGCGCGCCAAGTATGGGGCAATGAGCAGCAAACTGTGATAGTTATCACTCATCCGATCTTGCTGCTCTTCGGCTTTTTCCCAGCTTTATTGATAAGCTGTCACTAAGCACCCACACTAAACTACACTGTTCTACCCCCTATACCGGCGCCCCCGGAGCCCCCCGCAACTAAATTTAATCAGCCAATCAGATTGAAGTTCAATCCGATTGGCTGATCCAATCAGCCAATCAGATTGAGCTTGCATTCGATTGGCTGTTCGGAACAGCCAATAGAATGTGAGCTCAATCTGATTGGCTGATTAAATCAGCCAATCAGATTTTTCCTACCTTAATTTCCTACCTTAATAGTGGGTGGTGGGTTTTAATGTTGGGGGGGGGGTTGTATTTTTATTTTACAGGCAAAAGAGCTGATTTCTTTGGGGCATGCCCCACAAAAGGCCCTTTTAAGGGCTGGTAAGGTAATAGAGCTGTTGGGTAGGGCATTTTTTTTATTTTGGGGGGCTTTGTTATTTTATTAGGGGGCTTAGATAAGGTGTAAGTAGCTTAAAATTGTTGTAATATTTTTTAAATGTTTGTAACTTATTATTTTTATTTTTTGTACTTTAGTTAGTTTATTTAATTGTATTTAATTGTAGGTATTTGTAGGTAATTTATTTAATTAATTTAATGATAGTGTAGTGTTAGGTGTAATTGTAACTTGGGTAAGGATTTATTTTACAGGTAATTTTGTATTTCTTTTAGCTAGGTAGTTATTAAATAGTTAATAACTATTTAATAACTATTCTAACTAGCTAAAATAAATACAAAGTTACCTGTAAAATAAATATAAATCCTAAAATAGCTACAATGTAATTATTAATTACATTGTAGCTATCTTAGGGTTTATTTTACAGGTAAGTATTTAGTTTTAAATAGGAATAATTTAGTTAATGATAGTGTAGTGATAGGTGTAATTGTAACTTAGGTTAGTTTTTATTTTACAGGTAAATTTATCTTTATTTTAACTAGTTAGCTATTAAATAGTTAATAACTATTTAATAGCTATTGTACCTAGTTAAAATAAATTGAAATTTGCCTGTAAAATAAAAATAAATCCTAAAATAGCTACAATATTATTAAAGGTAAGTATTTAGTTTTAAATAGGATTAATTTAGTTAAGAGTAATACTATTTAGATGTATTTAATTAATATTTAAGATAGGGGGGTGTTAGGGTTAGGGTTAGACTTAGTTTTAGGGGTTAATAATTTTATTATAGGTGGCGGTGGTGTAGTGGGGGCAGGATAGGGGTTAATGTATTATAGGTGGCTGCGGTGTAGGGGGGGCAGGATAGGGGTTAATAGGTATTATGTAGGTGGCGGTGGGGTCCGGGAGAGGCGGTTTAGGGGTTAACATATTTATTATAGTTGCGGCGGGGTCCGGGAGCGGCGGTTTAGGGGGGAATAAATGTATTTAGTTGCGGCGGTGTGGGGGGGGGGGCAGATTAGGGGTGTTTAGACTCGGGTACATGTTAGGGTGTTAGGTGCAGACATCTCCCATAGGAATCAATGGGATGTCGGGCAGCAGCAAACATGCAGGGCGGCGGATTGTACCTGCTAGTTTTTTGATAACTAGCAAAAGTAGTCAGATTGTGTTCGGAACATCTGAAGTGACGTAAGAATCGATCTGTGCGGATTGAAGTTTACGTCACAAAATTCTACTTTTGCCGGGCAACAGGGCTTGATAACTTAGGCGAATCAGCCTCTCCACAAATACGCTGCAGAATTCCAGCGTATTTGAGGTTGACGGCTTGATAACTAGAGGCCATAGTATATATATATATATATATATATATATATATATGTTTATATATGTGTGTGTGTACATGTGTTTTTATGTATTTACAGACTTATATACCCATATAAACACATAAATACATATGTACAGACACACACACACATATATATATATATATATATATATATATATATATATATATATGCATTGGAGCCCTTTGGCCATGCCCATATACAAGCATATTTATGCAATATTCATTTTTAATAAATGTTTTAACTATGTATTAAATGTAAATATTTGACATTCCGATGTTCTATGTTCTATACATAGCGGAATATGTTCTTTGTATTTCTAAATATAGATATACCTTTATATAATCATGTCTATATATTGATATATATTTTACCAAAATACCATCACATATATGTAGAAATTTTTATTTACGAATAAATAGGATATATCTATTTAGAACATTGGAATGTGAAATATTCAGATTTTTATGTTGGGTTAGCGCAAATGAGAATATGCAATCGTGTTTGCGCGAAAGTGTGGTGTTAGGTTTTTTTTTCTACTTTTTTTTCTCTATTAACTTCTATGAGGGAGAACATGAACACGTACAAGATATTCTATCCGGATTTTTGCGCTTATCAGGTTAGCACAAGACCGAAAACAGTTTACTTTCAACTCACAATACGAGCACAACCAGATGAGAGCAAAAATCGTTCGTAATTCTAGCGCAATTAAAGAAAGTGAGACAATTAGGGGTGGGACGGTGATCCTTCACAGGTAGGGAAGTGAGGCAGTGTTTCAGATATGTGAGTGATTGAGAGCCCTGAAAATAGTGTCACTAAAATTACAGTTGTAAAGGTTTTTAAACAATTCTTTTGTATGCAGGTTATCTTTCTTTGATGCAGCACATTGATTTGAATAGCATACATAAACAAGTATACTTGTACTTCCCTTTAAATATCTGTGATAGCAATGGTTTCCATTTATATACACAGTGTGCCACAGAGTTAATTTGTCATTTAATTGCTGGCTATAAATAGCACTACTACAAATCATTATTACAGTTGTTAACATAACTGACACAGTATAAACCATATGCCTTAAATCCATCAAACATAGACGCAGCCATAACTATTTCCTAATGAAGTGGTTAAAGCTGCATTAAAGTATAGACCAAAAAAGGCATAAAATGCAATAGTAACATATGTTTTGAGTCTTGAAATTGCTTTTGCTGTCTTTGTATATATAATAAGATGTTCCACAAGCCGTAGTGTATTTTAGATCCTCAGAAACCTTTTTTTAAATTGGAGAGAACCCAACAATGAAACCATATAATGCAGCTTCAAATCTATGTTTGCCATTTTTTTTTCTTGATGAGATATAAAAACCGCGAACAGTCCAGATTGGGAAGTCATGCACTAGTGCACAATTTAGTTTAACTGTGAAGGGAAGCTTTTGTAATAGCTACAATTGGAGAAATATATAATTCAAGAAAAAATGTAACAGCACATTCAGTTCCCTTCTCATACAGTCTATTTTTTTTGCCACCGGATATTTAAAGAACAATGAATTTGGGTATTGTATTTATGTTTCGTTTACTTGCCTGCTTACACTTTTTTAATCTTACATTTTCACGTTCATAACCCTGAGTTTGTATTGATATAAGATGTCAAGGTATACAGCCGTATTAAACATGGCAATAACTAGTTTTTGATAAACATGGTCCAGGCTTTATATAAAATAGGAAATTAATTAAAGGGCTATTATAGTCAACAAATAACATGCTCTAAATCTTTACCAGATGTCATTTTAAGACTAGGTTTAAACACAAGTGGCGCATTAACTTTTACCTTTGCGTGCATGCTAACTGCGCTAAAAGTTAACTTTTAATGTGGGGTTTAGTGCGCATATTACAAATTAAAAGTAAAAAGTTAGAGCGAGCAAAAGTCTGATGCGTGCTAACTTCAGGAATTCAGATATCGTGATCGCATTAACTTCTTCTCCAATATACTTCAATAGGGCATGCTGTTCAAACCCCCCTAAAAAACTAACACTTATCACAAAGTGCAAAGTAATATTAGGCCGACTGCGTTAAAACCAAAGGTAGTTATGAATAATTTACATTCCAATGTTCTTCAAGAAAAATTTATTTTTATTTTAAAATATTTATTTCTATATATGATTTTTTTTTTTTTAAATATCGATGTATACCTATATCTATATGAATGCGAGCGGGAGCGATAAATAGCACTCCACTTGTAATGAAGCCCTTACTCTCCTATATGTGGCTCCAAAGACCTGGATACTCCTGGCTTGTCAATTTATATATGCTCAGAGTTATTAATTTTAACGTTTTATTTATAGGTCATAAGATTTTCACATTTTTACTGGGTTATATTGTATGTTTGTACCTTCAAAATTGAACGACTCGATCAACATACATGGGTAGACTTATCATGCAAATCATGTCCACCCGACATCGATAAAAGCATTTATCATTGCACAAGCATTTCTCGCTAGCAGCGAGTGTCAATCATCCCGATCGCGCGGAATTAGCAGCATACACTGCTTAACAAATAGGGCCCACAGACTCAAGCCTGTTAAACGATTTATTTAAAAAAAGTGAAGAACACTACTGGAACACCAAAATATAAAGAGTTAAAGTTTTCTCTTAGCATAACTTTTATTGATATAATCTTGGTGAACCTATTAATGAGAGTTACAAAAGAGAGTTAATTTATTTTGTGAGTACAGAGAGATCTACAATGGCTGTGTTATGTACTCCTCATTGTCCAAGTGTACCAGAGCACAACACATTATAAAAAATGTTTTGTTTACAGCATCAAGCACAGATTTTACAGCCAAATTTATCAGGAGACCAGGTGGTGGTGTATTACAAAGCTAAGCAGAATGTCACGTGTGTTTTCTCCAAAATATTGAGTGGGAATACCACATATAAATAGTTATAGCTGGAATAAGCTGAACAGGAATAGCAGTTCTAAAAATATGTTTGCTATACACACTTTGATAAAAAAAAAAAGTTGTATTTTTTTTTGCTTATTGTGGCATACAACAGAATTGAAGGGTCATCTGCATATTGTGTTTCGGAACCATACAGAACCACTGGAATTTGTACATCCTTATATATATTTTATATGGCTTTTCATGAATGCAAGACATAGGATTATAGCGACCTAAAAATAATAATAATAATAATAATAATAATAATAATAATAATATTTAAAAAATAGTACAAGAAAAACGTAGTTAATCTCTTATGCTATTAACAATAATGTATTTTAATAGATACATTATTATACCTCATAAAATTTTAAAAAATTCAGTTCTAAATTATTTATTACACTTACAGGAAAATACATATAAATCCAATAAATACAATAAATCCTATAACTAAAATTAAAAGATCAGAATTACAATATTAACCAATAATTAAATACAAAAATATATTCATAAATTAATGTAGTAAATGTAAAATAATAAAAAATACCCAAAAATAGGATCATTTATACTTAATTAAAGGAACAATAGAAATTAATTTCACTTTCATTTTTAATTGTTGATTTACTTAACACAATACAATAATTCCACAACAAAACAGTTGATTCATTTGAAGGTAAAAACATTATTCTTAATTTGAGAATTTATCTTAATGAAAGACTAAGAATGTTGGAGTACAAAAGTTAAAAGAATCTGGTGTAAGCCATCAGCATCTTACGCGTTTTGACATAAGCCGTAATCATAGACGCTGACAACTGGTGCTATATACACACTTGTTAAGCCATTACTGGTCAATAAAGTATTGATTCCATATACTCCCTATTGTTATTATTTTGTAAACAAAGCACTCTGATCATCATTACTCATATAACTTAATGTATTAACAAATGAGTAACTGAATACATTATTTGGACAAGAGTGCTGATATTACTTCAAAATTAATATTATAAATCAAAATGTACATGGTTAATATAGACTAAATATCACTGTTTGATAAATTAAATATGATAAAAGAGGCTACGGTGTAAGTGTATTTCTTATTATGTAATAGTTTTATTTTATATCAGTTATCTGGTTACAAGGAACAATTTCCAATTCTTCATTGATATATCAAACTACAAGTATGTGGTAAAGATATCTAAATGAGGATACTTCCACAATCTCCTTAATAGTTATTATGGTTATTTGTGAGTCTTTTGGTATTGGGTAGTTGTTATTCACTGACCTCTGCATATTTGCATATATATAAAATATTGAATATGTCTAGTAGTGCAATATCTGTTTTTGTTAGGCTCTCTAGAGCGTCTTCAGCCTCTCTAACTCCACCAGTCCTTATGTTAATAAATACTATTTAATAACATAAGCACTGGTGAAGCTAAAGAGGCTGAAGATTCTCTAGGGAGCCTAACAAAAAATTATATATAATTAGCACATCACTTGTAATCTAGGAGTTTATTGGTTGCTATATTTAATAATCTTGAGAAGTTCTTTAACAATTGTTTGATTAGAAGTCATTATCCTTGAGAAAGCTGTAGCATAGATAGCAAAGCAAGCAACAGACTGGTTAATTATACTCAACAATGTAAGAAGTAGTGGCTTCAAGCAGAAGTCACAAATTATAGGAGGATGTGGTATGCCACTTTGAATTCTTACACTGAGGGGCCGATTTATTAAGATGCGGGCGGATCATGTCCACCCGACATCGCTACATGCCGACAGCATACGCTGTCTGCATTTAACATTGCACAAGCATTTTTTGTGAAATGCTTGTGCAATGCCACCCCCGGCAGATTCGCGGCCGCTAGCTGGAGATATTGATCACCCAGATCGTATCTCATCGGGACGATTGTTGTCCTCCACCTCAGAGGTGGCGGATAAGTTAAAGGGACACTGAACCCAATTTTTTTAGAGCATGCAATTTTAAGATACTTTATCATTTACTCCTATTATTTTTTTTTCATTCTCTTGGTATCTTTATTTGAAAAGCAAGAATATAAGTTTAGAAGCCGGCCCATTTTTTGGTGAACAACCTTGGTTGTTCTTGCTGATTGGTG
The DNA here is from genome assembly GCF_027579735.1 of Bombina bombina. Taxonomy (NCBI): domain Eukaryota; kingdom Metazoa; phylum Chordata; class Amphibia; order Anura; family Bombinatoridae; genus Bombina; species Bombina bombina. The sequence continues at coordinate 267,076,804 of NC_069505.1, read as the reverse complement.
GATAAATTCATCCACCAATAAACAAGTTCTGTCCAGGGTCTAAACCAAACATTGGCTGGCTCCTTAGCTTAGAGACCTTCTTTTTCAAATATAGATAGCAAGAGAACGAAAAAAAATCTATAATAGGAGTAAATTAGAAAGTTGCTTAAAATTGCATGCTCTATCTGAATCATGAAAGAAACAATTTGGGTTCAGTATCCCTTTAAGGAGCAGCAGTCTTAAGGAGCAGCATGTTAAATTAGCCCCTGTGTGGTCTGTGCATAACCCTGACACTGCATGCTATCTGAAATTCAACCTAAATGACTGGTGTTCTATTCTGAATATTTGTATGCTTTTTGTTGTTGTTTGTATGTAAGGTACTTTACTGTGCTCTTGTATATGTGAGCCATGTATTAGAGTTACATTTTTAGGCTTTTTCTTCATAATACATCACAAGTGTTTCATCTGTATGTCTCTTTTTTTTAAATAACTATTTAATTCAAGAGGAGAAAGACAACAATGAGAAATGATACAAACACAGAACATAAAGACAATTGATCTGACAAAGCATATGATAAACATATAACAAGAAGGCCTGTGCATTCGGCAGCTTTGCTAGCTGCAGAATGAGGAAGAACGGGGTTACTTGTGGCCTTTAATTCTTTTCAGAGCTAGATTTATTCTTGTGAAATTGCAGTACACTAAGATCTGGATTTTCACAAATCTTAGGCCTAGATTTGGAGTTCGGCGGTAGCCGTCAAAACCAGCGTTAGAGGCTCCTAACGCTGGTTTTGGCCGCCCGCTGGTATTTGGAGTCAGTGATTAAAGGGTCTAACGCTCACTTTTCAGCCGCGACTTTTCCATACCGCAGATCCCCCTACGCCATTTGCGTATCCTATCTTTTCAATGGGATCTTTCTAACGCCGGTATTTAGAGTCGTTTCTGAAGTGAGCGTTAGAGCTCTAACGACAAAATTCCAGCCGCCTGAAAATAGCAGGAGTTAAGAGCTTTCTGGGCTAACGCCGGTTCATAAAGCTCTTAACTACTGTACCCTAAAGTACACTAACACCCATAAACTACCTATGTACCCCTAAACCGAGCTCCCCCCACATCGCCGCCACTCAATTTAAATTTTTAACCCCTAATCTGCCGACCGCCACCTACGTTATACTTATGTACCCCTAATCTGCTGCCCCTAACACCGCCGACCCCTGTATTACATTTATTAACCCCTAACCTGCCCCCCACAACGTCACCGCCAGCTACTTAAAATAATTAACCCCTAATCTTCCGACCGCAAAGCGCCGCCACCTACGTTATCCTTATGTACCCCTAATCTGCTACCCCTAACACCGCCGACCCCTATATTATATTTATTAACCCCTAATCTGCCCCCCTCAAAGTCGCCGACACCTGCCTACACTTATTAACCCCTAATCTGCCGAGCGGACCTGAGCGCTACTATAATAAAGTTATTAACCCCTAACCCGCCTCACTAACCCTATCATAAATAGTATTAACCCCTAATCTGCCCTCCCTAACATCGCCGACACCTAACTTCAATTATTAACCCCTAATCTGACGACCGGAGCTCACCGCTATTCTAATAAATTGATTAACCCCTAAAGCTAAGTCTAACCCTAACACTAACACCCCCCTAACTTAAATATAATTTACATCTAACGAAATTAATTAACTCTTATTAAATAAATGATTCCTATTTAAAGCTAAATACTTACCTGTAAAATAAATCCTAATATAGCTACAATATAAATTATAATTATATTATAGCTATTTTAGGATTAATATTTATTTTACAGGTAACTTTTTAATTATTTTAACCAGGTACAATAGCTATTAAATAGTTAAGAACTATTTAATAGTTACCTAGTTAAAATAATAACAAATTTACCTGTAAAATAAATCCTAACCTAAGATATAATTAAATCTAACACTACCCTATCAATAAATTAATTAAATAAACTACCTACAATTACCTACAATTAACCTAACACTACACTATCAATAAATTAATTAAACACAATTCCTACAAATAAATACAATTAAATAAACTAGCTAAAGTACAAAAAATAAAAAAGAACTAAGTTACAAAAAATAATAAAATATTTACAAACATAATAAAAATATTACAACAATTTTAAACTAATTACACCTACTCTAAGCCCCCTAATAAAATAACAAAGACCCCCAAAATAAAAAATTCCCTACCCTATTCTAAATTAAAAAAGTTACAAGCTCTTTTACCTTACCAGCCCTGAACAGGGCCCTTTGCGGGGCATGCCCCAAGGATTTCAGCTCTTTTGCCTGTAAAAAAAAACATACCATACCCCCCCCCCAACATTACAACCCACCACCCACATACCCCTAATCTAACCCAAACCCCCCTTAAATAAACCTAACACTAAGCCCCTGAAGATCTTCCTACCTTGTCTTCACCATACCAGGTTCACCGATCCGTCCTGGCTCCAACATCTTCATCCAACCCAAGCGGGGGTTGGCGATCCATCATCCGGTGCTGAAGAGGTCCAGAAGAGGCTCCAAAGTCTTCCTCCTATCCGGCAAGAAGAGGACATCCGGACCGGCAAACATCTTCTCCAAGCGGCATCTTCAATCTTCTTCCATCCGGTGCGGAGCGGGTCCATCTTGAAGCAGGCGACGCGGATCCATCCTCTTCTTCCGTTGTCTCCCGACGAATGACGGTTCCTTTAAGGGACGTCATCCAAGATGGCGTCCCTCGAATTCCGATTGGCTGATAGGATTCTATCAGCCAATCGGAATTAAGGTAGGAATTTTCTGATTGGCTGATGGAATCAGCCAATCAGAATCAAGTTCAATCCGATTGGCTGATCCAATCAGCCAATCAGATTGAGCTCGCATTCTATTGGCTGATCAGAACAGCCAATAGAATGCAAGCTCAATCTGATTGGCTGATTGGATCAGCCAATCGGATTGAACTTGATTCTGATTGGCTGATTCCATCAGCCAATCAGAAAATTCCTACCTTAGTTCCGATTGGCTGATAGAATCCTATCAGCCAATCGGAATTCGAGGGACGCCATCTTGGATGACGTCCCTTAAAGGAACCGTCATTCGTCGGGAGACAACGGAAGAAGAGGATGGATCCGCGTCGCCTGCTTCAAGATGGACCCGCTCCGCACCGGATGGAAGAAGATTGAAGATGCCGCTTGGAGAAGATGTTTGCCGGTCCGGATGTCCTCTTCTTGCCGGATAGGAGGAAGACTTTGGAGCCTCTTCTGGACCTCTTCAGCACCGGATGATGGATCGCCAACCCCCGCTTGGGTTGGATGAAGATGTTGGAGCCAGGACGGATCGGTGAACCTGGTATGGTGAAGACAAGGTAGGAAGATCTTCAGGGGCTTAGTGTTAGGTTTATTTAAGGGGGGTTTGGGTTAGATTAGGGGTATGTGGGTGGTGGGTTGTAATGTTGGGGGGGGGGGTATGGTATGTTTTTTTTTACAGGCAAAAGAGCTGAAATCCTTGGGGCATGCCCCGCAAAGGGCCCTGTTCAGGGCTGGTAAGGTAAAAGAGCTTGTAACTTTTTTAATTTAGAATAGGGTAGGGAATTTTTTATTTTGGGGGTCTTTGTTATTTTATTAGGGGGCTTAGAGTAGGTGTAATTAGTTTAAAATTGTTGTAATATTTTTCTTATGTTTGTAAATATTTTATTATTTTTTGTAACTTAGTTCTTTTTTATTTTTTGTACTTTAGTTAGTTTATTTAATTGTATTTATTTGTAGGAATTGTGTTTAATTAATTTATTGATAGTGTAGTGTTAGGTTAATTGTAGGTAATTGTAGGTAGTTTATTTAATTAATTTATTGATAGGGTAGTGTTAGGTTTAATTATATCTTAGGTTAGGATTTATTTTACAGGTAAATTTGTTATTATTTTAACTAGGTAACTATTAAATAGTTCTTAACTATTTAATAGCTATTGTACCTGGTTAAAATAATTAAAAAGTTGCCTGTAAAATAAATATTAATCCTAAAATAGCTATAATATAATTATAATTTATATTGTAGCTATATTAGGATTTATTTTACAGGTAAGTATTTAGCTTTAAATAGGAATAAGTTATTTAATAAGAGTTCATTTATTTCGTTAGATGTAAATTATATTTAAGTTAGGGGGGGTGTTAGTATTAGGGTTAGACTTAGCTTTAGGGGTTAATACATTTATTATAGTAGCGGTGAGGTCCGCTCGGCAGATTAGGGGTTAATAATTGAAGGTAGGTGTCGGCGATGTTAGGGAGGGCAGATTAGGGTTAATACTATTTATTATAGGGTTAGTGAGGCGGATTAGGGGTTAATAACTTTATTATAGTAGCGCTCAGGTCCGCTCGGCAGATTAGGAGTTAATAAGTGTAGGCAGGTGTCGGCGACGTTGAGGGGGGCAGATTAGGGGTTAATAAATATAATATAGGGGTCGGCGATGTTAGGGCAGCAGATTAGGGGTACATAGGGATAATGTAAGTTGCGGCGGTTTACGGAGCGGAAGATTAGGGGTTAATAATATAATGCAGGGGTCAGCGATAGCGGGGGGCGGCAGATTAGGGGTTAATAAGTGTAAGGTTAGGGGTGTTTAGACTCGGGGTACATGTTAGGGTGTTAGGTGCAGACGTAGGAAGTGTTTCCCCATAGGAAACAATGGGGCTGCGTTAGGAGCTGAACGCTGCTTTTTTGCAGGTGTTAGGTTTTTTTTCAGCTCAAACAGTCCCATTGTTTCCTATGGGAGAATCGTGCACGAGCACGTTTTTGAGGCCGGCCGCGTCCGTAAGCAACTCTGGTATCGAGAGTTGCATTTGCGGTAAAAATGCTCTACGCTCCTTTTTTGGAGCCTAACGCAGCATTTGTTTAAACTCTCGATACCAGAGTTAAATTTATGGTGCGGCCAGAAAAAAGCCCGCGGAGCGTTAACAGCCCTTTTACCGCCGAACTCCAAATCTAGGCCTTAGTGTCTTTAGTTTTCACTAGAAGGACTATGGCACCAATACGCTCGCCTGACATAACTTAACATTGCGGCCGCGGACCTGAATGCGCTCTCCATAATTAACAAAAAAGCTGTCAAAAAGCAGCGCACCAAGTAGCGGAATGTTGTTAACTAACAGTCATCAATCTCGCTGCTATTCAGCTTTTTCACAGCTTTATTTATACCCTGTCACTAAACACTGCCACTATACTAAGCTGTTTAACCCCTATTCCGCCGCTCCCTGAACATGCCGCAACTAAATAAAGTTATTAACCCCTATCCCGCTGCTCCCTGACACCGCCGCAACTCTAATAAACTTATTAACCCCAATCTTGCCACTCCCGAACCCCAACACCACCTACATTATGTTATTAACCCCTAATCTGCCACCCCCTACACCGCCACCACCTACATTATGTTATTAACCCCTAATCTTCCGCCCCCTACACCGCCGCCACCTACATTATGTTATTCACCTCTATCCCGCCGCTCCCGGAGCCCACCGCAACTAAATAAAGTTATTAACCCCTAAACCCCTGGCCTCCCACATCACTAATACTTACTAAAGCTATTAACCCTTAAACCGCCAGCCCCCCACATCGCCATAAACTAAATGAACCTATTAACCCCAAGACCTAACAACTCGCTAACTTTATATTAAATATTAACTCATCCCTATCTTATAATAAATGTAAACTTACCTTTAGATTTAAATTAAACTATATTAAACTAATAATTAATATACCCTAACTGTTATACTAAATTACATTAAACTACAAATTAAATTAAATATATATTATAGTTAAAAACCTAACCCTACTCAAATAATTTAAATCAACTATTACAAATTACAAAGTTACAAAAAACTAACAACTAAGTTACAGAAAATAACAAACACTAAGTTACACAAAATAAAAAATAAATTATCAAAGATTTAAACTAATTACACCTAATCTAAGAGCCCTATGAAAATAAAAAAGCCCCCCCAAAATAAATAAAACCCTAGCCTACAATAAACTACCAATGGCCCTTAAAAGGGCCTTTTGCTGGTCATTGCCCCAAAGAAATCAGCTCTTTTACCCCCGACATCCATCCTCAACAAAGCGGCAGAATTCCTCATCGAATCCGGCAGAAGTTTTCATCCAAGCGGGCCGACGTCTTCATCCAACCGGGCAGAAGTCTTCATCCAGATGGCATCTTCTATCTTTATCCATCCGGCGCAGAGCGGGTCCTTCTTCAAGACATCCGACGTGGAGCATCCTCTTCATTCTGCATCTTCTTTACAATGAATATTCCTTTAAATGACGTCATCCAAAATGGCGTCCCTTCGATACCGATTGGCTGATAGAATTCTATCAGCCAATCAGAATTAAGGTTAGAAAAATCGTATTGGCTGTTGCAATCAGCCAATAGGATTGAGCTTTCATCCTATTGGCTGATCCAATCAGCCAATAGGATTGAGCTCGCATTCTATTGGCTATTTCATCAGCCAATCGGAATCTAAGGGACGCCATCTTGGATGACGTAATTTAAAGGAATATTCGTCGAATGAAGAGGATGCTCTGCACTGGATGAATGAAGATAGAAGATGCCGTTTGGATGAAGACTTCGGCCCAGTTGGATGAAGACGTCAGCCCGCTTGGATGAAGACTTCTGCCGGATTCGATGAGGACTTCTGCCGCTTCATTGAGGATGGATGTTGGCTCTTCAGAAACTGTAAGTGGATCTTCGGGGGGTTAGTGTTAGGCTTTTTTAAGGGTTTATTGGGTGGGTTTTAATTTTAGATTAGGGTTTGGGCTTTTGAAAAAGAGCTAAATGCCCTTTTAAGGGCAAAGCCCATACAAATGCCCTTTTCAGGGCAATGGGGAGCTTTGTTTTTTTAGATTAGGTTTTTATTTGGGGGGTTGGTTGTGTGGGTGGTGGGTTTTACTGTTGGGGGTTGTTTGTATTTTTTTTCACAGGTAAAAGAGCTATTTTCTTTGGGGCAATGCCGCGCAAAAGGCCCTTTTAAGGGCCATTGGTAGTTTGATGTAGGCTAGGTTTTTTTTTTATTGGGGGGGGGGGGCTTTTTATTTTCATAGGGCTCTTAGATTAGGTGTAATTAGTTTAAATCTTTGATAATTTATTTTTTATTTTGTGTAACTTAGTGTTTATTTTTTTTGTAACTTACGGCTAGATTTGGAGTTTTGTCGGTAACGACCCGAAAAACTAACGCCGGCTTTTTTCTGGCCGCACCATAAAAATAACTCTGGTATTGAGAGTCCACATAAAGGCTGCGTTAGGCTCCAAAAAAGGAGCGTAGAGCATTTTTAACGCAGCTTCAACTCTTGATACCAGAGTTGCTTACGCAAGCGGCCAGCCTCAAAAACGTGCTCGTGCACGATTCTCCCATAGGAAACAATGGGGCTGTTTGAGCTGAAAAAAAACCTAACACCTGCAAAAAAGCCGCGTTCAGCTCCTAACGCAGCCCCATTGTTTGCTATGGGGAAACACTTCCTACGTCTGCACCTAACACTTTAACATGTACCCCGAGTCTAAACACCCCTAACCTTACACTTATTAACCCCTAATCTGCCGCCCCCGCTATCGCTGACCCCTGCATATTATTATTAACCCCTAATCTGCCGCTCCGTAAACCGCCGCTACTTACATTATCCTTATGTACCCCTAATCTGCTGCCCTAACATCGCCGACCCCTATATTATATTTATTAACCCCTAATCTGCCCCCCACAACGTCGCCTCCACCTAACTACACTTATTAACCCCTAATCTGCCGACCGGACCTGAGCGCTACTATAATAAAGTTATTAACCCCTAATCCGCCTCACTAACCCTATAATAAATAGTATTAACCCCTAATCTGCCCTCCCTAACATCGCCAACACCTAACTTCAATTATTAACCCCTAATCTGCCGACCCAATCTCGCCGCTATTCTAATAAATGGATTAACCCCTAAAGCTAAATCTAACCCTAACACTAACACCCCCCTAAATTAAATATAATTTTAATCTAAGGAAAATTAATTAACTCTTATTAAATAAATTATTCCTATTTAAAGCTAAATACTTACCTGTAAAATAAATCCTAATATAGCTACAATATAAATTATAATTATATTATAGCTATTTTAGGATTAATATTTATTTTACAGGTAACTTTTTTTTTTACCAGGTACAATAGCTATTAAATAGTTAAGAACTATTTAATAGCTAAAATAGTTAAAATAATTACAAATTTACCTGTAAAAGAAATCCTAACTTAAGTTACAATTAAACCTAACACTATACTATCAATAAATTAATTAAATAAACTACCTACAATTACCTACAATTAACCTAACACTACACTATCAATAAATTAATTAAATACAATTCCTACAAATAAATACAATTAAATAAACTTTCTAAAGTACAAAAAAAAAAAAAGAACTAAGTTACAAAAAATAAAAAAATATTTACAAACATAAGAAAAATATTACAACAATTTTAAACTAATTACACCTACTCTAAGCCCCCTAATAAAATAACAAAGCCCCCCAAAATAAAAAAATGCCCTACCCTATTCTAAATAACTAAAGTTCAAAGCTCTTTTACCTTACCAGCCCTGAACAGGGCCCTTTGCGGGGCATGCCCCAAAGAATTCAGCTCTTTTGCCTGTAAAACAAAACATACAATACCCCCCCCCAACATTACAACCCACCACCCACATACCCCTAATCTAACCCAAACCCTCCTTAAATAAACCTAACACTAAGCCCCTGAAGATCTTCCTACCTTGTCTTCACCTCACCGGGTTCAACGATCTGTCCAGAAGAGCTCCTCCGATGTCCTGATCCAAGCCCAAGCGGGGGGCTGAAGAGGTCAATGATCCGGCTGAAGTCTTCATCCAAGCGGGAGCTGAAGAGGTCCATGGTCCGGATGAAGTCTTCATCCAAGCGGGAGCTGAAGAGGTCCATGATCCGGATGAAGTCTTCTATCAACGGCATCTTCAATCTTCTTTCTTCCGGATCCATCTTGCAGCCCTCCGACGCGGAACATCCTGCTGGCCCGACGGACTAATGACGGTTCCTTTAAGGGACGTCATCCAAGATGGCGTCCCTCGAATTCCGATTGGCTGATAGGATTCTATCAGCCAATCGGAATTAAGGTAGGAAAATTCTGATTGGCTGATGGAATCAGCCAATCAGATTCAAGTTCAATCCGATTGGCTGATTCAATCAGCCAATCAGATTGAGCTCGCAATCTATTGGCTGTTCCGATCAGCCAATAGAATGCAAGCTCAATCTGATTGGCTGATTGGATCAGCCAATCGGATTGAACTTGATTCTGATTGGCTGATTCCATCAGCCAATCAGAATTTTCCTACCTTAATTCCGATTGGCTGATAGAATCCTATCAGCCAATCGGAATTCGAGGGACGCCATCTTGGATGACGTCCCTTAAAGGAACCGTCATTCGTCGTTAGTCCGTCGGGCCAGCAGGATGTTCCGCGTCGGAGGTCTGCAAGATGGATCCGGAAGAAAGAAGATTGAAGATGCCGTTGATAGAAGACTTCATCCAGATCATGGACCTCTTCAGCTCCCGCTTGGATGAAGACTTCATCCGGATCATGGACCTCTTCAGCTCCCGCTTGGATGAAGACTTCAGCCGGATCATGGACCTCTTCAGCCCCCCGCTTGGGCTTGGATCAGGACATCGGAGGAGCTCTTCTGGACAGATCGTTGAACCCGGTGAGGTGAAGACAAGGTAGGAAGATCTTCAGGGGCTTAGTGTTAGGTTTATTTAAGGATGGTTTGGGTTAGATTAGGGGTATGTGGGTGGTGGGTTGTAATGTTGGGGGGCTTGGGTATTGTATTTTTTTTTTTACAGGCAAAAGAGCTGAACTTCTTGGAGCATGCCCCGCAAAGGGCCCTGTTCAGGGCTGGTAAGGTAAAAGAGCTTTGAACTTTAGTTATTTAGAATAGGGTAGGGCATTTTTTTATTTTGGGGGGCTTTGTTATTTTATTAGGGGTCTTAGAGTAGGTGTAATTAGTTTAAAATTGTTGTAATATTTTTCTTATGTTTGTAAATATTTTTTTATTTTTTTTAACTTAGTTCTTTTTTATTTTTTGTACTTTAGCAAGTTTATTTAATTGTATTTATTTGTAGGAATTATATTTAATTAATTTATTGATAGTGTAGTGTTAGGTTAATTGTAGGTAATTGTAGGTAGTTTATTTAATTAATTTATTGATAGTATAGTGTTAGGTTTAATTGTAACTTAGGTTAGGATTTCTTTTACAGGTAAATTTGTAATTATTTTAACTATTTTAGCTATTAAATAGTTCTTAACTATTTAATAGCTATTGTACCTGGTTAAAATAAATACAAAGTTACCTGTAAAATAAATATTATTCCTAAAATAGCTATAATATAATTATAATTTATATTGTAGCTATATTAGGATTTATTTTACAGGTAAGTATTTAGCTTTAAATAGGAATAATTTATTTAATAAGAGTTAATTAATTTCGTTAGATTAGAATTATATTTAACTTAGGGGGGTGTTAGTGTTAGGGTTAGACTTAGCTTTAGGGGTTAATACATTTATTAGAATAGCGGTGAGCTCCGGTCGGCAGATTAGGGGTTAATAATTGAAGTTAGGTGTCGGCGATGTTAGGGAGGGCAGATTAGGGGTTAATACTATTTATTATAGGGTTAGTGAGGCGGATTAGGGGTTAATAACTTTATTATAGTAGCGCTCAGGTCCGGTCGGCAGATTAGGGGTTAATAAGTGTAGGTAGGTGGAGGCGACGTTGTGGGGGGCAGGTTAGGGGTTAATAAATATAATACAGGGGTCGGCGGTGTTAGGGGCAGCAGATTAGGGGTACATAAGGATAATGTAGGTGGCGGTCGGCAGATTAGGGGTTAAAAAAATGTAATCGAGTGGCGGCGATGTGGGGGGGCCTCGGTTTAGGGGTACATAGGTAGTTTATGGGTGTTAGTGTACTTTAGAGCACAGTAGTTAAGAGCTTTATAAACCGGCGTTAGCCCAGAAAGCTCTTAACTACTGACTTTTTTCCTGCGGCTGGAGTTTTGTCGTTAGATGTCTAACGCTCACTTCAGAAACTACTCTAAATACCGGAGTTAGAAAGATCCCATTGAAAAGATAGGATACGCAATTGACGTAAGGGGATCTGCGGTATGGAAAAGTCGCGGCTGAAAAGTGAGCGTTAGACCCTATTTTGAGTGACTCCAAATACCGGCGGTAGCCTTAAACCAGCGTTAGGAGCCTCTAACGCTGGTTTTCACGGCTAACGCCAAACTCCAAATCTAGGTCTTAGTGTTTGTTATTTTGTGTAACTTAGTTGTTAGTTTTTTGTAACTTTGTAATTTGTAATAGTAAGTTTAAATTATTTGAGTAGGGTTAGGTTTTTAACTATATATTTAATTTAATTTGTAGTTTAATGTAATTTAGTCTAATAGTTAGGGTAGATTGATTATTAGTTTAATATAGTTTAATGTAATTTTAGTCTAACAGTTAGGGTAGATTAATTATTAGTTTAATATAGTTTAATGTAATTTAGTCTAACAGTTAGGGTAGATTAATTATTAGTTTAATATAGTTTAATGTAATTTAGTCTAACAGTTAGGGTAGATTAATTATTAGTTTAATATAGTTTAATTTAAATCTAAAGGTAAGTTTAAATTAATTATAAGATAGGGATGAGTTAATATTTAATATAAAGTTAGCAGGTTGTTAGGTTTAGGGGTTAATAGGTTTAGTAAGTGCTACTGATGTGGGAGGCCAGGGGTTTAGGGGTTACTAACTTTATTTAGTTGCGGTGGGCTCCGGGAGTGGCGGGATAGGGGTTAATACTTTTATCTAGGTGCCGGCGGTGGCAGCGGTGGCGGGCGGCAGATTAGGGGTTAATAAGTATAATGTAGGTGGCGGCTGTGTAGGGGGCGGCAGATTTGGGGTGTTTAGACTCGGGGGTTATGTTAGGGTGTTAGGTGTAAACAGAACTTTTATTCTCCCATAGGAATCAATGGGATATCGGACAGCAGCGAACATGAGCTTTCACTGCTTTCAGACTCCCATTGACTCCTATGGCATCTGCCGCCTCCAGGGGGGCGGATTGAAAACCAGGTACGCTGGGCCGGAATAGTGGTGAGCGTACCTGGTAGATATTTGTTAAATAGCAAAAGTAGTCAGATAGTGCCGAATTTGCATTTGGAGCATCTGTAGTGACGTAAGCATCGATCTGTGTCGGACTGAGACCGGCGGATCATATGTTATGTCACAAATTTCAACTTTTGCCGGTCTGTAGGCTTTGATAAATAAGGGGAATCAAGCTTGCCACAATTACGCTGCGGAATTCCAGTGTATTTGCGGTTGACGGCTTGATAAATATCCCTCTATGGCTCAAACAATAGAGCAGAAGACCGCGATTAGCTGCCTTTTTTGCACTTGTCGGCTAAGAACGCTGCCAAATGCACAGGCCTAGAAACACATTTTCTATGCTTTTTTAAACTAAAATTAACATTCAACATACAAAATCTTTTTGAACCACGAAACTCTATGCTATCCTTCAGATATGGACGTGTTCAATCTGGTTTACATCAAATAGTAGTAAGCATTAAAAACTCCGGGCGAGATTACATATACGGCGCAGGCTTCGGCGCAATCGCTATAACCGGTGCAGCCCATAATTTCACCTCGCACATCGTGCTATTACATATAGGGCGCCGGGAGTTCATAAAGTGCCGTAAGTCAGATAAACTAGCTATGTGAAATGAGCGTAAATACAAATTTCTGGAGTTGCTAGTGACTTACAGCACTTTAGAAACTGCCGGCGCCTATGAAATATAAAAAAAAAATCAAATCGCTCGTAAAAGTCTAACACGCCTCCCAAAAATAAGCCAGACACGTAAAACCCCTATATTTGCCATCAAACCCACATCGGAACTAATAAAAGTATTAACCCCTAAACCGACAACCCCCCACAACGCAATATGCCTAATAAAACTATTAACCCCTATATCTGCCATCAAATCCACACTGCAATAAACCTATTAAAGTATTAACCACTAAATCCGCCAACCCCAACATCGCAAACTACCTAATAAAACTACCTAATAAAACAAATTACTAAGCCTCCTAACCTAACACCCTCTAAACTAACACCCCCTAAATGAACCCAAATTACCTAAATTACAAAATACTAAAGTTACTAACTATTAAAATAAAAAAAAATAACACTACTTTACAAATAAAAAAAACTACCATTACAGAAAATAAAATAATCTAAGATTACAGAAAATAAAAAACAAAATTATCAAGTTTTAAAAAATTATACCTAATCCCTATGAAAATAAAAAAGCCCCCCAAAATAAAAGCACCCCCTAATCTAAGAATAAACTACCAGTAGCCCTTAAAATGACTTTTTGCAGGGCATTGCCCCAAGATAAACAGCTCTTTTACATTCAAAATACACAAAGTCCCCCCTAACAGTAACCCCCCCACCCACCAAACCCCCCAAATAAAAAATAAACACTAAAAAAGCTAAATTATCCATTGCCCTGAAAAGGGCATTTGTTTGGGCATTGCACTGAAAAGGACAATTAGCTCATTTACGAAGTGCCCACCCTAATCTAAATAAACCCCCCAATTTTTTTTATTTTTTTTAAAACGTGTCTAACCCCCAGGTTGGTACTTACTGCTCCTGAAGTCCGGAGGAGAAGGCCCTGTCCCATGCGGTGAAGTCTTCTTCCAAGCGGCGACTTCTTCTTTCTTCTTCCAGGAACCATCCGGCTTGGAGCGGAGGGCGGAGCTGAAGACCGGCAACCCTGGAACTGAAGAACGGCGACCTCTGAGCCATGGAGCATGGAGGATCCTCTTTGTATGATCACCGCCGTACACTGAATAGTGAATTCAAGGTACGCGAATAAAAATGACGTCCCTTGAATTCCTATTGGCTGATTTGATTCTTCAAATTCAAATCAGCCAATAGGATGAGAGCTACTGAAATTCTATTGGCTAGAGTGCACAGGGATAGTAAAAAGTAAAATAACCAATTGACTATAGAACCCTCACAATAGAGTGAAAGACTATCCTGTCCAGCACTACCCCATAATTACCAATATAGAAAACTCAGGTGAAAAAAAAGACAGAGAGACAGGTATTTAGTTATAAAAAAACAAAAACAAAAACAGAGGCGCCACATGTGTGGATCAATAAAAACCACTATAGTCCAAAAAGTGAATAGATGCAGGGTACTCACAAAAGTAATGGCACTCTGTTGTGCCAATAGAGACGGACTGGTATTCTACAGCAAACCAGCTGGCTGAGCAGAGGAATCTCCAACAGATATAGACAGCACTGGAATCCAATGGTACCGAATCACCAGGACATCAGTCTCAATGGCAAAGACTCCCTCAGGACATCAGTCTCAATGGCAGAGACTCCCTCAGGCTGGAGCTTATATTCCCAGAGAGCACTGAATAGCACTCGCAGGACACAATGTACGTCACTTCGGGGTCTGTCAGCTGATTCTTGCCATTTCTGTCTCAGCACATTTCTCTCCCCACCTTTTAGGTATTTAGTTATTATTTGTATTGCTTCAAAAAAAGAAAAATTACAACCTAATGAAATAAGTGATCCCTATTTGATATTTATGTACATTCACATAGGGATCACTTTTTTTATTAGGTTGAAACTTTTCTTTTTTTAAGCAATACAATTAATAACTAAATACCTGTCTCTCTGTCTTTTTTTATCACCTGAGTTTTCTATAATGGTAATTATGGGGCAGTGCATTCCAAAGAATCTGACACAGTAAACCCTAAAAGTTAATTTATGATATTATTATAATATGGAAAGGAGATTAACTGCTTTTTGATACATTTGTAATTGAAATAAATTAAAATTATTTAATTCTAACTTTCACAAACGAATGGAGTAGGACAGAGATTAGCTTTCTAGACATCACTCTGTTCATTGAGGATCAAAAAATCTATTCTATGCTGTTTGTGAAATAAACAGATACAAATGGGTATCTACATGTAAATAGTGGACAATGTTAAAAATTAAAGTGATAAGAAACCCATATTTTTTTTTCACGATTCAGATAGAACAGGCCATTTTAAGCCACTTTCTAAGTTACTCAAATTATCAATTTTTCTTCGTTCTCTTGGTATCTTTATTTGAAAAATCAAGAATGTAAGCTTAGAAAGTGGACCATTTTTGGTTCAGAACTCTAGATAGCACCCAGGTTAGCGCTTGCTGATTGGTGGCTACATTTATTAAAAAATTGGGTTTTATAACCCTTTAAAGAGAAATTGTTGGTAGAATGCGGAATTTGAAGAATCAGTTAGAATTTTAAAATATAAATTATATCAAAAAACGTTTGCTCCAAAAATGATAGATGAGGTATATGAAAAAGTTAGATAAAAAATTAAGATAAAATAGAAAGAACGTTGTAAGCATAAAACACAAGGACTGCACTTCATAACAACATATAATACTGCTTTATTAGAGATATAGAAAATAATTAGAAAGAATTTAGATGTTCTGAAAAAAAAGAGTCAATCATAGTTAAATAACTTCCAATATAGGCAAGTAGTATTTATAATAAGAACATAAAGTTCAAGAACATTCTAGCACTCATTTGATTAAAAATAAAAAAGCTAAGGCTAAAAAAGAAACACATTTATTGAAAGGTTTCTATAACTGTGGTAGAAAAAAAACGGAATGTTGTAGCCACGCAAAAAAAAATATGAAAAGAATAAATGGATAGCGATAATAGAATATCCCAATAAAAGCTTCCATGAATTATAATTCAGAATATGTAGCTTACGTATTAGAATGCAACTGTAAAGATTTTTATGTAGGGCGCACACAAAAAACTCGAGTCCTGGAATATATTAAAAGCATAACAGGATATGACATTGAGTATGGCTTGGGAACTCATTTTGAGAAATATCACAATAAGAATCCAAATGAATTCACAATAAAAGCCATTGAGCAAATACCAGGGGGTCGATCCGATATAAAGCGTCGCCCCAAAAGCCGGCGACGCCAATATTTGCGCGGATTTGGTATCACATATACGGCGTAACCTAGAAGTTACGCGCGTATATTTCTGCCGTCGCCCGCAGTTTTTTGGGCCATAGGCAGGTATACCAAACCCGCGCAGTTTGGTATCCAATATGCAGCGTAAGGACTTACGTGGCGAAAATGGAGAAAACTTACTCCATTTTCACCTCGCCACAAAAAGCAGCCGTAAGAAGATTGAATCAGCCAATCAGATTCAAGTTCAATCCGATTGGCTGATTGGATCAGCCAATCAGATTGAGCTCGCATTCTATTGGCTGTTCCGATCAGCCAATAGAATGCGAGCTCAATCTGATTGGCTGATCCAATCAGCCAATCGGATTGAACTTGAATCTGATTGGCTGATTCAATCAGCCAATCAGATTTTTTTAACTTAATTCCGATTGGCTGATAGAATCCTATCAGCCAATCGGAATTCGGCGGACGCCATCTTGGATGACGTCATTTAAAGGTACATCATTCCAAGTTCAGCAGTCGGCCGGGATGGATGCTCCGCGGCGGCGGAGCGAAGAAAGAAGATTGAAGATGCCGCCGGAAGAATGAAGACTTTGCTGCCGCTTGGAGGAAGACGTCGCCGGAGGAAGAATTCTTCTTTGCCGCTTGGAGGAAGACATCGCCGGAGGAAGAATTCTTCTTTGCCGCTTGGAGGAAGACATCGCCCGGATCGGATCAGGAGTTCGGCCCGGTGTGGTGAAGACAAGGTAGGGAGATCTTCAGGGGGGTAGTGTTAGGCTTTTTTAAGGGGGGTTTGGGTGGGTTTAGAATAGGGGTATGTGGGTGGTGGGTTGTAATGGGGGGGGGGTATTGTATTTCTTGTATGCAAAAGAGCTGAATTCTTTGGGGCATGCCCCACAAAAGGCCCTTTTAAGGGCTGGTAAGGTAAAGAGCTTTGAAATTTGTTGAATTTAGAATAGGGCAGGGAATTTTTTTTATTTTGGGGGTTTATTATTTTATTAGGGGGCTTAGAATAGGTGTAATTAGCTTAAATATCTTGTAATCTTTTTTTTATTTTTTGTAATTTAGTGTTTGTTTTTTTTTGTAATTTAGTTTAGTTAATTTAATTGTATTTTTAGATAGATGTTAGTAGTTTATTAAATTTATTGATAGTGTAGGTGTATTTGTAACTTAGGTTAGGATTTATTTTACAGGTAATTGGGTAATTATTTTAACTAGGTAGATATTAAATAGTTAATAACTATTTAATATCTATTATACCTAGTTAAAATAATTAACAATTTACCTGTAAAATAAATATTAACCCTAACATAGCTACAATGTAATTATTAATTATATTGTAGCTATCTTAGGGTTTATTTTATAGGTAAGTATTTAGATTTAAATAGGAACATTTTAGTTTATAAATGAATTAGATTAATTTAATATAAATTTAGTTAGGGTTAGATAGAGTTAATATAGTTAATATAAATACTATAGTAACTATATTAACTATATTAACCCTAATATAATTAGGGTTAATATAGTTAATATATATAATGTAATACCTATATTAACTATAATATACTTAGGGTTAATATAGATAATATAGCTGGCGGCGGGGTAGGTAGATTAAATTAGGGGTTAATCATTTTAATAGAGATGGCGGCGGTGTAAGGGGCTTACATTAGGGGTTAATAATTTTAATATAGATGGCGGCGGTGTTAGAGGCTCACTTTAGGGGGTTATAGATATAATATAGCTGGCGGCGGGGTACGGGAGCGGCGGTTTAGGGGTTAATAACTTTATTAGGTTGCGGCGGGGTAAAGGAGCGGCGGTTTAGGGGTTAATAGCATTTTTATTGTTAGGCTAGTGAGGGGGGATAGCGGATAGAGGGTTAGACAGTGCGGGCTATGTTAGGGAGGCGTGTTAGACAGTGCGGGCTATGTTAGGGAGGCGTGTTAGACGTGTTGGGCTATGTTTAGGAGGCGTGTTAGACAGTGCGGGTGTTTTAGACTTTAGTCAGGTTTTATAGGCGCCGGCAGTTTCTAACGTGGCGCAAGTCACTGGCGACGCCAGAAATTTGTACTTACGCAGATTTCTGGACATCGCTGGTTTGTGAGACTTACGGCACGTTAGCATCTGACGGCGACCTATATGGGATGGCTCGAGTTGCGAGCTGAAACTGCGGGCGACGCCGGTTCCCTCGCTTGCGCCGCAAACTGCGATCGATATCGGATCGCGCCCCAGAAAGGGGAAGACTTGTAGAATTGGGTAGAAGAGAAAAATATTGGATACATTTATTAAACACAAAAGAGTCTCAAGGACTAAATAGTGACATTGATTTGGCAGCTTTTCTTTAGATTATACACCTTGAGATAAGCAAGTCTTATTAATACATACCTAACATACATGGATGACGTTTTCTTTTAAACCTTGTTTAAATAAATAATAAAATGAGTTATTTTTTTTAACCCCTTAACGACCAAGGACGTACGCCACACGTCCTCAAAAAAAAATACAGTTAATGACCGAGGACGTGTGGCGTACGTCCTTGGTCTGGAAAGCAGCTGGAAGCGATCCTGCTCGCTTCCAGCTGCTTTCCAGTTATTGCAGTGATGCCTCGATATGGAGGCATCCTGCAATAACCCCCCTTGGCCATCCGATGCAGAGAGAGCCACTCTGTGGCCCTCTCTGCACCGGACATCGATGGCCGTTATCGTTGGTGGGTGGGAGCTTACGTGGGAGGCCGGTGAGCGGCCATCGATGCTCTGTGTGGAGTGGAGGGGGGCGGGATCGGGGGCGGGAGCTACGGGAGCGTGTGCGTGCACGGGGGGTGGTGGGCGGGCACGTGCACGGGGCGGGAGCGGGTGGGAACCGCTACACTACAGAAAAAAAAAAGTTAAAAGTTCAAAACACTTATACAATTTAAATATTAAAAATATAATCTAAGGGACCTGGAAGGGGTTGGGGGTTGGTCTTGGTGGGGGGGGGGGGGGGAAAGCTACACTACAGAAAAGGCTATTTTTTAAAGAAAAAGGCACATTTTTTTTACAAAACTGGGTACTGGCAGACAGCTGCCAGTACCCAAGATGGCGCCCATTATTGCAGAGGGGAAGGGTTAGAGAACTGTTTGGTGGGGGATCAGTGAGGTTGGGGTCTAAGGGGGGATCCTACACATCAGCATATGTAAATATGCTTTTTTTTTTTTTTTAAAGGGCCAAATACCTTTTATTTTAGTACTGGCAGAGTTTCTGCCAGTACTTAAGATGGCGGGGACAATTGTGGGGTGGGGGAGGGAAGAGAGCTGTTTGGGAGGGATCAGGGGGTCTGATGTTTCAGGAGGGTGGCTGAGCTCTACACAAAAGCTAAAATTAACCCTGCAAGCTCCCTACAAGCTACATAATTAACCCCTTCACTGCTAGCCATAATACACGTGTGATGCGCAGCGGCATTTAGAGGCCTTCTAATTACCAAAAAGCAATGCCAAAGCCATATATGTCTGCTATTTCTGAACAAAGGGGATCCCAGAGAAGCATTTACAACCATTTGTTTCATAATTGCACAAGCTGTTTGTAAATAATTTCAGTGAGAAACCTAAAATTGAGAAAAAATTTGGCGGTGAAATGGTGGCATGAAATATACCAAAATTGGCCTAGATCAATACTTGGGGTTGTCTACTACACTACACTAAAGCTAAAACTACCCCAAAAAGCTCCCTACATGCTCCCTAATTAACCCCTTCACTGCTGGGCATAATACACGTGTGGTGCGCAGTGGCATTTAGCGGCCTTCTAATTACCAAAAAGCAACACCAAAGTCATATATGTCTGCTATTTCTGAACAAAGGGGATCCCAGAGAAGAATTTACAACCATTTATGCCATAATTGCACAAGCTGTTTGTAAATAATTTAAGTTAGAAACCAAAAGTTTGTGAAAAAATTTGTGAAAAGTGAACGATTTTTTGTATTTGATTGCATTTGGCGGTGAAATGATGGCATGAAATATACCAAAATGGGCCTAGATCAATACTTTGGGTTGTCTACTAAAAAAAAATATATACATGTCAATGGATATTCAGAGATTCCTGAAAGATATCAGTGTTCTAATGTAACTATCGCTAATTTTGAAAAGAAATGGTTTGGAAATAGCAAAGTGCTACTTGTATTTATTGCCCTATAGTTTACAAAATGCAAAGAACATGTAAACATTGGGTATTTCTAAAACCAGGACAAAATTTAGAAACTATTTAGCATGGGTGTTTTTTGGTGGTTGTAGATGTGTAACAGATTTTGGGGGTCAAAGTTAGAAAAAGTGTGTTTTTTTCCATTTTTTCCTCATATTTTATAATTTTTTTATAGTAAATTATAAGATATGATGAAAATAATGGTATCTTTAGAAAGTCCATTTAATGGTGAGAAAAACTGTATATAATATGTCTGGGTACAGTAAATGAGTAAGAGGAAAATTACAGCTAAACACAAACACCTCAAAAATGTAAAAATAGCCTTGGTCCCAAACGGACAGAAAATGGAAAAGTGCTGTGGTCATTAAGGGGTTAAACAGGTCTTGCCTGTATGAAAATCAAGTTAAATGCGTATGAAATATGATTTTAAGTAAACATATCTGGCAAAAATAAATATATCTGGCCATAATTGAGTCGGGTTGTCATAATCAAACTCCGCCCATTGAAACAAATTAAAATAAAGAGCGGAGAAGGATGAATGTGGCGTATCATATGAAGAAGTGAGAGTAGGACTTATGAAAAACATAAGGAATGACATAGTCCCGTTTGTTGCATAGAGAGTGAAGACGGCGACACATCAAAGTTATTTTTTTCTACCTCTTTCCAAACCTTTTTGACCAAAAAGATATAGTGGAATATTAGAATTAAATGTATATTTCATAGGTTACCATTTTTCCGGAAGTTATCAATATATTTTGTTTTTTTAAATGAAGATAAGCTTATTCTAACTTGGAAATATATTAACTCCTTCGGTGCGCATGACAAGCTATAGTAATCAGCCTGGTATGTCTAGAGACCTCTAATAAATTTCTAGTAGACAAGTCCCTCTCTTAAAAAATATATATAAATTTTGTCTGCCTAGTCAGGTGATTACTGTGGTACTGTGAACACCTTGCAAGAAAAAAACATACAGTTTTAAACAACTTTCAAATTTTCTTTCTTTCTTTATCAAATATTCTTCATTCTCTTGTTATCTTTTGCTGAAGGAACACTATTTTACATTTTAATGTTTTTCTAAAAAAGAAAAAAATATTTTTATTTTTAGATGCTTCTATATATAGCTGATTATTTTTTTGTAAAACATATATCTATACCTTATTTGACATAACATATAGGTTAAGCCTTTAAATGTCATAAAAGTACCAGATCCAATATAGAATAAGCAACATAGGGACATCTTATAGTATGAGCTTCCCCATCTGAAGTTCAATAAGATGGTCTTTTAATAAAACAACAATTATTAACCTGATTTTAAAAAATCAACTTCTATTTATCTTGTTAAAATGAATAAATCTATATAAAAATGGTGAATATTCATGTTAAAAACCATAACCTGTAACCAAATATATTTTCTTTATTTTATGTATTAATTTTTCTCAAAACAATTTAGGTTTTAAATTCTTCTTACACTTTATAAATAAAGGAATCAATATTTATTTTTAATTTTTTTTTCCACAGATTTCTTTTTTTTTTTCTAAAGATGTTTGTGAAAGTTTAAAAAAAAATCTTGGATTAAATTTAGCTTGATGGCTTAATTGCTACAAAGAATGATATTCTGAAACTGTTTTGCTATTCTGTAATTAGTACAGCTTGAATAATTGCAGACATGAATAATAATATGTTATACTGTTGACGTTATGATTTGAGAATCATTTATATATCTAAACTAGAAGACTAACTAAATAAAAACAGTGTAGACTGGAAAAATATCTTTCACTTTAGTATGTGGGAAGGCAGCCAATATAGACTCTTGAATTCTTATAATAGGTATGTGTTGACTGAGAAGTGACCCGTGTTCTTAGGTTTACTTCTGTTCAATGCCAAATTGTACATAAGCATTACAGACACAGTTGCTGTGATGGGTAATACATTGAATTTTTTTTTTTGCTTTCATTCTGCATCAAGTAAACCACCCAAGCTATGGAAGCTTATGTCTTGTTTACCTAAAGATTACAGATGATGCCTACATTATACCATAATCAGCCAACTGCTTCAATGAAGGCATGCATGGAAATTGAACCAGGAAACTCAAAGGTCACATTATATACTATTAATCAACATATTATGTTTCATAGTGCAAAAAAAGGAATTGCAAGTATTTCTATTCAAAATATATTCCCCAAATGAATTATATGAAACTGGCAAATATATCAAGTTAACAGTATTAAGTTGTTGACTGCAACAGAAACCAGATCTTCTGATGTCCAAAGCAAAATATATTGCCAAATATAAATAATTTCAGGAGGCTTGTTCGGCTTATCTTATATGGGGCGCCATGCTTCTAACAAAAACTTTTGCCAACTGCCCATCATAATGTCTTCTCATTTCAATTATAACTAAATCTGACTAGTACTGCAATTCATCAAAACATCTACATATTTCTCCTGCATTTGCCTTCTTTTCAGGTTAACTGTACACTCATATTGTTGGTCTCTGCAAATATTGATGTATTTTTTTATGTTTTACTTTAGTTATTATAAGGTTCTAGGCCTGTGAGGATTGAAATCTGTCCATCATTTTGCAGTTGTGTGAAAAAGCGACACAACTTTAGTTAGAGATACTTTATTCTGTTTAATAAGCCCCCTTGTACAAGGATTTATTTTCTTTTGTTAAAACTGTATTCTTGCAAATTGTCTGTGAATAAACATTCCAAGGCTTTTACAACTAATCCAGTGTGCTTGGAGTGTTTCTCTGGTGTGAAGACTGTGGGGTCGATTTATCAAGGGCCAAATGGTCTTAAGACCACTGCTCCTTAACTGGTCCACCGGCTCTGAAGCTGCGGACATCAATCTGCCGTATCCTATACGATCGGGCTGATTAAAACCCCCTGCTAGCGGCCGATTGGCCATGAATCTGCAGGGGGCAGCATTGCACAAGCATTCTTGTAGACCTGATACAACAGTGCAGATCAGGTCCGCAAGACCTCGCTGAATGCGGAGAGGCAATACGCTCTCCGTATTCAGTATTGCACCAGCAGCTCACAAGAGCTTATTTTATTTTGTTTTCTTCCACTAAAACACCTTTAATTTTTGTTTTTTCCAGTGGGACACAAGGAGATCCCATTGCTTAGACTGTATGATATTTCTTGCACACCCTATGCCGGGTTCACTGGTTTACTTTATTTACATACATATAGATACACAATAAGAAATTCTTTGAATGGATACATTTATGACACAATTAACTCATACATCATCAGCTATTCCTCCAAAATCTAAAGATATTTTTTTTTTTCTAAAAATCCTGACACTAGCTTAACCATACATGATGAAACACATTCTATTTCTATGGAGAACAAACACTTATTATGGCAAATCTCTGAGTTATTTACACCACAGTTTAAAGGGATTAAAACTGAACTTTCTAGTCTTACTTTGGACAGTTTGCAAATAGGTTAGATGAAGCAGAACTTTGAATATCAAACTTAGAAGATCAAATGAATAATAATGATACAACTGTTAGCTCCCATGAAGGGAAAATAGTGGCACTGTAGGCCAGGATAGAGGATCTCGAAGACAGATCCAGACGTAATAACGTTAGTGGTTGGTCTCCCTGAGACCACGGAATATCATGATCTTCTGTCCTTTGCTGCTGTCCAATTGCCTCAGAGTGTTGGTATATTAAATCACTCACTTATGCTTGTAGAAAGAGCACATAGAAAAGAATCTATCAGACATAATACAAGCGGGAACTCTAAACCTAGAACAGTCATAATTAAGTATCTTAATTTTCAGGATAAGATAAATATTATGATAAACTTCCGCAAAATTAAAGAATGTAAAATTAAACAACATAAGCTATTACTCTTTCAAGATTTATCTGCGGAGACTTAAGAAGAGAATTATGGCTCCATTTTGCACAAAATTTATTAATGCTAACTTCCAAGCTCGATTCGTCTATCCCACAAAGATTAACATAGATGTAAATGATACTACAAAGGTGATTAGTGACAGCATGACAGCACAAGCTTTATGTAAGGAACTAAAACTAGTTTAAGTAAGACTAGATGGTTACTGTGCTAAAACTTTAATGAATGCTGATGGCTCTTAGGCTATTTTGGTGTTTTAATGTTTCCCCCCTTTCCTCCTTTTCCCCCTTTATTTTTACTTTTTTTTTTTAATTATTATTATTTTCTCTTGTGTCCCTCTCTCTCCCTCCCTGCATGTTGTAAGTTGAAAACCTTTTTTTAAATTTTTAAAATTTTTTTTTTTTTTAAAGGTGTATGGATAAATTAAATATTTTATCATGGAGCGTAGGTGGGATAACCTCGCCCACTTAAAGGAAATTAATACTGAAACATCTTGGTTCATTTAACCCACAAATTGCCTTTTTGCAAGAAACCCACTTAAAACCAACTGAGGCGATTACATTGAAATCCAAATGGGTGGGAAATGTTGTGTATACTCCATTTTGTGGGAGGAAATGAGGGGGTGGCAATCCTATTTCATATCCATATAAATTTGCAATGCAATGTTTTAACACAAGTCATAGATCCACAGGGTAGGTATTTAATCTTAGAAGTAACGATACAGGGTTTAAAGCTAGTCTTATGTAATGTCTATGGACCAAACAAGCCTCATAAACATTTCTGGGATAACTTAAAGGTGAAATTGATTAATTATAATGGTAAGAAAATTATAATTGCTGGCGATTTCAATATAGCCCCTAAACCTCGATTAGATAGATTTAAGTGTCTCAATAAACGTGAAAATGGGATGAACAGGGTATTTATCACTTCTTAGCAGATTTAAATGTACTTGATATCTGGCATATTCAGAACCCTGATGTAAGAGCCTACTCCTGTGAATCTAAATTATTTCTTTTTCGCGAATTAATCTTTTTCTTGTTTCAGAACATTTATCAACACAAGTCATCAAAGCAGATATAAAAGATATTTCTATTTCGGATCATGCAGTTGACTCACTCCAGATAAAAGTCGGCCCAGATATTGGGTCAAACTTTGTCAGGGTTTTTTCTCTTACATATTTAAGTGACAATATACATTTTATTAACTGGTTGACAGGAAAGTGGGACAAATATCTCCATAATAATAGGGAATATACAACCAAACCAGAGTATTTTTGGGAAGCTTTCAAGGCTTTTATCAGGGGTGAGATAATGGTGTATCTGTGTAAATGGAAGAAGAAATTTTAAAAAAAAGAGAGATTCAACTGGCCAACCAAGTAAGGAACAGCTATGAAGCCTATATTTCAACCCCCCTAAAACAACTTTGGGATAAGTATGTAGAGAAAAAAAAAGAAAGATCTTTTCCTAAAATGAAGTTCTATACAAGAGGATTTAAAGGGAGTGTCTACCATAGAACTGTTATTGTTTTAAAAGATAGATAATCCCTTTATTACCCATTCCCCAGTTTTGCAAAACCAACACAGTTATATTAATATACTTTTTACCCCTGATCACATGACTGTGACTTGTTATTTTCTATTGTCTTGCATTTAGCATTGTTTTGTGCTAGATCTTAAATAACCCTCTGTCCCTGAACACAGTCTTATCTATATGGCCCACATGTACTTTCTGTCTCTTTGTGTTGAAAAGAGATTTAAAAAGCATGTGATAAGAGGCAGCCCTCAAAGGCTTAGAAATTAGCATATGAGCCTACCTATGTTTAGTTTAAACTAAGAATACCAAGAAAAAAAAGCAAATTTGATGATAAAAGTAAATTGGAAAGTTGATTAAAATTAAAAGTCCTATCTGAATAATGAAAGTTTAATTTATACTAGACTGTCCCTTTAAAACAAAAAGCTAAATTCTGTGGTAACTATGGAAAGTCAGCTAAGTATCTCTCAGCCTTAATAAAAACAAAGTAATACAACTATTAAACACGTTTAAAATTATGGTAAAGTTTCGGGTGAAATTAGAAAGATTTTTTTGGAACATTATAAAAGGATATATATGCGAAGGATAATGCAAATTTACAGAATAAACAAAGCTTCTGGAGCAAATGTAGGGTTCCCAAAATTACGAAACAAGATTTAGAGGAATTACATTTGCCCATCTCAATAGAAGAAGTGATAGTGCAAGTTAAAATAAGCAAATCAAACAAAGCACCTGTTCCAGACCAACTCCTGGTAGACATGTATAACATTTTAAAAGACCACATTGCACCTGCTTTAGTCAAATTTTACAATTCATACTTCATGGAAAATAAGAGGCCTTCTAAATATTTTTCGGCATCTACAATCTACGATTAGTAAATCAGTATACTCTTCCATCCCAGCAGTAAATACATTATGGTGTTCCCAGTACCCCAAGAACAAGTTTGCATAAGTGGGGGCACAGGATGTGCCCCCATTGCTGTACCTTGTGTTTTGATATAAAAGCAGTCCTTGAATGTAAATTATTCTATTTATTAATGTTTAAGAAATATTGGACTGCAGAGATACCATCTTTGTGCCTAATACTGGTCTAAAGAGACTCTACGTCAGCTGTAATTAACCATCGCCTAGATTTAGAGTTCTGCATTAGCCATCCAAACCAGCGTTAGGGGGTCCTAACGCTGGTTTTGGCCGCCCACTAGTATTTAGAGTCTTGTAGGTAAGGGTTTAACGCTCACTTTCCAGCCGCGACTTTTCCATACCGCAGATCCCCTTACGCCAATTGCCTATCCTATCTTTTCAATGGGATCTTCCTAACGCCGGTATTTAGAGTCTTGGCTGAAGTGTGCATTAGAACTCTAACGACAAGACTCCAGCCGCAGAAAAAAGTCAGGAGTTAAGAGCTTTATGGGCTAACGCCGGTTCATAAAGCTCCTAACTACTGTGCTCTAAAGTACACTAACACCCATAAACTACCTATTTACCCCTAAACCGAGGTCCCCCCACATCGCCGCCACTCTAATATAATTTTTTAACTTCTAATCTGCCGACCGCACACCGCCGCAACCTACATTATCCCTATGTACCCCTAATCTGCTGCCCCTAACATCGCCGACCCCTATATTATATTTATTACCCCCTAATCTGCCCCCCCCCCCCCACGTCGCCGCTACCTACCTACACTTATTAACCCCTAATCTGCCGACCGGACCTCACCGCCACTATAATAAATGTATTAACCCCTAAACCGCCTCACTCCCGCCTCAAAAACCCTATAATAAATAGTATTAACCCCTAATCTGCCCTCCCTAACATCGCCGACACCTAACTTCAAGTATTAACCCCTAATCTGCCGACCGGACCTCGCCGCTACTCTAATAAATGTATTAACCCCTAAAGCTAAGTCTAACCCTAACACTAACCCCCCCCTAAGTTAAATATAATTTTTATCTAACTAAATAAAATAAATCTTATTAAATAAATTAATCCTATTTAAAGCTAAATACTTACCTGTAAAATAAACCCTAATATAGCTACAATATAAATCATAATTATATTGTAGCTATTTTAGGATTTATATTTATTTTACAGGCAACTTTGTATTTATTTTAACTAGGTACAATAGCTATTAAATAGTTAATAACTATTTAATGGCTACCTAGTTAAAATAATTACAAAATTACCTGTAAAATAAATCCTAACTAGGTACAATACTATTAAATAGTTAATAGCTATTTTAAACTAATTACACCTACTCTAAGCCCCCTAAAAAAATAAAAAAGCCCCCCAAAATAAAAAAATGCTCTACCCTATTCTAAAATAAAAATTTAACAGCTCTTTTACCTTACCAGCCCTTAAAAGGGCCTTTTGCGTGGCATGCCCCAAAGAAAACAGCTCTTTTGCATTTAAATAAACATACAATACCCCCCCCCCACATTACAACCCACATACCCCTAATCTAACCCAAACACCCCTTAAAAAACCTAACACTAAGCCCCTGAAGATCTTCCTACCTTATCTTCACCACGCCGGGTATCACCGATCCATCCAGAAGAGGGTCCGAAGTCTTCATCCTATCCGGCAAGAAGAGGTCCAGAAGAGGGTCTGAAGTCTTCCTCCTATCCGGCAAGCAGAGGTCCAGAAGAGGGTCCGAAGTCTTCATCCTATCCGGCAAGAAGAGGACATCCGGACCGGTAGACATGTTCATCCAGACGGCATCTTCTATCTTCATCCATCCGGCGTGGAGCCGGGACCATCTTGAAGCAGCCGACGCGGATCCATCCTCTTCTTCCGGCGACTCCCGACGAATGAAGGTTCCTTTAAGTGACATCATCCAAGATGGCGTCCCTCGAATTCCGATTGGCTTATAGGATTCTATCAGCCGATCGGAATTAAGGTAGGAAAAATCTAATTGGCTGATTGAATCAGCCAATCAGATTCAAGTTCAATCCGATTGGCTGATTGGATCAGCCAATCAGATTAACCTCGCCTTCTATTGGCTGTTCCGATCAGATCGGATTGAACTTGAATCTGATCGGCTGATTCAATCAGCCAATAAGATTTTTCCTACCCTAATTCCGATTGGCTGATAGAATCCTATCAGCCAATCGGAATTCGAAAGATGCCATCTTGGATGATGTCACTTAAAGGAACCTTCATTTGTTGGGAGTCGCTGGAAGAAGAGGATGGATCCGCGACGGCTGCTTCAAGATGGTCCCACTCCGCGCCGGATGGATGAAGATAGAAGATGCCGCCTGGATGAACATGTCTACCGGTCCAGATGTCCTCTTCTTGCCGGATAGGATGAAGACTTCGGACCCTCTTCTGGACCTCTTCTTGCCGGATAGGATGAAGACTTCGGACCCTCTTCTGGACGGATTGGTGATACCCAGCGTGGTGAAGATAAGGTAGGAAGATCTTCAAGGGCTTAGTGTTAGGTTTTTTAAGGGGTGTTTGGGTTAGATTAGGGGTATGTGGGTGGTGGGTTGTAATGTTGGGGGGGGGGGGGGTATTGTATGTTTATTTAAATGCAAAAGAGCTGTTTTCTTTGGGGCATGCCCCGCAAAAGGCCCTTTTAAGGGCTGGGAAGGTAAAAGAGCTGTTAAATTTTTATTTTAGAATCGGGTAGGGCATTTTTTTATTTTGGGGGGCTTTGTTATTTTTTTTTTAGGGGGCTTAGAGTAGGGGTAATTAGTTTAAAATTCTTGTAATTTTTTTTTTTTGTAATTTAGTGTTTGTTTTTTGTAATTTAGTGTTTGTTTTTTTGGTAATTTAATTTAGTTGATTTAATTGTAGATAATTGTAGATAGTTTAGTTAATTAATTTATTGATAGTGTAGTGTTAGGTTTTAATTTTCACCACTAGAGGGTGTTAGTTCCCGTATTTCATATAGATAACACTGTGCTTGTGCACGAGAAGTTATCTGGGAGCAGGCACTGATTGGCTAGACTGCAAGTCTGTCAAAAGAACTTAAAAAAGGGGCAGTTTGCAGAGGCTTAGATACAAGATAATCTCAGAGGTTAAAAGTATATTATTATAAATGTGTTAGTTATGCAAAACTGGGAAATGGGTAATAAAGGGATTATCTATCTTTTAAAACAATAAAAATCCTGGTGTAGACTGTCCCTTTAAATAGGATTCATTTATTTAATAAGATTTATTTTATTTTGTTAGATAAAAATTATATTTAACTTAGGGGGGTGTTAGTGTTAGGGTTAGACTTAGCTTTAGTGGTTAATACATTTATTAGAGTAGCGGTGAGGTCTGGT
Source organism: Bombina bombina (assembly GCF_027579735.1). NCBI lineage: Eukaryota > Metazoa > Chordata > Amphibia > Anura > Bombinatoridae > Bombina > Bombina bombina. The sequence goes on along the minus strand of NC_069505.1, from coordinate 267,046,932 downwards.
CGGCAGATTAGGGGTCAATAAGTGTAGGTAGGTAGCGGCGACGTGGGGGGGGGGGCAGATTAGGGGGCAATAAATATAATATAGGGGTCGGCGGTGTTAGGGACAGCAGATTAGGGGTTCATAGGGATAATGTAGGTTGCGGCGGTGTACGGAGCGGCAGATTAGGGGTTAATAATAATATGCAGGTGTCAGCGATAGTGGGGGCAGAAGATTAGGGGTTAATAAGTGTAAGATTAGGGGTGTTTAGACTTGGGGTACATGTTAGAGTGTTAGGTGCAGACTTAGGAAGTGTTTCCCCATAGGAAACTATGGGACTGCGTTAGGAGCTGAACGCTGCTTTTTTGCAGGTTTTTTTCAGCTCAAACTGCCCCATTGTTTCCTATAGGGATATCGTGCACAAGCACGTTTTTGAAGCTGGCCGCGTCCGTAAGCAACGCCGGTATTTAGAGTCAGTGACGTGCAGTGAGGTCAGAGGCAGGTGAGGCACTGGCTAGGATATGCCTTCATTCTTTAGATATCCTTTGTTGAAGGAATAGCAATGTACATGGGTGAGCCAATCACATGAGGTATCTATTGTGCAGCCACCAATCAGCAGCTACTAAGCATATTTAGATATGATTTTCAACAAAGGATATCAAGAGAATGAAGGAAATTAGATATTAGATGTAAATTGGACAGAAGGGGTGGGAGAGACAGGGAGAGATAGATATATGCCTTCATTCTTTAGATATCCTTTGTTGAAGAAATAGCAATGTACATGGGTGAGCCAATCACATGAGGTATCTATTGTGCAGCCACCAATCAGCAGCTACTAAGCATATTTAGATATGATTTTCAACAAAGGATATCAAGAGAATGAAGGAAATTAGATATTAGATGTAAATTGGACAGAAGGGGTGGGAGAGACAGGGAGAGAGAGATAGACAAAGAGACAGAGGGGGAGAGAGAGACAAAGAGACAGAGGAGAGAGAGAGAGACAAAGAGAGACAGAGGGTAGAGAGACAGACAAAGAGACCATGGGGGAGAATGAGACACATAAGGATAGAGACAGAGGGGGTGGGAGAGACAGGGAGAGAGAGATGGATAGAGAGAGAGAGAGACAGAAAAATAGAGAGAGAGAGAAGAGAGAGAGACACAGAGGAGAGAGAGACAGAGGGGGTGGGAGAAAGGGAGAGACAGAGGGGGAGGGAGAAAGGGAGAGACAGAGGGGGAGGGAGAGAGAGAGACAGACAGAGGAGAGAGACAAAGGAGAGAGAGAGAGAGAGAGAGAGAGAGAGAGAGAGAGAGAGGGGAGAGAGAGAGGGGAGAGAGAGAGGGGAGAGAGAGGGGAGAGAGAGAGGGGAGAGAGAGGGGAGAGAGAGGGGAGAGGGGAGAGAGAGAGACAGGGGGGAGAGAGAGAGACAGAGAGGAGAGAGAGGGGGAGAGAGAGAGGGGGGGCTAGGGAGAGAGAGACAGAGGGGAGAGAGAGAGAGACAGAGGGTGGAGAGATAGAGAGAGAAAGACAGAGGGGAGAGAGAGAGAGAGAGAGAGAGAGAGAGAGAGAGAGACAGAGGGGGAGGGAGAAAGGGAGAGACAGGGGGAGGGAGAGAGAGAGAGACAGATGGGAGAGAAAGAGAGACAGAGGAGAGAGAGAGGGGATAGAGAGAGACAGAGGGGGATGGAGAAAGGGAGAGACATAAGGGAGAGAGAGAGAGGGGAGAGAGAGAGGGGAGAGAGAGAGAGACAGATGGGAGAAAGAGACAGAGGGGGATGGAGAAAGGGAGAGACAGAAGGGAGAGAGAGGGGAGGGAGAGAGAGACAGATGGGGATGGAGAAAGGGAGAGACAGAAGGGAGAGAGAGAGAGAGAGAGAGAGAGAGAGTTAAAGAGACAGAGGGGAGGGATAGAGAGAAAGAGAGAGACAGAGGAGAGAGAGAGAGAGACAGACAGATGGGAGAGAGAGAGACAGAGGGGGATGGAGAAAGGGCGAGAGAGAGAGAGAGAGATACAGGGATACAAAGGAGGAGGGATAAAGAGACAGAGGGGGAGAGAGAGAGAGATGCGGTGAGAGAGAGAGAGAGAGAGAGAGAGAGAGAGACAGAGGGGGAGGGATAGAGAGACAGAGGGGGAGGGATAGAGAGACAGAGGGGGTGGAGAAAGGGAGAGACAGAAGGGAGAGAGAGAGATACGGTGAGAGAGAGAGAGAGAGAGAGAGAGAGAGAGGGGAGAGAGAGAGAGAGAGAGAGGGGAGAGAGAGAGAGAGGAGAGGGAGAGAGAGAGAGAGAGGGAGAGAGAGAGAGAGAGAGAGAGAGAGACACAGAGGGATAGAGACACAGAGGGAAGAGAGAGAGAGAGAGAGAGAGAGAGAGAGAGAGAGAGAGAGAGAGAAAGGGGAGAGGAGAGGAGAGAGAGAGATTGAGAGAGAGAGATTGAGAGAGAGAGAGATTGAGAGAGAGAGATTGAGAGAGAGAGAGAGAGAGAGATTGAGAGATTGAGAGAGATTGAGATTGAGAAGGAAGGGAGGGAGAGGGTGCAGGGGAAGATAGAAGGGGAGAGAGAGACAGAAAGGGGAGAGAGAGAAAGAGAGGGGAGAGAGAAAGAGAGCACAAATCTGCACAAAGATGTGCAAGGCAGCTGTTACCCAGCAGGGCCACCGTTAGAATATGTGGGGCCCTGGGCACAACAAACTTGAAGGGCCCCCAGCCCAGACCCTTTTTTCCACCCCTGTATCTCCTGCCCACTGTATGGACCACCCCAGTCCCAACCCAATATTATATACACACACATACATATCTCACATGCTCCCTTTTACACACACACTTTCACACAGACTGTCACTCCCTTTTACACACAGACACACTCTTTTACACACACTCAGACACAGACTCTCTAACTCTATTTACACACAAACACACACAGACACTGTCTCTCACTCCTTTTTACACACACACTCTCAGACACACACGCTCTCTTAATATCACTCCCTTTTACACACAGACTCTCAGACATACATAGACTCTCTCTCTCACTCCCTTTTACACACACACACACACAATTTCAGACACAAACTCTCAATTCTCTTTTACACACAGAGACTCTCACACAGACTTAATTTTACTCCCTTTTCACTCCCTTTTACACACACACTCTCAGACTCACACAAACTCTCTTAATCTCACTCCCTTTTACACACACACACAGACTCTCTCACTCTGACACACAGTTTATTTAACAGTACCATAACTATTAAAGAGCTACAATACATGTATCTGGGTTTAGTTAACCCCCCTTCCCATTTACAATAGAAAATCTGTTAAAAAGTGACATCAGCGTACCTATTTCTTTATTGCATTTACTTTAATATATATATACATACACAGTATATACACACACTGTCCACACATACATATATATATATATATATATATATATATATATATATATATATATATATATATATACATAACAGGCTTTGCTCATTACAATTTTAGTACCTCAGCTGTCATTTGGAAGCCAAAGGGTTAAACCAGAAGAAGGAGGAATGTAGTTCTTGACCTATGGAGCTAAATCACCATTCACAGAAAAAAGGGATCTCTTGTCCCTGTCAAAAGCTACAATAGAAGGAAGTGGAACCTACCACTGCTTAAACAGCAATACATAATGCACTGACCCAACAAGTAAACCCCTCCCACAAAAAATAAAAAAACGATGTGCACCATAACTGCAGGATGGATTATAGTTACACATGTAGAAAAGCAGCACTCTTTCTTCAATTAAGGATATTAGAGACAGCAAGTTTTGCTAAAGTTTCTGACTGAGTATGCAAGGAGTGCAGCATGATCATTCTTAGCTATGCTGGCTGCCCTGCTCTCTCTCTGCTTGTGGGTATTCCTCTCATCACTCTCTCTATATGCTGCCTACTATGGAGTCAATTGCCCCCTTACTGCAAGTCAATTGCCCCCTTAGTCCCACCCCACAACATTTTGCACAAAGTCAGCATTCACTCACATAAAGCTGGGGGTGCTCAGACGTGCTCAGGTGTGCTAGCTGTCACAAGGGGAGTTAATAAAAGCAGCAGCACCGTTAAAATTGCACAATGCATATTTTTTCCAACAGGGAAAAAATACACTTGGCAAAAAATACACTTTAACAGTGATGCTGCTAGAGTTGTTTCAGAAATTCAGAATATTTTCAGAGTCACATTTGCAGCGTACATTGCACAGTTAGGACAGAGGTGCCGGATTTTTACTTTGGAACACTGTCACAAGGGGGAGATTAGACAGGGATGCCATTAACCCTTCAGCTGCCTTAAAACAAGATTGCCCATGCTGATAAGTTTATTTTTTGTATTACTTACTCCTCCTGAGTCTTCTCTCCTCTCTCTCCTCCACGCCACCACACTGTTGCAGCACAGTCCTCCTCCAGGTCCCAGGACCTCCTCCACACTCCACAACCGCAGCTGCTGAGTCCTGACTCACTGAGCACTGCAGTGAGCTGAGCACTTTGGATTTTTTCAGCTGCGGGCAGGGAGGGCATTACGGGCACACACGCAGTTGCAGCAGCTCTACCTCCTATGGTCAGTTTCCCACTCCCGCCTGAACTAAACAGACCGGCGCGATGTCACATGACCCACAGTCACTCTGTCAATCAGCAGGCACGCCTCCCTGCAATGCTGAATGCTGATTGGCTGAGTGATCTAGCTCATCATGGAGGCGGTTTTGAGAACCGCCTCCAATGGAGCTACTATAAGGGCCCGGCAGTCACCAGTGGGTGGCGCAGCTCTAAGTGAGCAGAGGATTGGTATTTTAGATCCATGTTGCGCAATTAATGGAGGGCAGCGGACCGGCTCACTGCCTCCTAATTGCGCAACAATGGGTACTATGATGAATGTGACTACTGCGCTAGCGCAGTAAAATAAAATTATGATGTGGGTAAAATTGCCATGGGGGGGTGGGGGGGTACCCTTGGGGTGGGCGTGGCCAAAAAGAATAAGAAAAAATATACTTTTTTTTATTTTTAATAAATATTATTTGAAATCTTTTTTTTCCTTGATTGGACAGGGGCGGCACTGCCTCCCCTGCCTCCTATTACTGCACGTCACTGTTTAGAGTTGCAGTGGCGGTAAATATGCCTGTACGCTCCCTTTTTGGAGCATAACGCAGCCCTTCAGAGAACTCTAAATACCAGCGTTAATTAAAAGGTGCGGGGGGAAAAAAACATGCGTAGCTAACGCACCCCTTCTAACGCAAAACTCTAAATCTAGGTGCATGTGTTCTCAGTAATCTGAACATTTTCTTAAAGTTGTAAAACCTCCATAGTATCCCTCACATATGAAGGCATGGAATTTAAATATTCTCCAAGTCTCTTATCCACTATTTACTGGCCGCTTCAGTGCGATTGTTATTACCTGAAACGATTGGTCTGCCAGGAGGTTTATCAATATTTTTATGTTCCTTTGGTAGAAAGTAAATAGTGGAGAGTGTAGGTTTTTTTGGAATCAAGAAGTATTTTTCACCTTTTGTGATGATTTGGTTATGCCATGTATCCAAAATTATTTTATTATACTGTTCAGTGTAACCTGGGTAAGGGTTCAATAGTATTCGTTTATAACAATCTGTATTTGTGAGCTGTCTTGTAGCTTTAGCCACATAATCTTCTTTTGACCTCAAAACTATATTCCCCCCATTATCAGATGATTTTATCACCGTGTCATTTCAAGTTTTTATTTCCTTTAGTGCTATTTTCTCAGAGAATTTTAAATGATCATTTACATTATAGATTGGTAATTTTTCTATCTGAGTGCACACTATTTTGGAAAAGACTTCTATCTGTGGGGAAATAGATAATGCGGGGGTGTATGTAGATTTAGGTTTTATTTTATTTTCCAATTAGAGTCATTGATGTTTGTTTCACTACTGTTGGTTTCATTCTCACCCAAAAGTTCTTCCAGATCTCTTAATGTGTCTATGTCCTCTTGGGACCAGTTAGGGTCCCTTTTGTTAGCATACACTTTTTTTTATTTTTTTTATTTATTAAGTGTGTTAGTTGGGCAAAAAGTGAGGCATTTTGAGTGTACCTTCTCATGTTCTAATGTCAGTTTATGATTAGTTAGATTAATTATTCTTAGTTGTTGATCCATATTTTGGTGAATTTACTCATTTCTCTTCTCCTCTGGGATTGTCTCTGAGGGACTGTATTTTTCTTTTTGTTGCCTCTGGCTGTGCTTTGTGTGTTGTGTATTATATTTACCACTTGTTGTCTTTGGCTTAATGCTAAAAAAGAGATTCCACTGGTAGATTGTGTAGCTTCTTGTATTTGGGTAGGGTTAATGGTAAGGGGACTGTAATACAGACCTGCACAACGGAGCGCTACTTGGATCCCTGTGTCATGGTTTGTGAGTTGTCTTCATTAGGCGCGGGTGGAGAGAGGGTATAAGGATCATATCCCAAAGTAATTACTTAATAAAACATACAGACGGCAGCCACTTTTCCCAGTCCGTCTGCAAACGCACTCATGTAGACAATGTATCCAAGTTGTGGGAAAAGAAGGAGCGCTCCAAGCCCATATGATAAAAATTTCAAAAATGTATTAAATATTTTAAAAACATGCAAAGTTAAAAGCGGTCAGGCACAAAGAAGTGTGCAAAAACAGGTAGATGAACAGGTGTTACAGCAAACATTTTGTGTGCTTGCGCACTTGGTCAAACATTTAATAAATAAATTTAACACATTTTTGAACTTTTTATCATATGGGCTTGGAGCGCTCCTTCTTTTCCCACAACTTGGATACATTAATGGTAAGGGGTGATGATGGATTTAGTAAATTATCATTCCCAGTGGCATTACCAGTTTCAGTATCTTAGATATCAGTTTCACTTTCTGACCCACTATTATCATCTCTGATAAATTGTCTATTGTATCTTTGTCTGGCTGATGTATAGTTTTTCCATCTATATACACGTTGATGCTTAAAGTCATCAATGTCTCTCTGTAATTTCTTTTTTTTTTTTTTTTGGATTAGTTCACTTTTTAAGAAGCTGATTTTGTTCTTTTATTTCTGCTTCCAATTTATTTAATTCAAAAGAGTCATGTTGTATTAAAACTTGAATAATTTGAGTGAACCTTCTGAGTATACTTTCCCATTTCTTAACTAAATCATCATTATTGAGAGTGAAAGCTGGGAAGACTTTCATTCTCAAACCACGTGGAATTATACCACGCTCCACATACTTTTTTTAAAAAAAATGCCAGTTCCACCAGCATTTAGTTTGCTTAAAGAGTCTGATGTAGTTTACACAGAGTATTGTTAAGCTCATTTTCATTAATTTGTATATTATCAGTATTTGTATTATCAAACTATTGATTTAATTCTAGGATCCTTTTTTGTTGACAGAGTAAATTTTGTTGTAAGTTCATATTTTTAAAAGGTAGTGAACCCTCAAGAAATACTAGGACAGACCTAGTTATTAATGACATTTTAATAAAGGGTAGAGGGAAAAATGTATAAGTTGTATATATTCTCTGTCCAAGCAGCTTTATTGAATTAAGTATATGATTATTAACAGCAGAGTAAAAAGGTTAATTGTAACAATTTTTACAAAAAATGCAACATTGTTGCATCACAAGAAAAAAGTAAACCTTACTCTGTGTTTATAGTAGTACGAAAAGATTGAAAGTTAACCAGTATAGCAAGACACTTTTTACAATGTCTTCAAATCCAGTCCAAACAACTAAAATTCATGGTGGCATAAAGGGGCATATTTATCAAGCTTTCTGTCTGCCTGCTCTGAGGCGGCGGACAGAAATCAACCCGATTGAATACGATCGGGTTGATTGACAACCCCTGCTAGCGAGCAATTGGCCGCAAATCTGCAGGGGGCGGCATTGCACCAGCAGTTCACAGCGTATGCTGTTGGCATTTATCGATGTGCAGCGGACGTGATCCGCTATATCGGATCATGTCCGCTCGCACCATAGTAAATAGGCCCCAAAAAATCTCTTTAGGGATAAGAGGTGGAGATTTAGGAAAAGCTTGATTGAAAGCAGAATGTAGGTGGATTTATCTACTTGATAGCCTACAACCTAAAGGGATAAACGAATATAACAAGTATTACTCATTTTTATAATAATATATAACAATTTCAAATCTAGTTTATGACACCTTTTTTGAGTGCATTCTCAGCACTGCAACTATGCACTTATTTTTATCATGATATTCTACACACACTTTTTATAAGTCCTATATAATAATAGGCTCTTCTCATATTCATTTTATTTCATCACATTTATTAACATCATTTATATGATATAAAAATAATTCAATTCCTGATGACTCAATTACACTTGCACTTTTTTTAATAATTTATTTAAAGATATTTTTTGTTTTTTGATTTATTAAAACACTTTAATTCACCAGGCACTATATTATCTGAAAGACCACAAGCAAGTTATGTTATTTTTATATACTTAAAAATGTTTTAGTTAACTTGACCTATGATAGATATAATCTTAGTGCATATCATCATAACCTTTATTTAAAATTATTATTAGCAGATACCATATGTTTTTATGTATAAGAGAAATACATCTGAGGTAAAATGGATCTGCTTTCAAACTATGCTGCTAATACAAATGTATATTCATTATACACCCTTCAGTGAATTAAATTAATATGATAAGGTAAACATTTAGTTCACTCAGCGCTCTGTTTTTACATTGATAAATCTTTATGATAAAAGATATATTCCACCATTCATTTTGTTAAAAATATCCGCTACTTTATTTAAAAACATCCTTCATTTGGAATCTCAGACATACAAGTGTTTTATTGATTATAATTACCTAATATACAAGGCTGCATTTGAAGAACTGGTAAAAATAATGTACATAATATGACTCTAATTTTATCTGGGATAGATCAACAGAGTAGCATATATAATCATAATGTTGCAATACCGAATTTGACAGCTGTCAAACCTCTTTATCCAATCACGTGTAAAACTAAAACTGCTTACTGATTTGATTATTTTTTACACAAGATTCTGAATGGCCGAGATGTCTGATTGAGAGATCAATTTATCCAATCAGTAGACCATTGCATTGCAATAGGATCCTATGAGAGTAAGGAGGTCAGGACAAATATCTTAATAACTCGCTCGAGAACCGGCCGGCGTTTTCCCCTCTGATGAAGCGTTTATGTGAAACACGTATTAGGGGCACTTTTTCACAGTGGACATAGTTCCCAGTTTTTAGTTGCTTACCAGGATGTACTTATAATCAAAACCGTCTCTCCGATATACTTCAATTGATTTCAGCATCTCGGTTAGTTTAAAGTAAACAAGTTCCCGCTCTAGAAGGAGCTTTAATCAGTTCAGATATTAGGCAGTGGTTTCTGTGTGCTCTAATTTACCAGTATATTATTTGGGGAATAGTTAGCATTTAACAGCAAGCCACCTATTACTTGTGATACTACTTTCACTGACTCTGTATTTAAGTATTTAGCTGAGATTATTGCAAATATTATTATTTATCTATCCTTGGTTCAAGCTACTTTTAACGTGTGTATGTGTATACGTGTGTACGCTGTTTAACTGATTCTTTTAGTTACTTTTTCAATAAAGTTATTTGGTTTGTATGAATTTATTTCATTAAATAATCTGGTAAACACACCAGAACTTAAATTGACAACACAGTTTCCTTGAGGCTTTAATTCTCCTAATTTGCTTTAGAGACAAAAAAATGCTAATTCTAAATCGTATTCCTCGCTTCTGCTTTACTAATTTAGTTCTGAAAGCCATTATTGAAGCATTGTTGAAAGATATGAAATAATGTTACTCCCTGGGAATTATCTCTGTATACTTCTTTGTCATTGTTGTTAACTTTCCAATTTAAATTGGTGTTTTCTGCAAATTTAATCTCCCTGGAGCTTAATACCTTATTAACATTGACTCGTGTGCAACTTATTAAAATGTCCCCCTGCTACTTGTACCTGAGGTGAGATTTTATAGCATTAGAAAAATTGAAAAACATTTCCTAATATACCGTATATATATATATATATATATATATATATATATATATATATATATATATAAACATGTAAACTAATTGCCTATATATCTATTTACATATTTAATAACATATATATAGCTATACGTTTTTTTTATTTTTTTCATTATTGTGCAAAAAAATTGATTGGAAAATTTTGGAAACCTGTCTATTAAAGGGACACTAAACCCTAAAATTTTCTTTCATTATTCAGAGAGAATACAAATTTAAACAACATTACAATTTACTTCTATTATTTATTTTGCTTCATTTTTAGATATTCTTAGTTGAAGAAAAAGCAATGCACATGGGTGAGCCAATCACCCCAGGCTTCTATGTGCAGGAACCAATCAGCAGCTACTGAGCCTATCTAGATATGCTTTTCAGCAAATAATATCAAGAGAATAAAACAAATTAGATAATAGAAGTAAATTAGAAAGTTGTTTAAAAATGCATGCTCTTTCTAAATCATGAAAGAAAAAATGTGGGTTTCATGTCCCTTTAACTATTAAACTTGGCATTCAACAACACATAAGGGACCCGATTACAAGTGGAGTGCTAAATATTGCTTTCATGAAAGTGATATTTGTGTTCCACTGTGTAATGCCAGCTCACGCTAATGTGCACTGTTATTACGAGTTGTCAGCATTGCACTCATCAGAGCACACTTCCATAAGCTCCAATGGGAGCCTCTCTCTGATGGCATCAGAACGAGGCTCCCATTGTAGCTTATGGAAGCGTGCTCTGGTGAGTGCAAATTTAAATATATATGTATAAGACTATATAATTATATATATATGTATGTATTTATATACATATATATTTACTGTGAACACACAATTCCTATAGACTGCAATGTAAAGTAAAATACTGCCTAGTGCAAAAATTGTAATAAAAATAAAGATGCTGCTATATTTTTTTAAAATAAAATACACTACACTGTATTTTGGGGCATTTGGTGGACATTTATAAAATTAACCAGAGGTTTGATCTCTAGTTCATTTTATAAGCACTAATTGCTACCGCGATTAATTATCAGGCACCAGCAAAACAGGAAAGTTTGTTGCTCCACTTGTAATCTAGCCCAAAATGTTTTATTATTGAAAGCGAAACCGTATTGAAATATAAATTAATTATTTATTTTTCTTTTTTTTGCTATAAAATACATCTGAAAAGTATACTTGATCTACTTTCGCCTAGGGCTGTTTGGGTAAATGTTTTTAGCTAATTTATCTGCAGGGTTTTGTTTACCTCCCCACTCCCACCTCACTTTCTGTGTACTCCTTTGCTTTTTTAAAAGTTTTCAAAGTTTCTAAGACCCAGACACTAATCCTGGTATTGTCAAGCAGGAAAAATCCTAGTGTGTGTGTGTGTGTGGGGGGGGGGGGGGGGGTGCTGAATGTATAAATACAAAACTTGCATTTTAGCCAATCAGTGCTGGTTCTCTGGAACTCTACTTGCATTAGCACAGTGTTATCTATATGACACGCATGAACTAACACCCTCTAGTGGTGAAAAACAGTCAAAATACCCTGAGAGAAGAGGCGGCCTTCAAGGGCTTAGAAATTAGCATATGAACCTCCTAGGTTTAGCTTTCAACTAAGAATACCAAGGGAACAAAGCAAAATTGGTGATACAAGTAAATTGGAAAAGTGTTTAAAATCACATTCTCTATCTGAATCATGAAAGTTTATTTTGGACTTGACTGTCCCTTTAACTTTTAAGTGCATTATTTATAAATGGTCACAAAGTACCACACATTACAAGCAATTAAAATTTTACAATAATCACCTCAGGGAAGCCTAAGCAAAGTATGTAAAAACAAGTAGATGAGCCTATATAACCAAAAATAACATTTCCAGTAATCGCATAGTCAAAAGCCTTTGAATGAGAAACCAATTGTGGGCTTTGAGAAAGTCGGAGGCTAAATGCGTGTCGGGCATTTGTTAGCAGGAAGCACTAATAATTTTCAATTATATTTGCAGTACTTTATTTGAGTGATTGTTAGTTACTTGGAGTAATACTGTGCCCTGGACCTTTTTGTTAATATAATTGTGGCATTTCACTTCGCAATCTATAGTTTAAGCTCAATCATAACCACTCTTGTGGGGCTCACAGTCCTAGTTGGTGTATATTAGGGTCCTTTGGGCTTCTTAGCCATACGCTTTTGATTCTGTGATTACTGAAAATTTTATTTTTGGTTATATAGGCTTATCTACTGGCTTTCGCATACTTTCTATAGACTTCCCTGCAGTGTTTATTGAATTTTTTTCAGTGTCTGGTACTTTGTTAGCATTTTTAAATAATGTAACTAAAAGTTAAGTTTTACTATTGGCAACATCCTAATGTGAGGTAATTGATCTAGTTGTAAGTGAGTGCTGGTTAGTTTATCTTTCTTCTTTTTCTTTCTAAGGATTATCGGTTTATCATCAACACTCATGATAGGAAAAGTATTATATACAATAGTAGTGATCATACAAGGTATTGTTAGATTACAAGTGGAGCGCTAAATTATTGCACGGCAACAAATGGGCAAATGTGTCCGTTTGTGGGTGCATCATAATTAACCAGCCATTACAAGTGGCTGGTTATCACTACCACAAGCTTGTGGTAGCAATTAGCGCTTATAAAATTAAACAGAGATTAGATCTCTGTTTAATTTTATAAAGCTGCCCAAAAATACCCCCCAAATACAGCCTAGTGTATTTTATTAAAAAATAAAGATAACAGCATCTTTATTTTTTAATACATTTACTTCATTAGGAAGTATTTTGGGGCTAAAGTTGGTGGAAGTGTCTTTACTTTGCAGCTTATGGGGCTGAATTATGAAGCTCCGAATGGAGCTTGATGCCCCTTGTGAAGGCTCGCTGGAAACAGAAGTTATAGACCACTGCTCCATAAATTGTCTGCCTGCTCTTAGGCGGTGGACATAAATCAACCCGATTGAATACGAGAGGTTAGATTGACACCCCCTGCTAGCCGCTGATTGGCTGCGAATGATAATGTGCAATGATAAATTCTAACAGCGTATGCTGTCAGCATTTATCGATGTGCAGTGGACTTGATACACTGCATTGTATCATAACCACTCGCACTTTGAAAAATATACCCCTATGTGTGTTCCCTGCAAATATATATGTATATGCTTATATACATATATGGTTATGTGTTAATATGTGTATATACATATAAATATATATGTATATAATCATATACATATATATTTAAATTTGCTGCCATTGCTGCGCTACTTACCCCCTTCACTGCACAGTATGATGCCGTCTCTAACTTGTAATTTGGTACATATTTAGATAGTTGATAAAGATTAAAAAGGAATATATACCTGTTTATTTAAATACCTGTTAAACACATTTTATAATAATTAACTAAGCTAAATCAGTGTTACACTATCTTAAGAAAATATAAGAGGGCAGCTTATCCCTGTATGTGTCCTTAACTGCACGTGTGCATATTAGTTTGTGATTGGTTAGCAATGGTTCTGGGGACAGGGAAATCAGTAAAACAAGCAAAACAAAAAAAAAACCTTAAAATAATATTCTCATTTGACAAAATAAATCTGTATTATTCATTGCAAAATTCTACTTAGATATGAAGGTTCATTGTTATGCAGTATACGATTTGTGTTGAATGTCCCTTTAATACATTGATACCAAATTTAAACATGAAACTGATCCAAATTAAGAATGCAAAATAAAACCTAGTTTTTACCAGTGAATAAAAATAGAAATCTGTCCTAGTTTAAAGTAAATAAATAAAAGTGACATTGACACAAATATCTGTCAGTTCTTACTTAGATTTTTTTTTTTTTTACCAAAGTCAATATTAGAGTAACACATTATATTGCATTATAGGTGTGAAAAATATGTTTTTAGAAGAATGTGGTATTGTAGCCGCAATATCTATACATTTTGAGGGTAGTTTTCTAAAAGACTAATCATATGTTTTACAAGACTGAGGCCACTGATAATTTGAGGATGGTCAATTGCTTAATTCCTCAAGAAATTAGGCTCTAAAATATTTGCTAAAGCCAAATAGTTTTACTGAATGGTTTTCTATTCGTGTATGCCTGAGGAACTTGTGTATTTTCCATCTTGTGGAGACCAGAAGTACAAACTAGGTAATATTGCAGCATGATAATGATCCAAAGCACATTGCTAAGATCATAAAAAAAAGTTTCTCAAGAAGATAAAAGTAAAAACTATGACCTGGACATGTATGTAACCTGACTTGAATCCAACAGGGGTATTTTAAAGAGCAATACAAATCCTCCAGCAAAGAACATCTGAAAAAATTGTCTCTGAAGGATGGAAAAACATCTATACAGAAATGTGTGCAACGCTAATATCCTCCATGCCCCGGATGATTGTGTCTCCCATCAAAAATAAAGGTGGACATTTGAAGTATAGATGATATAGATAGAACAAGTGATTTTAAGTAACTCTCCAAATTACCTCAATTATCTAATTTCTTTAGTTTAATTTAGTTTTTTTTCTTTATAGCCTTTGTTGAAAATAATGTTGTTTGATAATAGAAATAAATTAAATTTGTTTAAAATTGTATTCTCTATCTGAATAAGGAAAAACAATATTTTGTGTTTCTTGTCCTTTTATTAGTGATATTGCACAGGGGTGTACTCACTTCTATATTATATACATCTATCTATGTATCTATCTATGTATCTATCTATGTATCTATCTATGTATCTATCTATGTATCTATCTATCTATCTATCTATCTATCTATCTATGTATCTATCTATCTATGTATCTATCTATCTATCTATCTATCTATCTAGCTATCTATCTATATATACCTATGTGTTTATGCTACCATATTTTGTGAAAATGTTACTGTATGTCAAGTGCATATTTCAGTAGCTGAAATCTTTTTTTTTATAATAGTATGCACAACATAAACACTTACTTTGTCTTTTGCCCATCAGTTTCATTTTTCTCATTTTCATCTCTAGGGTATTTAATATGTATTCAAATATTTACATATTATAATGTAAATTAGCAGCTGTGGCGCTTACAGCAGATTATTAAACAGCTGTGTAATACATGTCATTGAACAGTTATAGGTTTTAGCTTTAACAAATGCCAAGGGGACAGCTGGACTTGTTTGAATTTTCATTATTTGAAAAAAATATAATCTTGCCTAGTCTAGCTGTAAGATCTTTGTGTGTGGAGGATACTGATAAGCAAATCAGGATAAAGCCAATTGGTGTCCCAGGGGAGGTCTTATGTTTTTAATAAGGTAGTAATAAAAAATCTATTTCAAAGCAATTTCAATGGTCTAATTAGCGCTTGTAATTTAACTCATATGAGCTAGAATAGATGAAGGTTAAAATAAGGCCTCTAGAGTCTTTTTATTTTAATATATAGATAGAAATCAGGTAACAGTTTGTAACTAATTAAACTTGTGTATTAAATATTTAGCCTCTCTTAATTTTACAGCAAGAAAAAAGATTTTCTGCCAGACTGCAGCAACTAATATATTCATAATTTGTTTTTAATTCTACATAAATTGTAAAGGGAATAACATGAGAGAGAGAGATTTTTTTTTTCAAAGATGAATTTAGCTCTATAAGCAATTATTGGAGACTTAATGATACCTACTAATAATCATTTACTTTGATATCCAATTAATAAAAATATGTTTTATAGGACAAAAAAGTCTTGGCATTGCTGAAAAAGAAACATAGGAGGAATTATACAGATAGAAACAATTACAGAGATCGTAGGCAATATAAATATACACATGTAAAATATATAACGCTTTGATGCCCAAATGCACAGATAATAGAAAGAGCTTATGTATTCGTGTTTGGGTGAGCTGGCGGCTGTTATTTATTTATTTTTCAAAACAAGGCTCTATTAAAGTCTATGGGGCCAATTAATGATCCTGCGGACGGACATGATCCACTGTAGCGGATCATGTCCACTGCACATTGATAAATGCCGACAGCATACGCTGTCAGCATTTATCATTGCACAAGCAGTTCTGATGAACTGCTTGGGCAATGCTGCCCCCTGCAGATTCGGGGTCAATCGGCTGCTAGCAGGGGTGTCAATCAACCTGATCGTATAAGATTGGGCCAATTGCTGAGCAGGCGGATGAGTTAAGGAGCAGCGGTCTTAAGACTGCTGCTTCTTAACTCCTGTTTCCGGCGAGCCTGAAGGCTCTCGTGGAAACAGAGGCATTGGGGCTGATACGGGGGTTGCTAAATCGGCCCCTCTGAGGGTATACGATGCTGCGTTCGGGACTTTGTGAAGACTTTGTTTCTGTGCGAGAATACTACCGTGAGAGCACAAACATTTTACTTGCGACCTGTAATACATGTGCAACTGGGCGCACAACTGTAAAACATAGTTGAGCACAGATAAAGCACTGGTGGGAGCACAAATTTGCTCTCTAATCATAACCTGGCCCTTTATTGTGAATTATATTTTGAGTTTAATGTGTCTTTAATTGCTTATACTTTTGCATCTTGTCATCCTGAGTATATTGTGTTAATCCAATAACCGACTTCTGTTTTTATAAGGTGTATCCTGCCCTGACCTGCTACCTTTCTTACAATGGCCCAGATTACGAGTTTTACGTTAGAGGCTATGCGGTGCTAACGAGTAGTTTTCCCTCACCGCTCACTTACATGCAGCGCTGGTATTACGAGTTTTCAGAAACCCGTCGTTAAAAGACAAGATGTGAGCGTTGAGCAAAATTTTGCTCATTACCGAACTCCAATACCAGCGTTGTGCACGATTTCCCCATAGGAATCAACGGGGAGAGCCGGCTGAAAAAAAGTCTAACACCTGCCAAAAAGCAGCGTAAAACTCCTTAACGTAGCCCCATTGATTCCTATGGGGAAATAAAATTTATGTTTACACCTAACACCCTAACATGAACCCCGAGTCTTAACCCCTAATCTGCCACCCTCAACATCACCGACACCTAAATTATAATTATTAACCCCTAATCTGCCGCTCCGGACACCACCGCCACCTACATTATACTTATGAACCCCTAATCTGCTGCCCCCAACATCGCCGACACCTACATTATATTTATTAACCCCTAATCTGCCACCCCTAATGTCACAGCCACCTACCTACACTTATTAACCCCTAATCTGCCGCCCCCAACGTCGCCACCACTATAATAAACATATTAACCCCTACACCTAATCTAACCCTAAACCTAACACCCCCTAACTTAAATATAATTTAAATAAATCTAAATAAATATTCCTATCATTAACTAAATAATTCCTATTTAAAACTAAATACCTGTCAAATAAACCCTAAAATAGCTACAATACAACTAATAGTTACATTGTAGCTAGCATAGGATTTATTTTTATTTTACAGGCAAGTTTGTATTTATTTTAACTACGTAGAATAGTTATTAAATAGTTATTAACTATTGAATAACTACCTAGTTAAAATAAAGACACATTTACCTGTAAAATAAAACCTAACCTAAGTTACAATAACACCTAACACTATACTATAATTAAATAAATTAAATACAATTACCTAAATTAAATTAAATTAAATTAGCTAAAGTAAAAAAAAACCACTAAATTACAGAAAATAATAAACAAATTAAGGAAATTTAAACTAATTACACCTAATCTAATAGCCCTATGAAAATAAAAAAGCCCCCCCAAAGTAAAATAAAACCCCCTGAAGATCGACTTACCGGGAGACGTCTTCATCCAAGCCGGGCGAAGTGGTCCTCCAGATGGCAAAAAGTGTTCATCTAAGCCAGGCAGAAGTGGTCCTCCAGGCGGGCAGAAGTCTTCATCCAGACGGCATCTTATATCTTCATCCATCCGGCGCGGAGCGGCTCCATCTTCAAGACATCCGACGCAGAGCATCCTCTTCATCCGACAACTAAAACAGAATGATGGTACCTTTAAGTGACGTCATCCAATAGAATTCTATCAGGAAGAATAGAAGAAAAAATCCTATTGGCTGATGCAATCAGCCAATAGGATTGAAGTTCAATCCTATTGGCTGATCCAATCAGCCAATAGGATTGAGCTCATATTCTATTGGCTGTTCCAATCAGCCAATAGAATGCAAGCTCAATCCAATTGGCTGATAGGATCAGCCAATAGGATTGAACTTCAATCCTATTGGCTGATTGCATCAAAAAAGAGAAAAAGCATGCCAGGCACCAAAAATGTAAAAATAAAATTGCACTTTATTGGTATTCCATTAAAATATTATTACAGAAAGAGATAGTGGGGCAATTCCCCAAAAGAAACAGACTAACGCGTTTCGGCTAGGAGAGCCGTACTCATAGTCCATGATTGCATCAGCCAATAGGATTTTTTCTACCTAAACTCCGATTGGCTGATAGAATTCTATCAGGCAATCAGAATCTAAGGGACGTCATCTTGGATGACGTCACTTAAAGGTACCTTCATTCTGTTTTAGTCGTCGGAAGAAGAGGATGCTCCACGTCGGATGTCTTGAAGATGGAGCCGCTCCGCGCTGAATGGATGAAGATAGAAGATGTCGTCTGGATGAAGACTTCTGCCTGTCTGGAGGACCACTTCTGCCTGGCTTGGATGAAGACTTCTGCCCGTCTGGAGAACCACTTTGCCCCGCTTGGATGAAGACGTCTACCGGTAAGTCGATCTTTAGGGGGTTAGTGTTAGGTTTGTTTAAGGGTGTATTGGGTGGGTTTATTTTTTAGATTAGGGATTTGGGCTTGCAAAAGAGCTAACGGATCTTTTAAGGGCAATGCCCATTCAAATGCCCTTTTCAGGACAATGGGGAGCTTAGTTTTTTTTAGATAGTATTTTATTTGGGGGGTTGGTTGTGTGGGTGGCGGGTTTTACTGTTGGGGGTGTTGTTTGTATTTTTTTTACAGGTAAAAGAGCTGATTACTTTGGGGCAATGCCCCACAAAAGGCCCTTTTAAGGGCTATTGGTAGTTTAGGTTAGGCTAGGGTTTTTTTTTTTACTTTGTGGGGGCTTTTTTATTTTAATAGGGCTATTAGATTAGGTGTAATTAGTTTAAATTTCTGTAATTTGTTTATTATTTTCTGTAATTTAGTGGGTTTTTTTGTACTTTAGCTAATTTAAATTAATTTATTTAATTGTATTTAATTATAGTGTAGTGTTAGGTGTTAGTGTAACTTAGGTTAGGTTTTATTTTACAGGTACTTTTGTATTTATTTTAGCTAGGTAGTTATTAAATAGTTAATAACTATTTAATAACTATTCTACCTAGTTAAAATAAATATGAACTTGCCTGCAAAATAAAATTAAACCCTAAGCTAGCTACAATGTAACTATTAGATATATTGTAGGTATTTTAGGGTTTATTTTACAGGTAAGTATTTAGTTTTAAATAGGAATTATTTAGTTAATGATAGGAATATTTATTTAGATTTATTTAAATTATATTTAAGTTAGTGGGTGTTAGGTTTAGGATTAGACTTAAGTTTAGGGGTTAATAACTTTAATATAGTGGCGGCGACGTTGGGGGAAGCAGATTAGGGGTTAATAAATCTAGGTAGGTGGTGGCGATGTTAGAGCCGGCAGATTAGGTGTTAATAATATTTAACTAATGTTTGCGAGGCGGGAGTGCAGCGGTTTAGGGGTTAATATGTTTATTATAGTGGCGGCAACGTTGGGGGCGGCAGATTAGGGGTTAATAAGTGTAGGTAGGTGGTGGCGACATTGGGGGCATAAGATTAGGGGTTAATAAATATAATGTAGGTGTTGGCAATGTTGGGGTCAGCAGATTAGGGGTTCATACATATAATGTAGGTGGCGGCAGTGTCCGGAGCGGCAGATTAGGGGTTAAAATTTTTATTGTGGGAGGGCCTCGGGTTAAAGGGGTTAATAGGTAGTTTATGGGTGTTAGTGTACTTTTTAGCATTTAGGTATGAGTTTTATGCTATGGCGTTGTACCATAAAACTCATAACTACTGACTTTTAAATGCGTTAGGACTCTTGACAGGGTAGGGTGTACCGCTCACTTTTTGGCCTCCCAGGACAGACTCATAATATCAGCGCTATGGAAGTCCCATAGAAAAAAGACTTTACGAAGTTTACGTAAGTCGTTTTGCGGTAAGGCCAAAGAAGTGTGCGGTGCCCCTAAACCTTCAAGACTCATAATACCAGCGGGTGTAAAAAAGCAGCGTTAGGACCTCTTAACGCTGTTTTTTTACCCTAACGCACAACTCGTAATCTAGCTGTATGCTTTTTATTATTTTAGTTTGGAACTACAGTATCCCACAAAAGTGAGTACACCCCTCACATTTTTGTAAACATTTAATTATATCTTTTCATGTGACAACACTGAAGAAATGACACTTTGCTACAATGTAAATTAGTGAGTGTACAGCCTGTATAACAGTGTAAATTTGCTGTCCCCTCAAAATAACTCAACACACAGCCTTTAATGTCTAAACCATTGGCAAAAAAAGCAAGTACACCCCTAAGTGGAAATGTCCAAATTGGGCCCAATTAGCCATTTTCCCTCCCCAGTGTCATGTGACTCATTAGTGTTACAAGGTCTCAGAAAAAATGGGACCAGGTGTGTTAAATTTGGTGTTATTGCTCTCACACTCTCTCATACTGGTCACTGGAAGTTCAACATGGCACCTCATGGCAAAGAACTCTCTGAGGATCTAAAAAAATGAATTGTTGCTCTACCTAAAGATAGCCTAGGCTATAAGAAAATTGCCAAGACCCTGAAACTGAGCTGCAGCACGGTGGGCAAGACCATACAGCGGTTTCACAGGACAGGTTCCACTCAGAACAGGCCTCCTCATGGTTGACCAAAGAAGTTGAGTGCACATGCTCATCATCATATTCAGAGGTTGTCTTTGGGAAATATATGTATGAGTGCTGCCAGCATTGCTGCAGAGTTTGAAGGGGTGGGGGGGTCAGCCTGTCAGTGCTCAGATCATACACCGCACACTGCATCAAATTGGTCTGCATGGCTGTCGTCCCAGAAGGAAGCCTTTTCAAAAGATGATGCACAAGAAAGCCCACAAACAGTTTGCTGAAGACAAGCAGACTAAGGACATGGATTACTGGAACCATGTCTTGTGGTCCGATGAGACCAAGATAAACTTATTTGGTTCAGGTGGTGTCAAGCATGTGGCAGCAACAAGGTTAGGAGTACAAAGACAAGTGTGTCTTGCCTACAGTCAAGCATGGTGGTGGGAGTGTCATGGTCTAGGCCTGCATGAGTGCTGCCGACACTTGGGAGCTACAGTTCATTGAGGGAACCATGAATGCCAACATGTACTGTGACATACTAAAGCAGAGCATGATCCCCTCCCTACAGAGACTGGGACGCAGGGCAGTATTCCAACATGATAACGACCCCAAACACACCTCCAAGATGATCACTGCCTTGCTAAAGAAGCTGAGGGTAAAGGTGATGGACTGGCCAAGCATGTCTCCAGACCTAAACCCTATTGAGCATCTGTGGGGCATTCTCAAACAGAAGGTGGAGGAGTGTATGGTCTACAACATCCACCAGCTCTGTGATGTCGTCATGGAGGAGGGGTAGAGGACTCCAGTGGCAACCTGTGAAGCTCTGGTGAACTCCATGCCCAAGAAGGTTAAAGGTGTGCTGGAAAATAATGGTGGCCACACAAAATATTGACACTTTGGGCCCATTTGGACATTTCCACTTAGGGGTGTACTCACTTTTGTTGCCAACGGTTTAGAAATTAATAACTGTGTGTTAAGTTATTTTGAGGGGACAGCAAATTTACACTGTTATACAGGCTGTACACTCACTACTTTACATTGTAGCAAAGTGTCATTTCTTCAGTGTTGTCACATGAAAAGATACAATAAAATATTTACAAAAATGTGAGGGGTGTACTCACTTTTGTGGGATACTGTATACTTTTATAAATATTTCAAGGAAGTCCTTTTTCTTTCAAATTCCCTTACACACTGCCACCCTATGTGCAAACAAGCTTTAGTTTAAGCGATAACTTTTTACTTTCAAATTGTAATATGAGCGCAAGAATAGAAGCTCTATGAATTTGACTTGAATGGTTTTAGGGCTCAATAACTAACATTTTTGTGCTCCAATTTTATTCTAGGCTTAAAGGGCCATGATACTCAAATGTTGAAACGCTTGAAAGTGATGCAGCATAGCCGTAAAAAGCTGACTAGAAAATATCACCTGAACATCTCTATGTAAAATAGGAAGATATTTTACCTCAAATTACCTAAGTATTCACAACCTAGTATAAAGAGACTTTAATCAGCCAGTCAGGATGCTTGTCCCCGGACTTTCTAGGGAGTGTGCATCTCATCTGCATGCACAGTCATGTTGTTTTCCTATTCAGTTTAAAGGGAGAGTCCAGCCAAAATTGAAAGTCACATGGATTCATTTCAGTTTTAAATAGAAGCATTTTTGATAATATATTTGATTAGCAAAAATGCTACTAATAAAATATATGGCTGTTTCAAAAGTGTATTTTAGTATGCACCGTGCACCAGCATTTTAAATACACCACATGCTCAAATAGTCTAAGGTGCTTGTACCATCTGGTAATGACTCAATTTGTTCATTTCTGACATGATATGGGCCCCACTGGTGCTACGACAGCTGCAGTATATAAAATTCTGGTGCACTGAGAATATCTAACTATGTTTCACATGCACGTGCAGAGAAAAATGTTACACTAAAACAGTGATAACTTTTACTACAAGCATTTTTGACAATACATGTATATTGCATGTTTCTTTTCAAACATGTAATTTATCTGGGTACATTTAAATTTTGCCCGGAAAGGCCCATTAAGTAAGTTCTATGAATTCTCATGAGAGTTCAGTGAAATCTTATGAGATCAAAGCAAAGGCAAGGCATTACCCTAGCACTGCTGATGCTGATTGGCTATTGTTTGTTTGTTTTTCAACTTGCAGCTGGACTGAAGTATAACTGTTTACAAATCACTTACTCTGGTGAGTTGAAGTCATTTTGAGATAAAATATCTATCTACCTTCCTTACATAGAGATGCTCAGGTGATATTTTCTTGCCAGCTTTTAACAGTTATGCTACATCACTTTCAAGTGATTTAGCATATAAGTATCATGTCCCTTTAAGCTTTTACGTGAACAACAATGGTGCATACCCTAGGTGAGACACATGAATATGGAAAGTGAATCACAGCCACTTACCAAAAAACATCTTTGAGGGGATTCACTCACCCATCAAAGAGGGAAGAGTGATGCAAGATTTATGGATATTGAGATGTTCTGGTGAATGCTGTATAAGCACTCATAAAGGACATTGGATGAACGCAAACCTTTTATTATTATTATTATTATCGGTTATTTGTAAAGCGCCAACAGATTCTGCAGCGCTATAAACATAGGCAAACCTTTTGCACAATGAGCGAGAGAAGGTGTTTTCTTATAAAAATGCATATTTATCACGAGTCTTGTGTATAATCCATGGCACCCAGGGCATCTGCCATGCATATTTGTTTTTTTTGTTTTTTTCATTATTAACCAGAACATGTTTGTGCTTATTTAAACATTAACTGAGCATGTGCAAACATATAAACAAAAAAACAAGTCCATTGCATATAAGTGTGTACTGATTTCTTGATCAAACATTCTACTTCTGCTCAAAAACATAATACAATTATATGAGAGTTTTTTTCCTTCTTGTGGGAGGGGGTGATCATTTTGTACAGTCAAATTGCTTTTGGGAGATACATTGTTGGAAATAAGTTTGGTTAGAAGATATTGGGGTCTATTTATGAAGCAGTGGATGCTGCCTCCGACCCACTTTGCTTCAGTTCCGGCTGAAGCGGAAGTTAAGGAGCAGCCCTTAACTCGTCTGCCACCTCTGAGGTGGCGGACAGCAATCCACCTGATTGAATACGATCAGGCTGATTGACACCTCCTGCTAGCGGCCGATTGGCTGCGAATCTGCAGGGGGTGGTATTGCACCAGCAGTTCACAAGAACTGCTGGTGCAATGATAAATGCCGACAGCGTATGTCCGCCCGCACATTAATAAATGGACCCCATTGTTTATACTACAGTGAACCATATATGCATAAAACATTACAGTCCCTCTTATGTAAAATTATTATTTTAATTTGTATTTTTGTTGATTTATTAAAAAAAACCTGTATCTGTATTTATGTTTTTTTCCTAATATTTAGTAGCAAGCTGGAACATTAAATGCCATGACCTAGTAAGTTATTATAGAACAGATAATAGCACAGCTGGAGGCCAAACCGAGATGCAGTTCTCTGGCACATAAAACCAAACAGGAACAAAGATCAAATATTTTTAAAACAATGGAATCTGGAGATTACCAGCTAAATGGATATTAACAGTGTCAGTGACAAAACAGTAAATAAAAGGATGATAAAATCACTAGGTAGACAGGGTGTAATAAATATAAAAACAGCCACAAGATCACGCAATTTATAGAGGATGCTCCCTTACTGTTTTAAGACTTGCATATCTGTTTTAAAACGTTATTAAAAATGTATAAACCTTGTAATATTTGCAATATTTTTGTTCTGCAGCCTTAGATGAGGATATCAGCAGAGGTTAAATGTTATTAGAATAGATTATCGCCTTGTTTGCTGAATTTTTTTTTCCAATTGTCATTCTCCACCCTCATCTTTCTTAATTTTGAGGAGCCAATCCAGTCTGAGTTTGAGTCTTTAGAAGACAGGACTTGGCACATTCATTATTTTAACAAAATCTCCATTGTTTGACTTCCAGTGGAAATAATAAAATTACAAAGAACTAATTAGATACAGATATGGTGCAGGGTTAGACTTTATGAAACCTGCTGTGTGCAGGTTGCCTTTTTAAAAAAAAAAAAAAAATATTCATTTTTCAAACTTAAAGGGACAGTCTACACCAAAAATTTTCTTATTTAAAAAGATAGAAAATCCCTTAATTACCCAT
Source organism: Bombina bombina (assembly GCF_027579735.1). Classification (NCBI taxonomy): domain Eukaryota; kingdom Metazoa; phylum Chordata; class Amphibia; order Anura; family Bombinatoridae; genus Bombina; species Bombina bombina. The sequence continues at coordinate 267,021,949 of NC_069505.1, read as the reverse complement.
TCCCCGTTTTTGCATAACCAACACAGTTATATTAACCCTTTAAGGACACAGCTTTCAGTTTGCTCAATTGTTTTATGATGGAAAATTTCCGTCATATGTCCTTAAGAGGTTAATATACTTTTTACCTCTGTGATTACCTTGTATCTAAGCCTTTGCAGACAGCCTCCTTATCTAAGTGCCTTTGACAGACATGCAGTGTAGTCAATCAGTGAAGACTCCTAAATAACTTCACGGGAGTGAGCACAATGTTATCTATATGACACATGTAAACTAGCACAGTCTAACTGTGAAAAACTTTCAAAATGCTCTGAGCTAAGAGGCGGTTTTCAACGGTTTAGAAATCAGTTTGAGCCTAGCTAGGTTTAGCTTTTCAAAAATACCACCAAGGGAACAAAGCAATTTGATGATAAAAGTAAATAGGAAAGTTGTTTAAAATTGCATGCCCTATCTGAATCATGAAAGTTTAGTTTTGACTTTACTGTCCCTTTAAAGGACCAGTAAATACAGTAATTTTTCATAATTAACAAATGTGTGATTAAAAGACAATGCAATAGCGCTTAATCTGAACTTCAAAGGAGTAGTAGATTTTTTTCTGACAAAGTTCAAAGTTATGTCTATTTCCACTCCTCCTTTATCATGTGACAGCCATTAGCCAATCACAAAGGCATATACATATATTATGTGAATTCTTACACATCCTCAGTAAGAGCTGGTGACTCAATGAGATTAAATATAAAAAGACTGTACACATTTTGATAATGGAAGTAAATTGGAAAGTTGTTTGACATTGCATACTCTATCCGACTCATGAAAGTTTAATTTTGACTTAAGAATCCCTTTAAATTACAGGAATGGTGTCAAAATAAATAATAAACTATAATGCAAACTTGTTTAACTATTCATAATTAAGCATTTTATATTGTAATTGCAAAATAATTGATGTCCCTTTTAAGTAGGTTATAGTTTATCTTATCTATATACATATTACACAAAGATTACTTAGATAAATTCAAACCCTTAATTACATATTACCCTAACTGACCAAAGTTGAGAAAATAAACATAATCTAGAGCAGTGATCGCCAAATTCCTAAAACTAAAGGCTGCACATTATTTTAGAAGCCTTAAGGACCACATATGAATTTATGACTATTAAGCACACACATAATAATAATAATATATGTTCTAATTAATGTCCTGGTAGAGCGCTTCTTTTTCTGCATGCATTTGTATAATAATCCTGGGGAAGTGTCCCTAAGGGTTATGGGGGAAACCAGACATGGACTCCTTGCATAATGAGTTTAGAGGGATATGTCTGCACCTCACTGATGAGGTCCAAAGAAGGCTGAACCAACCTTCTGGGGTTGTCATGTTTCTTGTTCAGAAGAGTATTGCCTGGTATTTCGGGGCTGGATTTACCTTACTAGGAGAGATCAGAATGATATACTTTAGGACATTTCTCCTCTGTGAAAAGCACAATTGGACTAAAAGAGGCTTCTTCAAGGTGGTAATTTGCCATAGATCAAGCTACTGAGCTGTTGTTCATTCCTGGTAAAGCACTTTTTTTCTGTATGCATCTAAAAATGTCCAAAGGCACAGGGTTAGATTTAGGTAAAGATGTAGTTTCCCCCTACAGACATCTCTTTTGTTTTGTGGTCTCCCAAAAGCACTATTTTTTGGTTCCATTTTTTCCTGGAGCCACAAACTTTAATTCACGCCTGTTTAGCTCTGATTTTCCAAGGGGTTGCAAAAACTAGTTCAGAGAGCTGTGAGTGTCTCATGGCCCCCAGTTAGCCATCAGGGCTGTAGAGGCTTTTCAAGAGTTTCTGTCCCTAAAGTGCTTTAATAGGGTGTATCCCACAAGTTTTCCCAATATAATGACAATTTTAAATGCTTAGAGTACCTTTATGTGTATATTAAAAAGAGAACTTAAAGGAACATTCTGAAGCAAAATATACATGCTTTACTTTATTACAATGTGTAATTGTTTTTGCATTACTAATTTTAGCTTAGTAGGTAGTTTACCCTTGCAAAGGGATGAACAACCTATACGTAAAGACCCTCTTTGAAACTTTAAGCATTGCAGCTCCGGAGCAGAACATGGCTAGTGAGCCAATCAGGAATGACAGTTGCAGCAAGTTACCAGTACTTGCCACTACTGATCTGAGTTTTTCTTTTAATGTTCAAAACGATTATTTGTTTCTTACTTAAAGATTGCAAAAATAGTCCCACGACTATGTATTTCTAAACGCCCCATAAGTGGGCGTTTTTTCTTAACGTTGTTCTTCTCTCATGAACATACACTTACATGGGAGTACGCATGCTATAGCGCGATGACTGTGAAAGCTTCGATCGCATACTGACTAGCAAGCAGAGGGAATGGCTTCCCTTAGCAATGGATAAACCATCCATGCTATCATGTCAGTTTTAATAAAGTATTTGAGGACAAATAATAAAAGAAGACAAGGCATCAGTGCACTATTAAAGCCTATAATGTAATAATGATTTGTAATGATATATATATATATATTTATATATGATCATTATTTTAATGGTGGTTATATTCTTATAGTCATTTATCTTCATCAAATTGTAAAAAAATTACACGCTAGCATTCTGCGATCCGGACTTATATTCACGTGCTGTAGCTTGAATTTGTATTTCTAAAGAAATGTCCTGGACGCTGTAAAATCTGCTGTGGAGCATTTTTAGATATCAGCTGTTACTGACGCTTTAACGGTTGCTATAGCAAACAATAACAAGAGAGATTGTGTAAGCGAGCACGGAGGTGCTGTATATGAATTTAATTGACAAGTAGCAGCCAGCGCAAGTTTTCAATTGCTATGCGAAGCTACTACCTGTCATCAATGCGCATGTTCAGCCTCCCATATCGGTTGGACGACCTGAAAATTCATTGGGAAGTTAGTCTGCGATTTTAATGGGGAGTGGAAGGTAGAAAATAACTTTAAAACTAGATTATACATTTAATTTGTATACATTCAGAATATATTATACAAATACAAATTATTGTTTGAAATGTAACCCCCCCCCCCCCCCGATTATAATAGCCCTTTAACCACTTACAAGGATTAAACACATAGGGGCATATTTATTATGTTGTGAGTGGACATGATCCGATATAGCAGAATATGTTTGCTGCACATCGATAAATGCTGACAGCATACACTCACGGCATTTATCATTGCACCAGCTGTTCTTGTGAACTGCTGGTGCAATGTCACCCCCTGCAGATTCGCGGCCAATTGGCCACTAGCAGGGGTTGTCAATCAACTTGATCGTATTCGATCGAGTTAAATTCTGGCGATTTCTGTCCGCGGCTTTTAGAGCAAGTGGACAGGTTATGGAGTAGCAGTCTTTAGACCACTGCTTAATAACTTCTGTTTCCGACAAGCCTGAAGGCTCACCGGAAACACGGGGCATCAAGCTACGTACAGAGCTTAATAAATATGCCCCATAGGGCCAGATTATAAATTGCATGCAACTAATGGGTGGTGTATTATTTTGTTTTTAATTTAGCATCAAACAGTAATGCATTATTGGGTATTTAATATTGTTTAGAATGTTTAACTAAATCCTTTTTAATGCACCTATACTTTTAATGTGAAACAGTTGTAGTACTCTTATAAATCAAGTGTTTACTTGCATGTAATCCAAAATATAAAAAGGTACTAGATTTTATAACTTGCTAGTGTGCATTAAATATATATATATATATGGTGTATGGCAAAGAACTTAACCAACAATTCCACAACTTGAACAGAATTGTTGAGCGCCATTAGCATTGCCCTTATGTGTTAGCCAGTATGAATTTTAGAGAAGGCCATTATAGAAATTAGTTATATGATAGAATTTACACTCCTCCACTATCGGAAATTAATTGTGTAGTGCAATTTACTATAATTCATGCAATAAATATTAACCACAAACTTACACTCCTTACCACTTGCCATTTGTGTTTGCATCAACAAAAAGAGAGAAGCGCTCAACCTGGGAACGAAAAATAGCATAATAGTTTATTTTATGTCTAGTTACCACCCTAGGAGCAGCCTATTTTTGCTCAATACGTGGCTTTCACAGAGCAGAAGTTTCCTGCTCTGGTATTTCGTGACTGCACTGTTTAGTCAGGATCAGACTGACATATTCTGCATCGTTATCCGAATTCATCAAAATCATTTTTGTTTATCAGTCTGATCTTGACTAAACAGTGCAGTCACACAATACCAGGCAATCCCTATCAAAATGAGAGAAATGGCAAAACCCCAGACGTACGTTTCAGCCTAGTGTGAGCCTCGTAAGTGAGGTGCAGTCATATCACTCTAGGCACATTCGGCAATGGGTCCATGTCTGGTTTCACACTTAGGGAGACTTCCTTCAGGGTCATAATTTGCATCTACAAAAAGAGAGAAGCTTTCAACCTAGAAACTAATAGCAAAATAGCTTGTTCTATGGCTAGTTATCATTTTGTGTTTGACTTAAAACCCGGTCCATAAAAAGATCAACAATGTAAAAATTATTACAGCATGCAATTTTGTATACATCCCTAAGTAATAATGGGACTGCTCTAAAACTAGTCAAACAAACCTTAAATAAGTTCAATGTTACATATTTCATAAATATTTAACATGAAAGTACTGTCAAAGCCTAATCCTTAAAACTCATCAATTTCTTTTCAAGTTGAAAGTCAATAAGAATGGTAAATTTTACTTGAAACTGTAATATATTATTAAATGTCTATTCTGGAATGTGCTGAAATCCATTGATCTTAAAAAATGAATTTACTTCAAATGTGCCTCTTTTTTCCAAGTATGTCAGTAAATAAAACAGATTATATCTAGTTTATTGGCAAATAGTTCTTGTTATTAAGAAGCACAAAAAAAATGCAAAGGACTGTAAATAACAATTATCACCCACTAATATGATGTATTGACATCAGACAACATCTGCTTAGCTTGGCTTACTGTAATTGTTAAACATGAAAGAGTTCTCTGGAAAAAGTGACTTTGCAAATATACAAATAGTGTGTGTATTCCACACAGTAACATTTCATTACTCTTTAAGTATTTATGAAAGTGAAGAAATCAATAAACAATTTAAATTAGTTGCTGAAGAACAGTTTTTGTATTTATTCCATATTAATGGTTAAGGTATTTTTTATACTGTAAAGTATAGACAATACAGACACACACACATATCTCCCCCCTGCCCCTCTCTCTCCCTATCTCTCTCTCTCCATTCCTCTCTCTCCATTCCTCTCTCCCTTTCTCACCCTCTCTCCCTTCCTCTCCCCCTCTCTTTTAAGTGATTATATCTTAGAATGATTAAACTTAAACAAGAGGGCTTCACTATTTTAAACATATTTATTCATTTTGCCGCAAATACTCAACAAAATTTCAGAAGTACTTTGCTTTTGGAGAATTCTGCATCGTTATCTGAATTCATCAAAATAATTTTGGGCAGCTCTTTATCTTCTTGAAAATCAATTTGAACTACTTTTGAATATCAAAAGTATTTCAGTGCTAGCTCATTTTATGTGTTAAAAAAACTTGGTAGTTTATTCTATGTAATAACAAAACTAAAGGAACAGTCTACTTGAAAATGTGTATTATTTAAAAAGATAGATAATCCCTTTATAACCCATTCCCCAGTTTGGCATAACCAACACTGTTATAGTAATATACATTTTACTTCTATGATAATATGATCACCTTGTATCTAAGTCTTTGCAGACTGCACTCTTACTCCAGTGCTTTTTACAAACTTAGTGCTGGTTCCTGCATAACTCCACAAGAGTGAACACGATGGTATCTATATGGCACACATTAACTTGCACTGTCTGGTTTAAAAAGCTAATAAAATGTACTGAGATAAGAGGCGGCCTGCAGGGGTTTAGAAACAGTTAGAGCTTTAGAGGGTTAGAGGTTATAAATTATAATAATATAACAATGTTGGTCGTGCAAAGATGGGGAATGGGTAGTAAAAGTGTTATCTATATTTTTAAACAATACAAAAATTAAGTGGAATGTCCCTTTAACATATAACTCAAATCATTATTAACCCATACAATTTATACAAAACAAAATATCACCATTGAAAGTTTATTTCATCATATCTTAAACATCCATAACAGTTAAATTGACTATTTTATTTCAAAGATGTTATTATAGGTTTGAATTCCCCACTTAGAAGCTTTTATGGAAGCAGTCCTACAATACTTCAGTATGGTCATGCAAGATTTAAAGGGACAGTCTAGTCCAAAACAAACTTTCATGATTCAGATATGGCATGTCATTTTAAACAATTTTCCATTTTACTTCTATCACCAATTTTGCTTTGTTCTCTTGGTATTCTTAGTTGAATGCTAAATCTAGGAGGTTCATATGCTAATTGCTAAGCACTTGAAGGCCGTCTCTTATCTCAGGGCATTTTGACAGTTTTTCACCACTAGAGGGTGTTAGTTCATGTGTTTCATATAGATAACAATGTGCTCATGCACGTGGAGTTTCTAGGAGCCAGCACTGATTGGCTAAAATGCAAGTCTGTCAAAATAACTTAAATAATGACAGAGGTAAAATGTGTATTAATATAACTGTGTTAGTTATGCAAAACTAGGGAATGGGTAATACAGGGATTATCTATCTTTTAAAACAATAACAATTCTGGTGTAGACTGTCCCTTTAATGTTACTTCAAAGGATACATAAGAGGCAGTGATATGACTATGCATGAAAGGGTTAAATTGTGTGCATGTTAACGGAAATATGGAATTACTACTTCATAGACACTCAAATTGTATTAATTAAGCACCATGCATGGTGGTAAGTTTGGGAATATTCATTTGGCCTTGCTAAAATAGATTAAATAAGGATACCCTGTTAAAAATAAAACAGCACAACTGACTACTGTATGGATAAATAAAAAATCTAAAAATGATTTGTCAAACTGTGTATAACAATACTGCCTATAATATTAAATCAACTGTTTATGTTTAAATCAGCTGTGTTTTAACTTTTTAATATGATCTTAAAGACTTTTTAAAAAAAAAAAAGTAATATAAACATAGAAACAGATTTTGATAGCAGAAAAAACCCAAAAGGCCCACTAAGTTTGTCATTGTTTCTGTTTGACATATAGATTTAACCAGCGATAAAGGGTTTATCGCGGGTGTTTGTGCTCGTGAGTTTTACCGCTCATATGACAAGTTAAAAGTAAAGACGATTGCTTGAGCGTAATCGCAATTTACACTAGAATGATTACCACGTCTTCAGAGCTCTGGTTAACTGTTTCGCAAAACAAAAAAGTGTCACAAAACGCTTAAAAAATACATTCAACGTACAATAACACAATCTAATAAGAATTATTAAAAAAAAATATTGCACACAAAAGTTATAAGTGCTCAAAGATATGAGATCTCAGGTGTTAGAAAAATAAGGCAGGCAAAGGACTTTAACATAGAGATACATACATATACATGTCACATATATACAGTATATATGTGTGTCTACAGATGTATTTATATATTTATATGTGTATTTATGTATTTACAAACACATAAATATATATTAACACATATACATACATATACATGTCACATATATACAGTATATATGTGTGTGTACAGATGTATTTATATATTTATATGTGTATTTATGTATTTACAGACAAACACATAAATATATATTTACACATATACATACATATACATGTCACATATATACAGTATATATGTGTGTACAAATGTATTTATATATTTATATGTGTATTTATGTATTTACAGACAAACACATAAATATATATTTACACATATACATGTCACACATATACAGTATATATGTGTGTGTACAGATGTATTTATATATTTTTATGTGTATTTATGTATTTACAGACAAACACATAAATATATATTTACACATATACATACATATATATATAGTACATTGGAGTCCTTTGCAGTTAAGTAGACAACATCATGTAAAAGCATATTTATGCAATATTCAGTTTTAAGGCCCCATGTTTTCTGCTCGTCCGCCTTCGCTACATGTCCGCCGCACATCGATAAATGCCGACAGCATACGCTGTTGGCATTTATCATTGCACCAGCAGTTCTTGTGAGCTGCTGGTGCAATACCGCCCCCTGCAGATTTGCGGCCGCTAACAGGGGGTACATGATACATGATCGGGCGGATTGCTATACGCCGCCTTAGAGGCGGCGTATGAGTTTAGAAGCAGCCTGAAGGCTCACCCTGAAACAAGGGGAGCAGGGGCCATTCGGCCCTTGTTAAATAGACCTCATAGAGAACTCAGAGAAATCTTTATTTTTTTTATTTTTGAAAACACTTTTGAAATTGAGATCACTCCTTAAAATCATTCCAATCTTTTTATAATATAATATATTTTATTTACTTTATATATTTCTAGGTTCGAATTTTCACTTACCTGATAGGAAGGGAGGCAGCATTTGCGGATAATCTGAAATGGATGGCATGTGCTAATAAAGGTGAGTTTCATCTTCCTGCATATTTTAATATTGTTTGTTTAGTGGTCTTGAGTTACAGTAAGGGCTATAAACTGAAAACCAGACAGATTAGATTTCGCTGAACCTCATTTTTCAACTAATGTATTGCAATCCTTATCTAAATTAAAAATGGTGCTTTCTGGGAAGTATTGAAAGCAAACTGGTAGGAACTAAATTCTTTTAAAAAAAAGCTTGCCTTACACCGTTGTTGTTTTTTTATTATAATATGTACATTGCTACCAATCACCATAGAGGAAACCAAATTAGCCATAAAGAGTATGCCCAACGGAAAAAGCCCAGGCCCCAACGGACTGAGTATAAAATACTACAAGACATACCTACACCACATATTACAACCACTGACCTCCCTATTCAACTCAACCTTGAAAGAGGGAGGCTTTACAGAAAGTCTGCTGGAAGCACACATCACTGTCCTCCCTAAAGCAGGCAAATCCCCAGACAGCCCCGAAAATTTTAGGCCCATCTCACTACTGAATTCGAACGTCAAAATATACGCCAAAATCTTAGCTACTAGGATAAATAAAATCCTTCCCGCCCTGATCCATCCTGACCAAGTGGGCTTTGTACCCGGAAGAGAAGCCAGAGACAATACTTTAAAGATTCTACAACTCATGTCACACACACAGGCCCAACATATCCCATTAGCGCTAATATCTACAGATGCGGAGAAGGCGTTTGACAGGGTGCGCTGGCAGTTTCTGGAAGCGACCCTGTCCAGGATGAATTTTAGCAAACACTTTATAGCCTTAATTTTCTCGCTCTATAGCAAACCAACTGCGCGAGTCAAAGTAAATGGTATCCTCTCCGTTAAATTTAGTATCCAAAACGGTACGAGACAGGGCTGTCCACTCTCACCTGTATTATTTGCCATTACAATCGAGGCCCTGGCGCAAACTATTAGATCAAATAAGCAGATTAAGGGTATACACACTACCACACATGAACACAAACTGGCGCTATACGCCGACGATGTCATACTTACCCTCATTGACATAGGCTTATCAATACCCAAAGTGCTTGAAACATTCGCAGAATTTGGCAGGGTCTCCAACTTCCACCTTAATCTCAGCAAATCCGAGTTTTTAAACATCACGTACAAACCTGACGAGCTACCCAAGCTCCTTCTAAATTGCCCCCTGAAAAAACAACAGACAAAAATGAAGTACCTGGGGATCTACTTGTCCCCAGACCCACAGGTGATGTTTCAGGCTAATTACAAACAGCTGGAGCACAACCTGGTTGCTGACCTGTCCAGCTGGAGAAATAAATCTATCTCCTGGCTGGGACGTATCAATGTGGTGAAGATGAATATCTTGCCCAGGCTACTCTATCTACTTCAAACAACCCCTATATCCCTTCCAGCACACTATCTGGACAGGATACAAGGACTCATAGATCAGTACATTTGGAGAGAAATTAAACCAAGGGTAGCAAGATGCACATTATACTTACCTAGAGACAAGGGAGGGCTAGGGGTACCACACATAGCCACATACAAACAGGCAATAGTGTTACACAGACTATTGGACTGGTGCCAAAATGACCCAAACAAAAATTGGGTTCAATTAGACAGCGACATCATGAATACAAACAACGTAGGCTTGACAGCTTGGGTTAACAAGAAATATAGGCCAAAGATGGTAGTGGACTATCCTCTCCTGGTGGAGTTTTATCAGGCATGGGACAGGATTATTAACACTTCGACACACGTATCCGGGATAACATCACCCCTCACCCCTATCTGCAATAATCCAGACCTGCCTTGGGACTTCAGGGAAACTAGATCGAACCAAATAGCGAGTCTAGACAAGAGAGTGTTCTCCGCACTAATAGAGAAGCACAAACTCAAGGAAATTGGGGACATTAAGGAGCAAATACCTGAACTACCTATGAATTGGTTCACACATGCTAAAATATCTCACTACCTGACTACACATCAGCATAGGCAACAACTCATAAGATCACACACCCCCTTTGAATCACTATGCTTGCAAAAAACAAAAACACGACACGCAATCTCGAGACTGTATAAAATCCTCCTCTTGGGAGAACCAGAAACACTACCCTCCTTTGTTAAGACGTGGGAAAAAGAGCTGAACACAGCCATAACATACCAAGAATGGCAGTCAGCCTTTCAAGCTACTAAAAAATCATCAATCTCGGCCAGAATTCAAGAGTCAAACTACAAGTTTCTCTCGAGATGGTACCTCACCCCAATTAGAATACAGCATATATATAGGTCATCCTCTGGAAAATGTTGGAGAAATTGTGGGGGAGAGGGCTCTTTGCTACACATCTGGTGGGAATGCCCCAAACTAGATACATACTGGGTGGAAGTCCTCTCTCACATTAAAAACGTATTAGGCTGTACTCTGCCTAATGACCCCAAAATTCTCCTGTATCTCTCGCTGCCAAGGATTGAGGGCAAAGATTACAGGGCATTAATGATGATCATGCTGAATAGTGCTAAAATATTAATCCCTAAGAACTGGAAAACACACACTGTCCCGACACTGTCAGATTGGAAAGCGCAGGTCAACTTGTTACTCCAACTCGAAAGGTACCACCACTTAGTGCAGGACACCACTGATATACACGAGCTTATGCTATCAGCCTGGGCAAATGGAGAAACACGCCCCACAGGATAAGACACTAGGCGACTATAGAGACACATACACTCAAGCTTGCCGCTGGGACTCCCCTCTCCGCTCTTCTTTTCTTCCTTTTTCTTACTTTCTTCTCACATACAATTTTTATCAGGGAATAAGCAATGTACATACTTCTGGAACTTGTTGAACGCACTTTTGTATACTAGACTATTGCTTGCATAACATTTCAATACTGAGACAATGATATGGAACTAACTAAGCACATTTGGTGTTAACTCAGGAGATGATGATTGGATACTGGACACTACAGACATTTAATAGATACCTTTTGTGAAATCATCAGATCATATTGAAACATTTGCCATGATTGTTATGTTTATATTTTCAATAAAGCTTTTGAAACTTAAAAAAAAAAAAAAATTGATACACACTGATCAGACAGGCTTTATGAGCGGGAGAAACTTGCTTAAACCAGTAGGATTAAAAGTAATTCCTCATCTAGAAATTAAAAATTTACCACCCATGATAAAGGGAATGATTACCTTCAAGAATCCAATCTTGGCCTGGCAAAAAATATGTACATTTTTAGGAATAAACTTTAGATCCTCTAAATATTTACCTAGAGCAGGTAACCCAGAATTTCCTGAAGTGGTGAACTCTAAAGTATTTGCAAAATGGAAAATTGAAGGCCTAGAATATGTTTATCAGCTTTGGGACTTCCCCCTTAAATGTATTAAAACATTTAGGATAATACAGCAGGAATTTAATATAGGGAATAAGGATTTCTTTGCGTATCTGCAGTTGAGACATTTCGTTAACACAGTTAAAGTAATTGCTGGTGATTTCAGCTGGGATTCATTTGATCCGCTCCATTGCCTGTTCAAAGCAGGTATATATTCTATATCCCCCTGGTATAGATTGTTAATGAAAAAGAAAGGAAAGGATTATATAAATAGTTTAGTGTTGAAATGGTCCCGGGACCTAAGTGGAGTTAATAATGACATGATTCAAAAAAGTATAACAAAAGCATGGAAGCTACTCTCCTTTTATCATGGCGAGAGTCTCATATTAAATTTATTAATCGTGCCTATATAACACCTAGTAGGATGGCTATATGGGGTTCAGATACATTTATAAATTGTCCAAGATGTAGTTTCCACCCTACAGATTTAATACATTGTGTATGGAGATGCCCGAAGGTCAGGTAGTTTTGGTATAGGATTTATTTCTGGCTATCTAAGATGGTTCAACAAAATATTGAATTACAATTAGGAGAGGTCCTCTTTTTAAAAAAGGGCAATAACAGGTTATATAATAGTAGATTTATTAATTTTGTGATTCTATGTGCTAGAAACATAATTTTTAGTTCTTGGAAATCCAGCAGAGGCCCTAGTTTTTCTCAGTTTCTAAGTAAATTAGAGGCAAAAATGATAGTTGAGCAATTTGATTATGTCATTAATTCAGAAAATGATGTGATGATTTTTTTAAAAAAATGGGAAAATGTTATTACCTCACTACCAGCTGGAATGCAAAAACAAATTTATAAGCCCTTTTATAATTCATTATATGTACAGGGTGCCATCTTAAGAGGAGAGATTGGTTGGTTAAATGATGTTCAACCTTGAGGGGGTTTTTTTTTCGGGTTTTTTTTGTTTGTTGTTTTGTGTATTAATTGTTTAAATAAGATCCGGTTAAGATTTTTTTTTAAAATAATAATAAGGTACATATGCAGATAATTTGTTGTATTCTCAACAGATAAAATGTAAATTAAATTTTGTTTATCAGGATTTTTTTGGAGCTTATGCCCCTATGATATTAATTTGAATTTACATTCTGTTGTAATTTAATTATCCTTAAATAAAAAAATGTTAAAAAAAAAAAAAAAAATATGTACATTGCTATGTACAATACTGAACAAAAGTATCCTATTGTAATTTTAGGAAATTGACAGATACACAGTGATATCCTATTTGGACAGTGTCTAGAGCTTTACTATTAAAAGCAGCACATTATGCAGATCGTTATGAAAGGGACAGGAAACCCAAAATATTGAAATTCAAATCAGAATAAAAGCTTTTTCATTTCATTCTATTGGCTGATTTGAATTTGAAGATTTTGTTTAGGGGTTAATAGTTCTATTTAGATAGTTTGCAATGTGGGGGGTGGCGGTTCAGGAGTTAATAGCTCTAATTAGTGTTTGTGATGTGGGGGGATGGCAGTTTAGGGGTTAATAGTTTATGTAGTTACTTTGCGATGTGGGGGGTTTGCGATGTGGGGGATGGCGGTATACTGGTTAATAGTTTATTAACAAGTGTAAATGTACTTTGTAATGTATTTTTGAAGTGTTTTGTGCAACTTTTTAGTTTTGGAAAACAGTTAATCACAGCTCTGAGATCGCAGTAAGGATTGAAGCATATAAGGTGATTGCGCTCGCACAATCACCATTTCGTTCAACTTGTAATATCAGCACATTGAAAATGGCTCACGAGAAAGGTCATTGCACTAGCACCTCACTTGCTATAATATAGCCCTATAGGTGAAGTCTAGTATATATGAAATATGCAATACATTTTTTTCTGTCTAGAATAATGATAACAAAAATATTTTTTTAAATGCCATTATTAAAAGAAAATTAATTTAAGACTGCTATAGAAACAATATTGTTTATATTTATAAGAGAAAATAGATGTATGTTATATATTTAAATCTAACATCATCAAGTTAAAAAAAAATATATATAAAAATCATCTCTAAACTGATCATTAAGGAAAATATTGCCACTAGCTATAAGTTTACAGCCGTTAAGCATAATGCTGACATTTTATCTAAAACCACATGAATAACTTCATTTATTTCTTGAATATATTAGCCCCTTGGTCATGTTGTGCATAGCGAAGCAAAGCATGCAGTATTCTACGTCTTTGAGAGAATCGTGATCTAATCTGGCTCAGTGGCTTAACAGCAGTTTAATACTTGAGTGGGTGGGTCAAACACGTTCCTGTCAAAGAGGTCCTTGGCCCTTAAATCAATTTTCCTTGCAGCTGATTTCCCTCTTGAATGCACTGCATGGTTTATGGCAGTTTGCAAGCTTTCCACCTGACCGAGCTGTGGACAGCAAAGTCCTTGTCTTAGCAATCCATCATCTGGGAGTACCTTACCACCTTGCACATTTTTTAATGTTTTAGCTCTGCATGTTAAAACTGTAAGACCTTGTGCACATAATTCTCTGTTACATTCGATGCAGAAGTAGGACATATCTTCTGGGAGATGGCGCCTAATGACGCGAATCCACAGCCCATTTTAAATACATTAAAACAATCAAGAGTCAGAAATCCCTGCAGAGAAGCTTGTGAAATTGACATTCCATTTTCCAACTGTGTTGCAGGGAAATGTACTTTTGAAACTTAAATTACATGATCAGGAGATTTTGAAATATAACATATCTAAGGTTATTGGTAATAGGGTACTTTTTATTTGGCTGTTTTATAAAAGCTTTTATAATGCATAAATAAAATAAATAAAGATAATAAAATGTTTGTCTTTTAAGCGATAGACTACGAGTGGAGCAGTATTTTGTGCTCCCGCTCGTGCGTTAACTCCATTTTTGGTACAATATCTATCTCTCCATCAATCTATATAACATTATATATATAGGTATATATATATATATATATATATATATATATATATATATATATATATATATATATATATATATATATATATATACATACATACATAGGAATGCCCATTTAAAAATACTTAGAACATATTCCTCTATGTGAAGAATGTTGGAATGTGAAATATTTACAGTAAATAAACACTTTTTTAAATATGAATATTGCATAAATAAATATATATATACTGTATATACAGTATATATATATATATACACAGTATATATATATATATGTCTATATGTCTATATATGTATACATATGTATTTATGTGCTTATATGTGTATATATTTCTGTAAATACATATATAGATGTATAAATATATAAATACATGTGTACACTCACACACACACACATATATATATATATATATATATATATATATATATATTTATATTTACATACATATATAATAATAATAATAATAATAATAATAATAATAATAATAATAATAATTAAGATGTCGGTGTGAAACCCCACATCTGATCTGGCAAGGTTGGGATAATGGGTCCCAGTGAGAGAGAGTGATCGATAATATCCTGTAACTTTGAGACATTGTAATAGTTTTTTTTTTAATATAGCTAACCCAGAAGTATGATATGAGATATACATTTTAAATATATTGTATAAAATGATGTTTTATTTATTAAAGTCTGAGGGATAATATATTATCTAATTTTTAATTATCACTGTAGTTTTTACATCGCTTTTCTAGTTTTTGTTTTATGGCATTAGATGATATGAGTGGCACATTTGTTTTTAGTCTAATTTTTTTGACATGCACTAACATTTATTTTGAGTGCCAATAAGTAATACGGTTATGTACAGTTAGCCTGTGATACATAATACAGATTTAGTCCTATAGTTTGGCAAGATCATACAAACCAAATACATCTGCATTCAATAAAGTGTGCAGCTATCATGGTGGTGAGAAAACACACATAATAAATATCTCCTGCTCCACCATATCTTCACATCCAGACACTCAATCTAATTAAGATTTAAATCTTTGTTGAACTCACTACAAAAAAAAGTTTACCTTTTCTTCCTATGAAGCAGATATTGTTCTATTGTTATTAAAATATGAGTTAGTGCATAAATAGCTGGCACTGATATAACTTTTTAAATGATTGTTATGAAAGCTCTTTTGACAATTGTTCCGGGGAAAAGGCAGAGAAAGAAAAGTGACTTAGAACACTGTGGTTAAAATATATAAATAAATAAAAGACTGAGACATATGTTAGATGTATATTTAAAGTGGTAGTATACACCATTTTTCATATAATTTCATGTAGACACTACTATAAAGAAGAATATGCACAGATACTGATCTAAATATCCAGTATAAAACCTTTTAAAAACTTACTTAGAAGCTCCCAGTTTGGCACTGTTGATGAGGTTAGTCTTGGACACCCAGTGAAAGGGACTGGAAGAACATGAATAGCAGATGCTCCCTCCTTTCCTGCATATGAATATACAGATGATACAAACAGGAGCCCCGGGAATCAGCAATACTTTGGAGATTGTTTAGGAGTCTGAAAAGCAGCACAATGTTATTAAAATATAAGAAAAAAACTATGGCCTAGATTACGAGTTTTGCTTTAGCCTTAAAAATCAGTGTTAAGAGGTCCTGGCCAAACTCGGAAATAACGCAAATCCACTTACGCCAATTGCGTATCCTATATTTTCAATGGGACTTGTATACCGCTGACAAAAAGTGAGCGGTAGACCCTCTCCTGTCAAGACACGTACCGCATTTTAAAGTCAGTAGTTAAGAGTTTTACACTACAAAGCCGTAGCATAAAACTCTTAACTAAAGTGCTAAAAAGTACACTAACACCCATAAACTACTTATTAACCCCTAAACCGAGCCCCCCCCCACATCGCAAACACTAAAATAAATATTTTGACCCCTAATCTGCCAAACTGGACATCACCGCCACTATAAGAAACATATTAATCCCTAAACCGCAGCACTCCCGCATCGCAAACATTAGTTAACAATTAATAACCCCTAATCTGCCGTCCCTAACATCGCCGCCACCTACCTACATTTATTAACCCCTAATCTGCCACCCCCAACGTCGCCGCCACTATATTAAAGTTATTAAGCTCTAAATCTACGTCTAACCCTAACCCTAACACACCCTAGCTTAAATATAATTAAAATAAATCAAAATAAAATTACTACAATTAACTAAATTATTCCTATTTAAAACTATTTAAAACTAAAATAAACCCTAAGATAGCTACAATATAACTAATAGTTACATTGTAGCTAGCTTAGGGTTTATTTTTATTTTACAGACAACTTTGTATTTATTTTAACTAGGTAGAATAGTTATTAATAACTACCTAGTTAAAATAAAGACAAATTTACCTGTAAAATAAAACCTAACCTAAGTTACAATTACACCTAACACTACACTACAATTCAATTAATTACCTAAATTAAAAACAATTAATTACAATTAAATAAAATTATCTAAAGTACAAAAGAACAAACACTAAATTACAGAAAATAATATAGAAATTACAAGATTTTTAAACTAATTACACCTAATCTAATCCCCCTAACAAAATAAAAAAGCCCCTCCAAAATAAAAAAGAAAGCCCCTCCCTACGCTAAATTACAAATAGCCCTTAAAAGGGCCTTTTGTGGGGCATTGCCCCAAAGTAATCAGCTCTTTTACCTGAAAAAAATTACAATCCCCCCAACATTAAAACCCACCACCCACACAACCAACCCTACTCTAAAACCCACCCAATCCCCCCTTAAAAAAAAACTAACACTAACCCCTTGAAGATCACCTTACCAGGAGACGTCTTCACCCAACCGAGCAGAAGTGGTCCTCCAGATGGGCAGAAGTCTTTATCCAACCGGGCAGAAGTGGTCCTCCAGACGGGCAGAAGTCTTCATCCAGACGGCATCTTCTATCTTCATCCATCCGGCGCAGAGCAGGTCCATCTTCAAGACATCCGACGCGGACGCGGAGCATCCTCTTCTTTCCACGCCCAACGACTGAATGAAGGTTCCTTTAAATGACGTCATCCAAGATGGCATCCCTTCAATTCTGATCCAATCAGCCAATAGAATGCCAGGTCAATCCTCTTGGCTGATTGCAATGCCCCGCAAAAGGCCCTTTTAAGGGCTATTTGTAATTTATTCTAGGGTAGGGCTTTTTTTATTTTGGGGGGGGCTTTTTTTATTTTGTTTAGGTTGATTAGGTGTAATTAGTTTAAAAATCTTGTAATTTGTTTATTATTTTCTGTAATTGAGTGTTTGTTTGTTTTTGTACTTTAGATCATTTTATTTAATTGTAATTAATTGTATTTAATTTAGGTAATTAATTTAATTGCAGTGTAGTGTTTGGTGTAATTGTAACTTAGGTTAGGTTTTATTTTACACGTAAATTTGTCTTTATTTTAACTAGGTAGTTATTAAATATTTAATAACTATTTAATAAATATTCTACCTAGTTAAAATAAATACAAAGTTGCCTGTAAAATAAAAATAAACCCTAAGCTAGCTACAGTGTAACTATTAGTTATATTGTAGCTAGCTTAGGGTATATTTTATAGGTAAGTATTTAGTTTTAAATAGGAATAATTTAGTTAATTGTAGTATTTTTATTTAGATTTATTTAAATTATATTTAAGTTAGGGGGTGTTAGGGTTAGGGTTAGACTTAGGTTTAGGGGTTAATAACTTTATTATAGTGGCGGCGACGTTGGGGGCGGCAGATTAGGGGTTAATAAATATAGGTAGGTTGTGGCAACATTGGGGGCAGCAGAGTAGGGGTTAATAAATAAAATGTAGGTGTCGGCGATGTTGGAGGCGGCAGATTAGTGATTCATAAGTATAATGTAGGTGGCGACGGTGTCCGGAGCGGCAGATTAGGGGTTAATAATATAATGCAGGTGTCGGCGATGTCGGGAGCGGCAGATTAGGGGTTAATAAGTGTAATATTAGTGGAGTTTAGACTCGGGGTTCATGTTAGGGTGTTAGGTGTAGACATAAATGTATTTTCCCCATAGGACTCAATGGGGCTGCGTTAGGAGTTTTAAGCTGCTTTTTTGCAGGTGTTAGGTTTTATTTCAGCCGGCTCTCCCCCATTGATTCCTATGGGGAAATCGTGCACGAGCACCTTTTACCAGCTCACCACTAACGTAAGCAGCGCTGGTATTGAGGTGAGATGTGGAGCAAAATTTTGCTCTACGCTCACTTTTTTGCGGCTAACGCTGGGTTTGTAAAAACCCGTAATACCAGTGCTGTCTGTAAGTGAGCGGTGAGCATAAACTGCTCATTAGCACTGCACAGCCTATAACGCAGAACTCGTAATCTAGTCGAGTATGTTTTTACAAAAACACTTCCAGATGGGCTATATAAATAGATAATCTGCAAAACATTTATGAAAAACAATTCTGGTTAAAAATAAATTGAATATATGGATACATCTTGGACTGGACTTTCAGTACATTTGGCTGTGGTTGGTGCTATCTAGTCAGCTCATTAAAAGGTCTTTTTAACTTTTGTTTTAAAAATAATAATAATAATAATAATAATGATAATAATAACAATGTGTTATTTGTAGCACAGTAAAATGTAACTCTATGGAGTTAAAAAGTAAAGAAAGCCACAAATATACAGAGATAACTGAATGTAGAGATATTAAGAAGCAGATACAACTTTATTTAAGGACTTTGGAAAAGAAAAAAAAAATTCAGAAAGTGGCCTAGGATGTAGTATGATCTACCACAGTCTATTTCATTTTGCAGAGTTTAGGACTGTTTTTTTTCTCTATTCAATAAATAAAGGTGTCTATCTGGTTTATGTACTGGCACTTACCTGTAGATATAAAGGACCACATCTGTATAAAGTTTAGAGGAACTGCACATTGTTTTATGACAAACAGCATTGTTTCTGAGGTATAATAGTATAAATGTATACTTTCCCAGGTTATTCTACAGGGACGGGAGAATGTCAGTGTTTTAATATTCAAATGGTAGAACAAATAACCCCCTTAAACTTCATCTAGCCATTTAATTGTGTCTCTAAAGTACATGTTTAACATTTGAAAATTGAATAATAATAATCTTACAGCAAACATAAGATTAAGTGATTGAATGTAAGATTTTAATAGTAAAGTTGAATATTGATTCCCATAGACTCACACTGAGCGTTGTGAGAATCAGCATTGTAATGTTAATATTCAAATATTTGAATGTTGCATTACATTTTAAAAAATTATCTGAGGTTTTTGATGGTATCATGATCATAATCAACCATTTTCATTGTTTATCTTCAGCACTTTTTTTTAATCTTTTTTTTTTAATTAGCATCACTAAACAGTATTAAGCCCCTACTTTTTTTTGTTTTTGTTTTTTTGTTTCTGGGCTTCCCTTTAACCCTTTGAGTGCTAAGCACTTTCCCACCTGGGTGCTAAGATTTTTTAAAGGTTTTTTTTTTATTTTTTGAACAAAATGTTTAACTTTTTTTTTTTTCATATCCCCAAGACTAACACTGTTGGAAAGGTTAGGTGATTACCTTTCCAATGGTGGGTCTTGGGGGGTCTAAAAAAGAAGATACAGGCTTCTTTTTTTTTTTTTTTTTTTTTAAATCTCTTTATTGGTAGCCAAAAAAAAAGAAAAAAGAAATACAATATACAAGGATCTCCCTTGTTGTCATATACATTGCATGGCAAAATCAAGTAACATAACAATACTGGACAACATAATCCAGAAAACAACATATAACAATATTTAATCGGCATTTTTATAATTGACTCCTCGTAGCGCCTGTCTGAGAGGAGCCATAGAAATAAAAATAAAAAAGGATAGGACTGGGGTGAAGAAGAACAAAAAAAAAAAGGGGAAAAGAATACTACCACTAAACCTCCATCTCCGTACCCACTCCTTGTATCTCGGTGGCATTTGTAATCCATGTATGCGGGAACAATTCTAATATAACCATCTCAGCAAAACTAATAGAAGATAGAAAAGGCGCTAAAATCTGTTTTTGTATAGCTAGAGGGTAGGTCTTAATAATAGAATACCACCCAAGTAAAAATTTCTTGATTCTTTTTTCTGAACGATCCTGAAGATGATAAGATTCAAAAATAATCTGATCTTGAATCGTCTGGATAACCTCTGAAAAGGGAGGACCTCTTCTCGCTTTCCAGCTTTTTAATATACACTGTCTTACAGCTATTATTATAGTGTTTAATGACTGTACCCAGAAACTGTCTTGATTACTAGAGGTCTTAAAAAATAAGACAATATCCTGGAATGTGAGGGAGATAGATTATGAACAGTATTGAACCAGTATATAATTTTTAGCCATAGTTGATTTATCTTAGGACAAGCCCAGAACATATTAAATAAATCAGCATTCAGGTGTAGACATCTTGGACAGCCTGAGGATCTAGCCGCATAAAATCTAGCAAGTTTGGCTGGATATAAATAAAAATTATTTATAAGTTTCATATGCACTTCCTTCCAGCTTGATGGGATTTTACACTTATCCAGAATATTAAAACTCTGTCTAACTTTGTCCTGATCTATATCGGGTTTGACGGAATCCAGAAATTACAGATCCTATCCAAAAAGCCTTGAGTTTGCTTAGACAGCATAATATCATACATTAGTGAAATTGATGTTACACCAGCAAAAAATCTTTGTAAAAGAGTCCTGACATCGGACCACGCAATAGACAGAGGGAACATCCATTCTTGTACAGTAATGAAATGTCGGATCTGAAAAAATGCGAATAAATCAGATCAGAGTAGGTTAAATAATGAAAACAGAGTTTCCCCTGGTAATACTGCATCATCAGGACCTAATAATTGACAAACTGCATTTAGACCTTTTTCTGCCCATAACTTAAAAGACCTCTGGTTAATACCGGGGGGAAAGAGTGGATTACCCTGAATAGGGAGAAATTCTGAAAAGGTGAAATCTAGCTCTAATATTCTACAAAATGTATGCCATGCAAGGACTATATTCTTGAATGTAATCATTGAAAGAACATTAGAAGGTAACTGTCGAGGCTTGCAATGTATTATAGCTGCCAAAGCAAAAGGATATATCAGAAAAGACTCTTCTTCAAAAGTAGAGTATATATTTGTTTTAGCAAGCCAATCAAATGCAATTTTTATTAATGAAGCAATATTATATAGACTAATATCTGGAAACGATAACCCACCCGCCCCTGGTTTCTGCATCAATCTAGATAATGAAATCCGAGGTTTTTTATTCAGCCATATGAATTTCGTAAAATGACAGCACAATTTTCTTAAATCCCTATTAAGTAAAAGTAACGGCAAGTTTTGTAGTGGGTAAAGTAAGCGTGGAAAAATGATGGTTTTAACCAGATTAACCCTTGCCGTTAGAGATTGAGGAAAAGAAGTCCATAATTGTAGATCCAATTTGATTTTTTGAAATAAAGGAGTATAATTATCAGAATACCAATATTTAGGATTTTTATGCAATACAAGCCCCAAGTATATAATAGTCTCCACCTCCTTGAAAGCATTAATAGAAAACCTGGAAGGTGATTTACCCACGATCATCAATTCGCTTTTTCCAGTATTAACTCTGTAACCTGAAAATGAGCTAAACTCTTCCAATAACTGAATCAAAATTGGGATAGATTGCTGCAGGTTCTCTAAAAAAAGTAAAATATCATCCGCATATAGTAAGATATTCAGACGGTGTGAGCCTAATGAAATCCCAGTTAATTACTTTCTTACCTGGATCGCAAGTGGCTCTAACGCTATATTAAACAATAAAGGTGATAGTGGACACCCTTGCCGTGCACCACGCTGAAGTGTTATCTTAGGGGAGATAAACCCATTAACCAATATATGTGATATAGGTTTTGAATATATTCTGTGGATACATTGTGCAAAATTCCCTTTAATTCCAAATTTTCCTAGCGATAAAAATAAATGCTCCCAAACTATAGAATCGAATGCTTTGACCGTGTCTAATGTTAGAACAGCCATATCATATCCTCTATTTAACTGCTCATGATTCCATGCATAATCTAAAAAAGTTGTTAATTTACGTATGTTCTTGCATGAGTTTCTATTGATCATGAACCCAGTCTGATTTAGATGAATAAGTTTCTGTAAACAAAATGAAAATCTGTTAGCTAAGATAGCAGTTAAGATCTTATAATCAGAATTTAAGACCGATATAGCTCTGTACGATGCTGGGTCCTCTGCATCTCTATCTTTTTTCAAGATAAGAGAAATATTAGCCATTGAAAAATAAGATGAAATCGGCTTATCTTCTGTGTAATACTTATTAAAAAGAATCTCTAATACTGGTAATAAATCTTCCTTTAAACACTTATAGAACTCTGATGGAAATCCGTCTGGACCGGGCGCTTTATTAGATTTCAATTTATCAATAGCATTGCTAATTTCTTCTCTAGTTATAGGTTCATTTAACATAATCAAATCTTCAGCTTGAATTTTTGGAGTCACTATTTTTGACCAGAATATGTCTTGGTTACAGGTATTAATCTCCACTGTAGAATATAAATGCTGATAATAAGAGGCAAAGATTTCACACATTTTCGAGGTTTCAAAAGATCTAGTCTCATTATCTTTAATAACAGGTATAAAAAACTAATTCTTCCGACATTTTGGTAAGACTTGCTATATATTTAGCCGAACACCCATGGAATCCCTTAAAATATCGGTTTATTTTAATTTCCTCAGCTAAAAGCTTTTGTTTTAAATGAAGATCTCATTCTTTTCTGATAGCAAGATAGCTATCCCAATTTTGCTGTGAAGGAACCCTCTGTACCTGTGTATACGCCTTCTTTACACTTGTTGCCAGTTCAACTTCCCTAGCTTTGATCTTTTTCGCACGTATATTCAAGAAAGCAACGATCTCTCCCCTAAGCAACACTTTAGCAGCCTCCCAAAATATTTCAATTTTGTTTCTATATTCCACATTATTCGTCCCATGTTCTTGCCATTTTGCTTGTAACCATGAGTTCTAAAATTTAACCTTGTTCAAAAAAAAAGTTAATGAAATGATTGCGTGGTCCGATATCAGGATCTCTCTAATCTCTGCCTTTGATTGCCCTATGGAGAGTGATTCAGAGACCAAAAACAAGTCAATCCTGGAAAATGTTCTATGGGCTCTAGATTCACAAGTATATTTTAAGCTGTCAGGATTTTGAATCCGCCAAATATCTGTCAATTTTAATTTGTGGCAGAATTTCTGGAAATATTTTGCACTGTGCCTATTTCTAACTAAATTTTTTTTGTGAAAACCGGTCTAGGGATGGGTCTAATGTCATATTAAAGTCTCCACATATAACTAAATTTTGGCTTTTAAATGGAAATACTTCATTTTGGATTTTTTCCCAAAATTCTAATGAAAGTCTATAGGTGCGTATATGTTACAAATTACGAATTTTATATTTTTGACTAATATTTGAAGTAAGATAAATCTAGCTTGACTATCAATATTTATCTTGATTATCTTATAATCTAGTTGCTTATGTAATAATACTACCACCCCACATTTTTTGTTTAGGCCTTTAGTAGAAATTACTTCCCCGACCCAGTTAATCCTCAACTTTGCTGCTTCTATCTCATTGAGATGTGTTTCCTGAAGGAAAACTAAATCGGGTTGCAGCTTAGCCAAAGTTTTAATAACCAGTTTATGTTTCACTGGGGATGATATCCCCCCACATTCCAGGACAACATCCTAATATCCCCTGACATTATTTTTTAACATCTAAAAACACTTCCATAATTTGTCTCTATGAGAAGAGAAAGAACGAGAGAAGGAGATGAGGAAAGAGGAAGAGGGGGAAAAAAAAGAACCATAAAATTAAAATACCAAACAAGGGGACAACTAGTCCAAGAAAGAACTATAATTCAAAGCATCTAGATCAATAACCCAACACTGAGAATATAATATATATATTTCATTGTTATCCCAGAGTTTTTAAAAATTCAGTAACCTCTGATATTCCATTAAATACCTGTCTACTACCTTTGTCCTCAATTACAATTTTAGGCGGGTACATCAACCATGCATTTATGCCTTTATTTATCAGCTGTGTGCAGTATGGAGCCATGGCCTTCATCCTGGTGGAGGTCTCGCTAGAGAAATCCTGAAACAACAAGATCTTGTTGTTATCGAATATCACCGGCTCGGTTTTTCTTCTTTTAAAAAGATTCAATAGCTCTATTTTGTCCTTGAACTTCAGAAGCTTGAAGATGGTCATTCTTGGTCTAATCGGCCCATTGCCCACAGCCCTTCCGGGGCCAGCTCTATGCACCCTCTCAACTATTAATCGTAATAAATGTGCTGGCATAGCCAAGGCCTGTGGTTGGGTTGTAGAAGCAAATGTCATGAGATCCTCAAACTCCGGAAGCTCCGGGAGGCCAATAATTCTGATGTTATTGCGCCTGGAGCGATCCTCGAGATCCTCCAGGCGCAATTGCATACTGTTTAACTTATCCTCTTGTTTTTGTAAGGTTACTTGCTGTGTATTTGTCTGATCTTCTAGTAAAGAGATCCTTTCTTCAGCTTCAACTAATCTAATTGAAAATTGCTTAATTTCCAGGGTGAGTGTCGCTAAATCAGTTGAGATCATTCCTAGCTTTTTTTTTATGGAATCAAATTGTGGTGAAAAAATAGCCGCCAACTGGCCTATTAAGGCCTGAGTGTCTATAACTAAGGGGACTGCGTCTGATATATTATCCACACTATTATCTGCCGTCTTGGCTTTTTTATCTTTAGATTTTGCCGGCATTTTTGGGGAACTAGATCTTGCTTGAGTAATGAATTTTTCCATTGATAAAGTGACAATAAAAAAAATAAAAATAAAGTGAACACACTCAAATATAGTGAGAAAATAAAACACAAGTTATTAGAAAAAAAAAACTACGAGTATTTTCTTCTGTTAAGTGTGATCAGTCCACGGGTCATCATTACTTCTGGGATATTAACTGCTCCCCTACAGGAAGTGCAAGAGGATTCACCCAGCAGAGCTGCATATAGCTCCTCCCCTCTACGTCACTCCCAGTCATTCTCTTGCACCCAGCAACTAGATAGGTCGTGTGAGAGGACTATGGTGATTATACTTAGTTTTATATCTTCAATCAAAAGTTTGTTATTTTAAAATAGCACCGGAGTGTGTTATTACCTCTCTGGCAGAGTTTGAGGAAGAATCTACCAGAGTTTTGCTATGATTTTAGCCGGAGTAGTTAAGATCATATTGCTGTTCTCGGCCATCTGAGGAGTGAGGTAAACTTCAGATCAGGGGACAGCGGGCAGATGAATCTGCATAGAGGTATGTAGCAGTTTTTATTTTCTGACAATGGAATTGATGAGAAAATCCTGCCATACCGATATAATGTCATGTATGTATACTTTACACTTCAGTATTCTGGGAGAATGGTACTTCACTAGAATTACACTGTAAGAAAGACATAAAGCTGTTTAATAACTAGAGATTATGTTTAACGTTTTTGCTGGAATGTAAAATCGTTTTCATTTGCTGAGGTACTGAGTGAATAAATGTTTGGGCACCATTTTTCCACTTGGCAGTTGCTTAAATCTGGTTTTTCTGTCAGTTTCTGTTCTCCCTCACTGCTGTGTGTGTGGGGGAGGGGCGCTTTTACTATGCATCAAATATTTCAGTCAGCAACTCATTGTATTCCCTGCATGATCTGGTTCATCTCTACAGAGCTCAGGGGTCTTCAAAACTTATTTTGAGGGAGGTAATTTCTCTCAGCAGAGCTGTGAGAATTATAGTTTGACTGAAATAAAAACTTTTATTCTGTAATTTGTTTCCTGCTTTCAGAAATTGTTATCTTTGCTAATGGGATTAAACCTTTGCTAAAGTTGTGTTGTTTACAAGGATTGAGGCTATAACTGTTTCAATTTATTAATTTTTAACTGTCATAGATCTTCTGTGCTTCTTAAAGGCACAGTACGTTTTAATATTATTCTATTTGAATTGTATTTCCAAGTTGCAAGTTTATTTGCTAGTGTGTTAAACATGTCTGATTCAGAAGATGATACCTGTGTCATTTGTTGCAATGCCAAAGTGGAGCCCAATAGAAATTTATGTACTAACTGTATTGATGCTACTTTAAATAAAAATCAATCTGTACAAATTGAACAAATTTCACCAAACAACGAGGGGAGAGTTATGCCGACTAACTCGCCTCACGTGTCAGTACCTACATCTCCCGCTCAGAGGGAGGTGCGTGATATTGTAGCGCCGAGTACAGCTGGGCGGCCATTACAAATCACATTACAGGATATGGCTACTGTTATGACTGAAGTTTTGGCTAAATTACCAGAACTAAAAGGTAAGCGTGATCACTCTGGGGTGAGAACAGAGTGCGCTGATAATATTAGGGCCATGTCAGACACTGCGTCACAGGTGGCAGAACATGAGGACGGAGAACTTCATTCTGTGGGTGACGGTTCTGATCCAAACAGACTGGATTCAGATATTTCAAATTTTAAATTTAAACTGGAAAACCTCCGTGTATTACTAGGGGAGGTGTTAGCGGCTCTGAATGATTGTAACACAGTTGCAATACCAGAGAAAATGTGTAGGTTGGATAAATATTTTGCGGTACCGACGAGTACTGAGGTTTTTCCTATACCTAAGAGACTTACTGAAATTGTTACTAAGGAGTGGGATAGACCCGGTGTGCCGTTCTCACCCCCTCCGATATTTAGAAAAATGTTTCCAATAGACGCCACCACAAGGGACTTATGGCAAACGGTCCCTAAGGTGGAGGGAGCAGTTTCTACTTTAGCTAAGCGTACCACTATCCCGGTGGAGGATAGCTGTGCTTTTTCAGATCCAATGGATAAAAAGTTAGAGGGTTACCTTAAGAAAATGTTTGTTCAACAAGGTTTTATATTGCAACCCCTTGCATGCATTGCGCCGATCACGGCTGCAGCGGCATTCTGGATTGAGTCTCTGGAAGAGAACATTGGTTCAGCTACTCTGGACGACATTACGGACAGGCTTAGAGTCCTTAAACTAGCTAATTCATTCATTTCGGAGGCCGTAGTACATCTTACTAAACTTACGGCGAGGAATTCAGGATTCGCCATTCAGGCACGCAGGGCGCTGTGGCTAAAATCCTGGTCAGCTGATGTTACTTCTAAGTCTAAATTGCTTAATATACCTTTCAAAGGGCAGACCTTATTCGGGCCCGGGTTGAAAGAGATTATCGCTGACATTACAGGAGGTAAAGGCCATGCCCTGCCTCAGGACAAAGCCAAAGCCAAGACTAGACAGTCTAGTTTTCGTTCCTTTCGTAATTTCAAAGCAGGAGCAGCATCAACTTCCTCTGCACCAAAACAGGAAGGAGCTGTTGCTCGCTACAGACAAGGCTGGAAACCTAACCAGTCCTGGAACAAGGGCAAGCAGACTAGGAAACCTGCTGCTGCCCCCAAAACAGCATGAATTGAGGGCCCCCGATCCGGGATCGGATCTAGTGGGGGGCAGACTTTCTCTCTTCGCCCAGGCTTGGGCAAGAGATGTTCAGGATCCCTGGGCGCTAGAGATAATATCTCAGGGATACCTTCTGGACTTCAAATACTCTCCTCCAAGAGAGAGATTTCATCTGTCAAGATTGTCAACAATCCAGACAAAGAAAGAGGCTTTTCTACGCTGCGTACAAGAGCTCTTGTTAATGGGAGTAATCCATCCAGTTCCACGATCGGAACAGGGACAGGGGTTTTACTCAAATCTGTTTGTGGTTCCCAAAAAAGAGGGAACTTTCAGACCAATCCTGGACTTAAAGATCCTAAACAAATTCCTAAGAGTTCCATCGTTCAAGATGGAGACTATTCGGACAATTTTACCTATGATCCAAGAGGGTCAGTACATGACCACTGTAGATTTAAAAGATGCTTACCTGCACATACCGATTCACAAAGATCATTACCGGTACCTAAGGTTTGCCTTCCTAGACAGGCATTACCAGTTTGTGGCTCTTCCATTCGGATTGGCTACAGCGCCAAGAATCTTCACAAAGGTTCTGGGTGCTCTTCTGGCGGTACTAAGACCGCGGGGAATCTCGGTAGCTCCATACCTAGACGACATTCTGATACAAGCTTCAAGCTTTCAAACTGCCAAATCTCATACAGAGTTAGTGCTGGCATTTCTAAGATCACATGGATGGAAGGTGAACGAAAAGAAAAGTTCACTCGTTCCACTCACAAGAGTTCCCTTCCTGGGGACTCTTATAGATTCTGTAGAAATGAAGATTTACCTGACAGAGGACAGGCTATCAAGACTTCAAAGTGCTTGCCGCACTCTTCATTCCATTCAACACCCGTCAGTGGCTCAATGTATGGAGGTAATCGGCTTAATGGTAGCGGCAATGGACATAGTACCCTTTGCACGCTTACACCTCAGACCACTGCAACTGTGCATGCTAGGTCAGTGGAATGGGGATTACTCAGACTTATCCCCTTCTCTGAATCTGGATCAAGAGACCAGAAATTCTCTTCTATGGTGGCTTTCTCGGCCACACCTGTCCAGGGGGATGCCATTCAGCAGACCAGACTGGACAATTGTAACAACAGACGCCAGCCTTCTAGGTTGGGGTGCCGTCTGGAATTCCCTGAAGGCTCAGGGACTATGGAGTCAGGAGGAGAGTCTCCTGCCAATAAACATTCTGGAATTGAGAGCAGTTCTCAATGCCCTCCTGGCTTGGCCCCAGTTGACAACTCGGGGGTTCATCAGGTTTCAGTCGGACAACATCACGACTGTAGCTTACATCAACCATCAGGGAGGGACAAGAAGCTCCCTAGCTATGATGGAAGTATCAAAGATAATTCGCTGGGCAGAGTCTCACTCTTGCCACCTGTCAGCAATCCACATCCCGGGAGTGGAGAACTGGGAGGCGGATTTCTTAAGTCGTCAGACTTTTCATCCGGGGGAGTGGGAACTTCATCCGGAGGTCTTTGCCCAAATACTTCAACGTTGGGGCAAACCAGAGATAGATCTCATGGCGTCTCGACAGAACGCCAAGCTTCCTCGTTACGGGTCCAGATCCAGGGATCCAGGAGCAGTCCTGATAGATGCTCTGACAGCACCTTGGGACTTCAGGATGGCTTACGTGTTTCCACCCTTCCCGTTGCTTCCTCGATTGATAGCCAGAATCAAACAAGAGAGAGCATCAGTGATTCTAATAGTACCTGCGTGGCCACGCAGGACTTGGTATGCAGACCTGGTGGACATGTCATCCTGTCCGCCTTGGTCTCTACCTCTGAAACAGGACCTTCTGATACAGGGTCCCTTCAAACATCAAAATCTAACTTCTCTGAAGCTGACTGCTTGGAAATTGAACGCTTAATTTTATCAAGACGTGGGTTTTCTGAGTCAGTTATTAGTACCTTAATACAGACTAGGAAACCTGTTACCAGAAAGATTTACCATAATATATGGCGTAAATACCTACATTGGTGTGAATCCAAAGGTTACTCTTGGAGTAAGGTTAGGATTCCTAGGATATTGTCTTTTCTACAAGAAGGTTTAGAAAAGGGTTTATCTGCTAGTTCATTAAAGGGACAGATCTCAGCTCTGTCCATTCTGTTACACAAACGTCTGTCAGAAGTTCCTGATGTCCAGGCTTTTTGTCAGGCTTTGGCCAGGATTAAGCCTGTGTTTAAAACTGTTGCTCCACCATGGAGTTTAAACCTTGTTCTTAATGTTTTACAGGGCGTTCCGTTTGAACCCCTTCATTCCATTGATATAAAGTTGTTATCTTGGAAAGTTCTATTTTTAATGGCTATTTCCTCGGCTCGAAGAGTCTCTGAATTATCAGCCTTACATTGTGATTCTCCTTATTTGATTTTTCATTCGGATAAGGTAGTCCTGCGTACTAAACCTGGGTTCTTACCTAAGGTAGTTACTAACAGGAATATCAATCAAGAGATTGTTGTTCCTTCTTTATGCCCAAATCCTTCTTCAAAGAAGGAACGTCTACTGCCCAACCTGGATGTAGTCCGGGCTCTAAAATTTTACTTGCAGGCAACTAAGGAATTCCGACAAACGTCTTCTCTGTTTGTCATTTACTCTGGGCAGAGGAGAGGTCAAAAAGCTTCCGCTACCTCTCTTTCTTTTTGGCTTCGTAGCATAATTCGTTTAGCTTATGAGACTGCTGGACAGCAGCCCCCTGAAAGAATTACAGCTCATTCTACTAGAGCTGTGGCTTCCACTTGGGCCTTCAAGAATGAGGCCTCTGTTGAACAGATTTGCAAGGCTGCAACTTGGTCTTCGCTTCATACTTTTTCCAAATTTTACAAATTTGACACCTTTGCTTCATCGGAGGCTATTTTTGGGAGAAAGGTTCTTCAGGCAGTGGTTCCTTCTGTATAAAGAGTCTGCCTATCCCTCCCGTCATCCGTGTACTTTTGCTTTGGTATTGGTATCCCAGAAGTAATGATGACCCGTGGACTGATCACACTTAACAGAAGAAAACATAATTTATGCTTACCTGATAAATTCCTTTCTTCTGTAGTGTGATCAGTCCACGGCCCGCCCTGTTTTTAAGGCAGGTAAATATTTTTTAATTTATACTCCAGTCACCACTTCACCCTTGGCTTTTCCTTTCTCGTTGGTCCTTGGTCGAATGACTGGGAGTGACGTAGAGGGGAGGAGCTATATGCAGCTCTGCTGGGTGAATCCTCTTGCACTTCCTGTAGGGGAGCAGTTAATATCCCAGAAGTAATAATGACCCGTGGACTGATCACACTACAGAAGAAAGGAATTTATCAGGTAAGCATAAATTATGTTTTTGTCATAGATGAGTTAGTTAACAAGCTGACTTTACCCAGTGAAGGAAAAACTGTTTTTTTTTTGTTTGTTTTTTAAGTGTATGTATATGTGATTAAAAATAATTTTCTAGCGTGCAAAATTATGTGTACTTAGTGTTTGCTAGACAGCTTAAATGTGTAAGAGGAAAACCATTTAATTATACTGTTTTTCATAGACAATTTACATCCATATCATAGCATAAGTCCAGCACGACAGAGTAACAAGATACATTTCAGGCTTTTTTATACTTAAAGCAAAACAAAGAGTCACATCTTCTGCAGGGAAAAAAAAAAAGAAAAGAAAAAAAGAAGAAGAAAAAAGGAAAAAAAAAAACTCTCAATAACAATAAGCTTTGCTGTGTAACGGAGCCAGATGGAAAAGGTAAAACCAAATAATTAATTAAATGCCAATCCATTCTGATGGATAATTTCTAGCAGATCTCTCTGATGGATAATTTTTAACACTTTTAGCAGAATTTTACAAGCCCATAAAAGGAAGATAACTTTCTTTTTGAAGTAGCATATGAAGGTTATCTAATATACTTGCAATATCCAAAGTGTGAGTTCGTAAAGCCTTCAGCGAGGAGGATTAACTTCCAGCCAGCAAAGCTTCTGCCAGTATGAAGCCGCAGGAAAACCCGCTGTTTGGCCTGAACACAGAACAGCACCAGCTCGGACGCCAGGACGCACTCTGACAAACAAGCACTCAAAGATCTTCCGGCACTTTACCGCAGGATATCGTATGCAGATCCTTCCGCAGCTCTTCAACGGCTTTCGCGGGAATGCGTCCCCAGACCAGGCTGTGACACTCGTCCCGCTGTCCAGGGATCCCAGGCACCGATAAAACAGAGGTAATGCAGCGCTTGCTGCGTTGATCCGCCAGGCTCTTAGCTGTGGCAGGGTACTCCTGAGGAAAGGCAGCAGTATTCAGCTTAAATATGTAGCAACTCCAATGCCTGGGTATACCACAGAGATTCTCCTTTTCCCGTCCAGGCATATACTATAGACAGAGACAGAACCAGTTTAAAAGCAGGGATGCCGCCATGCCGCTGATCAAGCTGGCCTCTGTGGCTTCCTTCTCTGGCAAGTCGAACTTGCCACGGCCCCACAAAACCACCATAGTCTGGGGTTATAGAGCAGAGAGAAGGGGGGTAGAATGGTAACAGTCAACCTGCACGCCGACTTGCAACATGCGGCCAGTAGTCTCCACCCCCTGACAGGAAGCATGAATTTGGTTGTTAACAGTGTTTACCAAGATACAGGCTTCTAAGCAGCATGCCCCCTGCTCCTATACACCACGCATAACGTGAAGCCCTGGCGATGCCTGTCACTATGCAGGCCCGATCGCCGGGGTAGGAGCAGATGGGAGCCCCAAGATCTCCCTCAAGGTGGGAGAGTGCTAGTGACGGCTCTGAGCCGTCATTAGCACCAGAGTGGGAAACTCTGTGATGGCTCAAAGCCGTCATTAGCACTCAAGGGGTTAAAGGGATATGAAACCCAAACATTTATTTCATGATACAGAAAGAGTAGGTGATGTTAAACAACTTTCTAATCTACTTTTATTATCAATTTTTCTTCATTCTTGGTATCTTTAGTTGAAAAGTAGTGACTTAAAGGGACAGTCTACACCAGAATTTTTATTGTTTTAAAAGATAGATAATCCTTTTATTACCCATTTCCCAGTTTTGCATAACCAACACAGTTATAATAATATACTTTTAACCTCTGTGATTATCTTGTATCTAAGCCTCTGCAAACTGCCCCTTTTTCAGTTCTTTTGACAGACTTGCAGTCTAGCCAATCAGTGCCTGCTCCCAGATTACTTCACGTGTACGAGCACAGTGTTATCTATATGAAATATGTGAACTAACACCCTCTAGTGGTGAAAAACTGTTAAAATGCAATCTGAAAGAGGTGGGCTTCAAGCTCTAAGAAATTAGCATATGAACCTCCTAGGTTAAGCTTTCAACTAAGAATACCAAGAGACAAAGCTAAATTGGTGATAAAAGTAAATTGGAAAATTGTTTAAAAATACATGCTCTATCTGAATCGTGAAAGTTTATTTTGGCCTAGACTGTCCCTTTAAGCTTAGGAGCTGGCCCACTTCTGAAGCACTGGTGTCAGTTTTGCAAGAATGTTATGCATTTGCAAGAGCACTAGATGGCAGCACTATTCGGTGCCATGTAGTGTTCCAGATGCTACAAGGGGGGTCAAATTATCAAAGGCTAGGCGAACTCCGTATGTACTTCGCCTGTAACTACCTCCCAGCTCGCCTCCAGAGAAGCGCAAGCGAGCTGGGGCGTAATAATGATAAATATTCGCCTGTGGGGAAAAAGCATTTACATCCCTATAAATGTTTACGCCGCCATGTCTTGAAAATTAAACAAGCGTTTTTTAGGTATATATTTTGCGCATAATTATATTATATAATGTTTCCGTGCTGTTTTTGTCATATGTTGGTAATTTAAAAATCAATATATAAATATATATATATAAAACTGTTGGTAACCATATGCGCCTATGGAAGCGAAAATTTCTGGAAATAACAGTCTCTTCTTGGTGCTGAGCCTTTGAAAAATTAGTTAAAATAAGAAAGTACTGCTTCACAAGATGTAAACCCATGTATGATAATGGTGTTCGCCTCAGTCTGTATGGCGAATTATAAAACATGCAAAGGAAGCTGAAATTTCAGTTCCCTATCGGCGCAAAGCAATGATAAATAAAAAACTGGGCGTATTTGTAGGTCGGGCTGTTAAATTACGCCTATTACTAATGTATATTATTGCACTCGGGAGCGCACCCGTGCGTCTAGGCGAATGCAAGCAGAGTGTGAAGAAGTTTCTTTCAGATTTGCGCAATTATAGGCGCAGAGTGCTTTGATGAATATGACGATCAGTTTGTATGCGCTATTTTGGACGGAATTAAAGGAGAATGGCTTTGATAAATTTACCCCTAGGTATCTCTTCAAAACAGAATATCATAGGAACAAACCAAATTTGATAAAATAAGTAAATTGGAAACTTTTTTTAAAAAAATGGTATGCTCTGTCTGAATTACAAAAAAAATTGTTTGTGTTTAAAATTCTTTTAAGTACTGCCAGTTTGGTATTGTGCTCGTGTAGTGCAGCTCTGTCACTCTGGGCTTTCATAGGATAACCCCCCCCTCCCCCCCCGGCTCTGTATATTCAGTTCATCTTCTGTTAGATACAGTGATTGTTAGTGTATCTAGCAAAAGATTCATCAAATATACAACAATGTTGAAAACACTGATGCAAATAAAAAAAATAGTAAATACAGTGACAACTCCTATATTGTGAATACTGTAATATTTATGGAGAATGGGCCGTAAAACTTTAAACTCTTTTAATCATTTTGAAATATTGTCTATTGTGTTGATAAATATCCTGTTGTATTCTTCAAAAAGAGCAAATGATACATTTGTAATAAACGAGCACACAGAATATGATTTATAGGTTGGCAGTTTTTTTTGGAAAAAAATAAATTTATACTACTTGCTAATGCTAATTTGTAGCTATTTCATTTTTGTCAACATTGTTTTGCTGAATGCTTCAGTGAAGCCTGAAAACTGGATCTGAAAGTATAAGAATTTCTCCTAAGTAGTTTGGGCTTAGAAAGTACATATTTTATTGTGACACTTTTCCAATGGAAGCCATTATTTTCTAAAGCAGCGTTTATAATGCTAAACCAAACAGTACAAAATGAATTGGAAAGGCAGCATTTCATTTTAAATATAACAATGGCTTGTTCCTTTGAAAAACAGAATTTATGTTTACCTGATAAATTACTTTCTCCAACGGTGTGTCCGGTCCACGGCGTCATCCTTACTTGTGGGATATTCTCTTCCCCAACAGGAAATGGCAAAGAGCCCAGCAAAGCTGGTCACATGATCCCTCCTAGGCTCCGCCTTCCCCAGTCATTCGACCGACGTAAAGGAGGAATATTTGCATAGGAGAAATCATATGATACCGTGGTGACTGTAGTTAGAGAAATTAAATCATCAGACCTGATTAAAAAACCAGGGCGGGCCGTGGACTGGACACACCGTTGGAGAAAGTAATTTATCAGGTAAACATAAATTCTGTTTTCTCCAACATAGGTGTGTCCGGTCCACGGCGTCATCCTTACTTGTGGGAACCAATACCAAAGCTTTAGGACACGGATGATGGGAGGGAGCAAATCAGGTCACCTAGATGGAAGGCACCACGGCTTGCAAAACCTTTCTCCCAAAAATAGCCTCAGAAGAAGCAAAAGTATCAAATTTGTAAAATTTGGTAAAAGTGTGCAGTGAAGACCAAGTCGCTGCCTTACATATCTGATCAACAGAAGCCTCGTTCTTGAAGGCCCATGTGGAAGCCACAGCCCTAGTGGAATGAGCTGTGATTCTTTCAGGAGGCTGCCGTCCGGCAGTCTCATAAGCCAATCTGATGATGCTTTTAAGCCAAAAAGAGAGAGAGGTAGAAGTTGCTTTTTGACCTCTCCTTTTACCAGAATAAACAACAAACAAGGAAGATGTTTGTCTGAAATCCTTTGTAGCCTCTAAATAGAATTTTAGAGCACGAACTACATCCAAATTGTGCAGCAAACGTTCCTTCTTTGAAACTGGATTCGGACACAAAGAAGGCACCACTATCTCCTGGTTAATATTTTTATTAGAAACAACTTTCGGAAGAAAACCAGGTTTAGTACGCAAAACCACCTTATCTGCATGGAACACCAGATAAGGAGGAGAACACTGCAGAGCAGATAACTCTGAAACTCTTCTAGCAGAAGAAATTGCAACCAAAAATAAAACTTTCCAAGATAATAACTTAATATCTACGGAATGTAAGGGTTCAAACGGAACCCCTTGAAGAACTGAAAGAACTAAATTGAGACTCCAAGGAGGAGTCAAAGGTTTGTAAACAGGCTTGATTCTAACCAGAGCCTGAACAAAAGCCTGAACATCTGGCACAGCCGCCAGCTTCTTGTGAAGTAAAACAGATAAAGCAGAAATCTGTCCCTTCAAAGAACTTGCAGATAATCCTTTCTCCAAACCCTCTTGTAGAAAGGATAGAATCTTAGGAATTTTTACCCTGTTCCATGGGAATCCTTTCGATTCGCACCAACAGATATATTTCTTCCATACTTTATGGTAAATTTTCCTAGTTACAGGCTTTCTAGCCTGAATAAGAGTATCAATGACAGAATCTGAGAACCCACGCTTTGATAAAATCAAGCGTTCAATATCCAAGCAGTCAGTTGGAGTGATGCCAGATTCGGATGTTCGAACGGACCTTGAACAAGAAGGTCCCGTCTCAAAGGTAGCTTCCATGGTGGAGCCGATGACATATTCACCAGGTCTGCATACCAAGTTCTGCGTGGCCACGCAGGAGCTATCAAGATCACCGAAGCCCTCTCTTGATTGATCCTGGCTACCAGCCTGGGAATGAGAGGAAACGGTGGGAACACATAAGCTAGGTTGAAGGTCCAGGGCGCTACTAGTGCATCTACTAGAGTCGCCTTGGGATCCCTGGATCTGGACCCGTAGCAAGGAACCTTGAAGTTCTGACGAGACGCCATCAGATCCATGTCTGGAATGCCCCATAATTGAGTTATTTGGGCAAAGATTTCCGGATGGAGTTCCCACTCCCCCGGATGAAATGTCTGACGACTCAGAAAATCCGCTTCCCAATTTTCCACTCCTGGGATGTGGATTGCAGACAAGTGGCAGGAGTGAAGCTCCGCCCATTGAATTACTTTGGTCACTTCTTCCATCGCCAGGGAACTCCTTGTTCCCCCCTGATGGTTGATATATGCAACAGTCGTCATGTTGTCTGATTGAAACCTTATGAATTTGGCCTTTGCTAGTTGAGGCCAAGCCTTGAGAGCATTGAATATCGCTCTCAGTTCCAGAATGTTTATCGGGAGAAGAGATTCTTCCCGAGACCATAGACCCTGAGCCTTCAGGTGTTTCCAGACCGCGCCCCAGCCCACCAGGCTGGCGTCGGTCGTTACAATGACCCACTCTGGTCTTCTGAAGCTCATCCCTTGGGACAGGTTGTCCAGGGTCAGCCACCAACGGAGTGAATCTCTGGTCCTCTGATCTACTTGGATCGTCGGGGACAAATCTGTATAATCCCCATTCCACTGTCTGAGCATGCACAGTTGTAATGGTCTTAGATGAATTCGCGCAAAAGGAACTATGTCCATTGCCACAACCATCAAACCTATTACTTCCATGCACTGCGCTATGGAAGGAAGAAGAACAGAATGAAGTACTTGACAAGAGCTTAGAAGTTTTGATTTTCTGACTTCTGTCAGAAAAATCTTCATTTCCAAGGAGTCTATTATTGTTCCCAAGAAGGGAACTCTTGTTGACGGGAATAGAGAACTTTTTTCTACGTTCACTTTCCACCCGTGAGATCTGAGAAAGGCTAGGACAATGTCCGTATGAGCCTTTGCTTGTGGTAGAGACGACGCTTGAATCAGTATGTCGTCCAAGTAGGGTACTACTGCAATGCCCCTTGGCCTTAGCACCGCTAGAAGGGACCCTAGTACCTTTGTGAAAATTCTTGGAGCAGTGGCTAGTCCGAATGGAAGTGCCACAAACTGGTAATGCTTGTCCAGAAAGGCGAATCTTAGGAACCGATGATGTTCCTTGTGGATAGGAATATGTAGATACGCATCCTTTAAATCCACCGTGGTCATGAATTGACCTTCCTGGATGGTAGGAAGAATTGTCCGAATGGTTTCCATCTTGAACGATGGGACCTTGAGAAATTTGTTTAGGATCTTGAGATCCAAAATTGGCCTGAATGTTCCCTCTTTTTTGGGAACTATGAACAGATTGGAGTAAAACCCCATCCCTTGTTCTCCTAATGGAACAGGATGAATCACTCCCATTTTTAACAGGTCTTCTACACAATGTAAGAATGCCTGTCTTTTTATTTGGTCTGAAGACAATTGAGACCTGTGGAACCTTCCCCTTGGGGGTAGTTCCTTGAATTCCAGGAGATAACCTTGAGAAACTATTTCTAGCGCCCAAGGATCCTGAACATCTCTTGCCCAAGCCTGAGCGAAGAGAGAGAGTCTGCCCCCCACCAGATCCGGTCCCCGATCGGGGGCCAGCATCTCATGCTGTCTTGGTAGCGGTAGCGGGCTTCTTGGCCTGCTTACCTTTGTTCCAGCCTTGCATCGGTCTCCAGGCTGGCTTGGTTTGAGAAGAATTACCCTCTTGCTTAGAGGATGTAGAATTCGAGGCTGGTCCGTTTCTGCGAAAGGGACGAAAATTTGTTTTATTTTTAGCCTTAAAAGACCTATCCTGAGGAAGGGCGTGGCCCTTTCCCCCAGTGATGTCTGAAATAATCTCTTTCAAGTCAGGGCCAAACAGCGTTTTCCCCTTGAAAGGGATGTTAAGCAATCTGTTCTTGGAGGACACATCCGCTGACCAAGACTTCAGCCAAAGCGCTCTGCGCGCCACAATAGCAAAACCTGAATTTTTCGCCGCTAATCTAGCTAATTGCAAAGTGGCGTCTAAGGTAAAAGAGTTAGCCAACTTAAGTGCTTGAACTCTGTCCATAACCTCCTCATAAGAGGATGCTTGATTGAGCGACTTTTCTAGTTCCTCGAACCAGAAACACGCTGCTGTAGTGACAGGAACAATGCATGAAATTGGTTGTAGAAGGTAACCTTGCTGAACAAACATCTTTTTAAGCAAACCCTCTAATTTTTTATCCATAGGATCTTTGAAAGCACAACTATCTTCTATAGGGATAGTGGTGCGTTTGTTTAGAGTAGAAACCGCCCCCTCGACCTTGGGGACTGTCTGCCATAAGTCCTTCCTGGGGTCGACCATAGGAAATAATTTCTTAAATATAGGGGGAGGGACAAAAGGTATGCCGGGCCTTTCCCATTCTTTATTTACAATGTCCGCCACCCGCTTGGGTATAGGAAAAGCTTCGGGGGGCACCGGGACCTCTAGGAACCTGTCCATCTTACATAATTTCTCTGGAATGACCAAATTGTCACAATCATCCAGAGTAGATAACACCTCCTTAAGCAGAGCGCGGAGATGTTCCCATTTAAATTTAAATGTAATAACGTCAGGTTCAGCTTGTTGAGAAATTTTTCCTGAATCTGAAATTTCTCCCTCAGACAAAACCTCCCTAGCCCCTTCAGACTGGTGTAAGGGCATGTCAGAACCATTATCATCAGCGTCCTCATGCTCTTCAGTATCTAAAACAGAGCAGTCGCGCTTTCGCTGATAAGTGGGCATTTTGGCTAAAATGTTTTTAATAGAATTATCCATTACAGCCGTTAATTGTTGCATAGTAAGGAGGATTGGCGCACTAGATTCACTAGGGACCTCCTGAGTGGGCAAGACTGGTGTAGACATAGAAGGAGATGATGCAGTACCATGCTTACTCCCCTCACTTAAGGAATCATTTTGGGCAACATTATTATCAGTGGCATCATTGTCCCTACTTTGTTTGTCACATTCATCACATATATTTAAATGGAGAGGAACCTTGGCTTCCGAACATACAGAACATCGTCTATCTGATAGTTCAGACATGTTAATAGGCATAAACTTGATAACAAAGCACAAAAAACGTTTTAAAATAAAACCGTTACTGTCTCTTTAAATTTTAAACTGAACACACTTTTTTACTGAATATACGCAAAAGTATGAAGGAAATGTTCAAAATTCACCAAAATTTCACCACAGTGTCATAAAGCCTTAAAAGTATTGCACACCAAATTTGAAAGCTTTAACTCTTAAAATAACGGAACCGGAGCCGTTTTTACATTTAACCCCTATACAGTCCCTGGTATCTGCTTTGCTGAGACCCAACCAAGCCCAGAGGGGAATACGATACCAAATGATGCCTTCAATAAGCTTTTTCAGTGGATCTGAGCTCCTCACACATGCATCTGCATGCCTTGCTTCTCAAAAACAACTGCGCATTAGTGGCGCGAAAATGAGGCTCTGCCTATGACTAGAAAAGGCCCCCAGTGAAAAAGGTGTCCAATACAGTGCCTGCCGTTTTTTTAATAAAATTCCCAAGATTAAAATAACTCTCCAAAGTTATAAACCATTAAATATGCTTATAAAGTAATCATTTTGGCCCAGAAAAATGTCTACCAGTCTTTAAAGCCCTTGTGAAGCCCTTTTATTCTTATATTGAAAATTAAGAAAATGGCTTACCGGATCCCATAGGGAAAATGACAGCTTCCAGCATTACCAAGTCTTGTTAGAAATGTGTCATACCTCAAGCAGCCAAAGTCTGCTCACTGTTTCCCCCAACTGAAGTTAATTCCTCTCAACAGTCCTGTGTGGAAACAGCCATCGATTTTAGTAACGGTTGCTAAAATCATTTTCCTCTTACAAACAGAAATCTTCATCTCTTTTCTGTTTCAGAGTAAATAGTACATACCAGCACTATTTTAAAATAACAAACTCTTGATAGAAGAATAAA
Organism: Bombina bombina; assembly: GCF_027579735.1. Taxonomy (NCBI): domain Eukaryota; kingdom Metazoa; phylum Chordata; class Amphibia; order Anura; family Bombinatoridae; genus Bombina; species Bombina bombina. The sequence continues at coordinate 266,980,798 of NC_069505.1, read as the reverse complement.
AACTACATTTAAACACCAAAAAACTCTGAGCCATCTCCGTGGAGATGTTGCCTGTGCAACGGCAAAGAGAATGACTGGGGAAGGCGGAGCCTAGGAGGGATCATGTGACCAGCTTTGCTGGGCTCTTTGCCATTTCCTGTTGGGGAAGAGAATATCCCACAAGTAAGGATGACGCCGTGGACCGGACACACCTATGTTGGAGAAAAGTCCATTCCTCAACGACCTTAAAATAAGAAGGATCCACAGTGTAGTATTTTGTGTTTGGTACTTTTACAGAAACTGAAAAGGATATGAAAAGAGAACCTTGTATTGAAGATATATTAAAGTAATGTGTGTATGATTATAGTATATATCAGCAAATATAAATAAGTTCCTAACTAGCAAAAATCAATTGCAAAAAGCAATTGAAAGGATGTACTTAGGTAGCACTCACCAGCGAATAATCTATTTAAGTCCAATGCTACCTTAGGTAAAGAAGCCCAAGGAGGGCGGATTAAAACTTAACTTTTATTACATTGGTTAAAATCGTTACAACATATTAAAATCCACCAACAGTGTGAGGTGAGGGAATGTTGCTCCTGGGGAGGAGTTATCAAATTATATATTAGAGGTATATTCTCAGGAGGATATCCTCACTATTGTGGGGTGCTACATGTACCTCGGGTGTCACCCTTTTGTATGAGATCCTGAGTTATATCTCAGGTGTAGCTGATCCACCAATAGTTATGTCTGTCCTCTGGGTGAGGGGTGAGAGTAATATTATTAGGATATTAAGGACCCGGGCTATAAAGGTCCCCGCTGTCTATTGGCACTCTGGTATATAGAAATAGAATAAAATTATCACCTTACTGATTTGCACTGGGGGGAGGTCTGCTACATCATACTAGGTTAGGTAAAAGTTATGGTACTATGAGACGGTATAAGTAGGGCGATATAGCACGCCTTATAAATATCGTTATACCCACTTAATCACAGGGGTTCAAATGTGTTCCCCTACTTATACGAATAAACAGTTTGGACGCATTCCAGTATTAATCTGGTATAGCAAGTATTCTATATTGGTATGTGGATAGCTCTGTGGGTCAATTGAAGTGGTTTGTGAGTACCAATAAATATTAAAGGAATCCCATTCAGAGAGCTAAACATACATGTGAATCCGGTAAAATATCAGTTTATTTAATACTTGATGAGAATACTTCGTACACATTCATACATGTTACAGTGTGCGGTGCTTATACTTGTGTAATGACGCTTGGCGTCTAGGTAAGAGTCTTTGGTGACAAGATCGGGCAGAACTTAGCTGTAAAATGACGTTTGCGGTATTCAAAAAGAATTACTTTTACTTATACTCCTGTGTATCAGAGTTGCTAACTGGTACAGCTAAGATATCAAAACATTGCCCCTAATTGGTTACGTGTGCACCGGCCATTGTAGAGTTGTAAATTTCTTTACTTAAGGTTAATGTTTGTAGCATGCATGGCCAGAAAATACTGTCAATCTAGACCCCCAACCTTAGTCAGATGTGTCTCCTAGATAAGTATTATATTCCGGTTTAGGTAGTATATAGCTTATTTAGCCGGGGAGTTATCTGTGGTTACCAATAATAAAATAGCAGAGCGGGTGTTTTAGATTGGCTAGTACAGTCGGTATTGCCGTTCAGCCACCCCAGTTTGTAATATAAGTAAATAGTTCACTTAATATTCTAGGTTGAGGAAGCATAAAGGCCCCCTTGCCATAATATATTGATTCTTAGTATATCTATTATTGAAAGTCAGGTCAAGAGGCTACCCCAGAGGAACACCTCGGAGGGGCAGACAACATCAGAGAGCCCCGAGTCCTTTCTCCCAGATGAGACTAAATCACTAAAAATCATAAACTTGTCTGAACACTCTTCATCTCCAGATCATATCTCTGTATTATCTAAAGGTCTATCTTTCTGCCCTACGGGACAGCTTAATAAATTCGAGATAATCAAAGATATACAGTTGTATATACGAAAATTAAATTTAAAAAAAAGAATTTTTTGCCAAAAAATCTGATCCCACCCTGTCAGAAGCTGATAGGAGGAGCTTACAAGATTTGGAAAGCCTATTACAGGATAATGAATCTCAATCCAAACCTTGGAGACGAAATCTGAAGACTAGATCCACATTTGTACCAAAATATAATTTATCCACTCAATTGGAGATATACAATCAGGTGGTCTGCGAAGAAATCTCACAATTAAAAATGGGCTATCCGGAACAGAACCTTACAAGAACTGAAAAATTGGCTCTCAAAGAAATCCAGACATGGGATGATATAATAATAAGGGAAGCGGATAAGGGGGGAAACATTGTCCTCTGGCCCCTATCTATGTATCTGAAACAAGTTGAAAAACAACTCAAAAATCGACAATGCTATCAAAAGCTATTCAACAATCCAAGTGAAAGATATAGTAAGATCTATAACAATATAATCAAAGAAGGCAGTAGCAGAGGAATTATAAATACTGAAGAAACAAAGTTTCTAACTGTCAGACACCCCAAAATCGCTACCTTTTATCTCATCCCCAAGGTTCACAAAAATATCACCAATCCGCCTGGTAGGCCCACTGTTTCTGGCAATGAATGCCTATCAGAAAATGCCAGTCGATATGTGGACCACAGATTGAGGGAATTTGTGGAGACCCTCCCCTCCTATGTCAAAGACACTATGGAGGTCTTACAAAGATTGGAAAATAGCAACGCCAGAAAAGAAACCTGGCTTGTCACAGCGGACGTTGAGTCCTTATACACCTCCATAGAACATGACAAGGGACTCAGGGCTGTTCAGTCCTTTCTTAATCAAGGCTCCTCTGAAGAGGAGGATCATGATCTGTTTATCCTAAAACTATTGGAATTTGTCCTCAAATACAATTTCTTCACCTTTGCCAACCAGTTTTACTTACAAGTTCAAGGAACGGCGATGGGCACGGCCTGTGCCCCTACCTACGCCAACTTGTTCCTAGGTTTCTGGGAAAAACACGTGGTTTTCAATGACTTGCACTCTACCGAAACAGACAAAATACCTTTCTGGATTCGGTACATAGATGACATTCTGTTTATGTGGGAAGGAAGTAAGGAAGAATTAGAGATTTTCCTTCATAATCTCAATCAGAATGATCTAAACATCAAGTTAACTTACAAAATGAGCCAAAAAGAGATAGATTTCCTAGATCTCACAATCTTCAAAGATCAGGAGGGAAGAATACAATCTAATCTCTACAGAAAAGAAACAGCAACTAACAGCTTATTGCATAACGGCAGCTCTCACGCCCCCGGAACCACTAAATCCTTACCGGTTGGGGAATTCTTGAGGATAAGAAGGAACTGTAGTAATATCCATCTTTTCAAAAAGCAATCCAAAATTCTGGAGCAACGACTAGAGGACAGAGGATACAGCAAAAGAAATATCAAAAGAGCCAAAAATAGGGCAATCCATACCAATCGAACTGAATTACTTTACAAAAAGACCAAGAGAAAGGATGAACAAACTAGACTAATTTTAACTTATACTCCACAAGTGCAAGCTGTAAATGATATACTGAACAAACACTGGCACATTCTTACTTTAGACCCAGATCTGAAGCCAATTGTAGGAGATAAGATACAAATTGGATATAAAAGAACTCAGAACATAAAAGACATGGTATCCCGTAGCCACTACCAAGTGGGGAAAACAAGGACTGCCATTCGGGCAGGATCTTTCCCTTGCGGCACCTGCTCCTCTTGTACATATATCCGTAGAATGGATATGATTCAAGATAGGTTTGGCCACACACACAAAATTAAGAACTACATCAGCTGCACATCGGACAATGTAATATATGTATTATTTTGCAGCTGCTCCAAAATCTATGTTGGAATGACCAGCCGTCAGCTCAAAGTCAGACTACAGGAGCATGTAAGGAACATTAAAAATGCCGCAAAGGACCTTGAAGATGGAAAAACCATAACCTCAGTGGCACTTCATTTCTTCAAACGCCATTTCTCTAACCCGAGAGAGCTAAAGTGCCAAGGGATAGAAAAAATATCCTTAGGCATTAGAGGGGGCAACATAGAACAGGCCCTGTTGAGGGCAGAGTGTAGATGGATATATCTACTAGATAGTGTGTATCCTAAGGGATTAAATGAACAAAACAACTATTATTGTTTCCTGTAAAAAGGAACAAATCCGGAGACGAATAAGAACCTTGGATATATACACCAAAATACATCCAAACAGGATATCTCACAACGTGAGAATGAATTATAATACTACCAGGATTCAACAAGGGAAAGCTCGAGAAGTACCAGTTAATTAAAAAAGGATATATAACAGATTTAATGTAACCTTACTCCAATCTCTATACAGTACGAGTAAAACTGTGTACCAACTACCAGAAACCATATAAGAGTGGGACCGTCTGATCACATAATAATATATAATGGAAACCCCAAATTAATAGGTTCCACCTACCACTTTCTTTGTTTGACTTACTAATAAATAATTAATCACTAACGTGTTAAAAACTTACTTTTTCCTTCACTTTTTCACAGCAATACAAATGTTGCACCTTACAATTTGTTTGTACACCCTATGGTGTAAGCACACTTACTAAGATAATATTAAATGTCACTATAAGTCTGAAAAGTTCAGATTTACTTAGATCTGTCAAAATTCACTATCCAAAATATTTGGACAACCCAGAATACATTGGGACTGGGCACCTATTTGCACATTTTCAGAACACTATTCAAATCTTAATTTTGCTTTGGGACCTAGAATTTAACTAGGTTAAATAATTGGACATTTGATCCAGTGTTTCACGTTTGGCACCAGTTTTATTATTTTCATTGTTTGTTTACACATTTTCAACCCACACATGATATCCCCATTTGCAACAAGAGGACATCCTGACCTCACACACACGGATGGTCTCAAACACTGTTCCCCCTTTTAACATGACATGTCATCTATGACTATACAGTAAATCATGGAAAGTGCTAATTCCATTTATTTTTTATTCAATTTTGATTGCGATCAGATCGCTATTAGATCTTCTAACAGGAAGAACGGCCCATTTTGGAGGTGTCACCCCTTATAATCGAGCGATTTGATTATCCCATATCAAATCCAGAATCCCATCACATTCAGCAACACAACCCCTGTTATTTGCCTAAACATCCCAATCGGGTATTTAGAATTAGAGACAGGCAACCTATAAGATCTGTTAGAAAAGGCGAACCCTTTACACACCCCCTTCTCCTATAAATATAATAGGAGAAACGGGGAACCAATAACGATAGCCGACGGGGGAGTACCTCCCACCGGTCAACCAATAAAAAGCCCCAAGTTCGGCGGGCGCCCCACCTTTGACAAAGCCTTTGTGGCGAAACATGTCAGGGCAGTTGGAGACCATTTCTCCTTTTTAACCTAAAACAACAGTGTGACTTGGTGTATGAATGTTTAACTAGAAAACAATTTAAAATGGTATATGCGTGAGAGAGTGTGTGCAATCGAGATATTCTAGTCATATACTAGCTGCTAACTATTGGCATTAGCACCTCACAAATCGCTACTTTCAATAATAGATATACTAAGAATCAATATATTATGGCAAGGGGGCCTTTATGCTTCCTCAACCTAGAATATTAAGTGAACTATTTACTTATATTACAAACTGGGGTGGCTGAACGGCAATACCGATTGTACTAGCCAATCTAAAACACCCGCTCTGCTATTTTATTATTGGTAACCACAGATAACTCCCCGGCTAAATAAGCTATATACTACCTAAACCGGAATATAATACTTATCTAGGAGACACATCTGACTAAGGTTGGGGGTCTAGATTGACAGTATTTTCTGGCCATGCATGCTACAAACATTAACCTTAAGTAAAGAAATTTACAACTCTACAATGGCCGGTGCACACGTAACCAATTAGGGGCAATGTTTTGATATCTTAGCTGTACCAGTTAGCAACTCTGATACACAGGAGTATAAGTAAAAGTAATTCTTTTTGAATACCGCAAACGTCATTTTACAGCTAAGTTCTGCCCGATCTTGTCACCAAAGACTCTTACCTAGACGCCAAGCGTCATTACACAAGTATAAGCACCGCACACTGTAACATGTATGAATGTGTACGAAGTATTCTCATCAAGTATTAAATAAACTGATATTTTACCGGATTCACGTGTATGTTTAGCTCTCTGAATGGGATTCCTTTAATATTTATTGGTACTCACAAACCACTTCAATTGACCCACAGAGCTATCCACATACCAATATAGAATACTTGCTATACCAGATTAATACTGGAATGCGTCCAAACTGTTTATTCGTATAAGTAGGGGAACACATTTGAACCCCTGTGATTAAGTGGGTATAACGATATTTATAAGGCGTGCTATATCGCCCTACTTATACCGTCTCATAGTACCATAACTTTTACCTAACCTAGTATGATGTAGCAGACCTCCCCCCAGTGCAAATCAGTAAGGTGATAATTTTATTCTATTTCTATATACCAGAGTGCCAATAGACAGCGGGGACCTTTATAGCCCGGGTCCTTAATATCCTAATAATATTACTCTCACCCCTCACCCAGAGGACAGACATAACTATTGGTGGATCAGCTACACTTGAGATATAACTCAGGATCTCATACAAAAGGGTGACACCCGAGGTACATGTAGCACCCCACAATAGTGAGGATATCCTCCTGAGAATATACCTCTAATATATAATTTGATAACTCCTCCCCAGGAGCAACATTCCCTCACCTCACACTGTTTGGTGGATTTTAATATGTTGTAACGATTTTAACCAATGTAATAAAAGTTAAGTTTTAATCCGCCCTCCTTGGGCTTCTTTACCTAAGGTAGCATTGGACTTAAATAGATTATTCGCTGGTGAGTGCTACCTAAGTACATCCTTTCAATTGCTTTTTGCAATTGATTTTTGCTAGTTAGTCTCTCCCTATGTACAGCACCCAGTCCCCTTAAACACTATTGATATTTCTCACATTTTGAAAAGAAAAAAAGTGGGACACAGCGTCAGTAGTGCCGTCGTCTTTTTCTTGCTTGTTTCTCAATAAATAAGTTCCTATCTGAAGTCTGAATGATCCACTCCAGCCTCCCTAGAAAACATTGTCAGAAGTTAAATTACAGGAAAAGCAGGTGAAATATGTCACAAGTGTATGCAGCAGTTACTTTCCATATATTTTTTTTACTGCAAATAATTAAGCATTTTTAATGCATTTGGTCTAGTAATATCAGTATTGTTCAGTTGTGAGCAGCTGAATTAGCACACCCCATAATTATAATCGGCTAATTAAAGGGACAGTATACCCCAAGTTTCATATAACTGCATGTAGATACTACTATAAAGAAGAAATAAGGTCATTTTTCTTTGATATGAACAATGATTTGGTAGTGCAGCAAAATGTTTATATATATATATATATATATATATATATACAGTATATATATATATATATATATATATATATATATATATATATATAAATAATTATTTTGTGTGTGTGTATGTGCATATAATGTAAGTATGTATTAATCTATTTATTTTGCAACAGGTTTTTTTACTCAGATATCTACATTGGCTGATGTACAAGAAAACGTTATGGCATATCTTCATGTATTAAGTCGTCCTAAAGTCATTGATCAAGAACATGATGTTGTATGGACAGAAGCTTATGTTGATAATACTGTAAGTATAAACTATACAATTACTCTATAAAACAATAATATGTAATATTAAAGTCTTATTAGAAAGCAGCCTTTTAAATAAGTGAAAATTAAGAGCTATATTTTTTTTCTTTAGTCTAATATTTTATTCTATAATAATATTAGCATTGGAAATTACACTATTTGTTTTTATAAACTGAATAAAGGAATTGATAAACCAGTATTTAAAAGATTGCTAAATACATTTCATTTACAGTGTGTATGTTTTCTTTAACATTCTAAATATAATTAAAACATAGCTTCATGTAGTGCTAATAATAAAAATAAATAAATATTTAAAAAATAAATAGATTGTGTGTGTGTATATATAATTTTCCATTTAAAAAAAAAAATAAACTGAATAAAATGAACAGTTTATCACTTGCCGAATCGCCCATGTCCTATTTGTTAGGGGTTTCTATTTAGTTGGACAAATAATAATACTAAATACAGCCACCTTGCACACAAAAAATAATAAATAAAAATATATATATGGGAATATATATATATATATATATATATATATATATCAGAAACTGCAGTGGGAAGAAGCACATGCCTTTCCTTTTGTAAATCCACCAGCATCCGCTCACTTTCCTGATAAAATAAGCAAACAGATTTGTACTGCTAAGATATGATCTTTTATGTATTACTGTGGTAAATAAATAATTACCTGAGTCTGTATTTATCAAAGAGTTAGCATACGAAGTGTTTATTGGCTCCAACCGCCATGGCACACATGTCAGTCAGTATGGCTTAGGCACTAATTAAACATTTAAGCCAAGGTAGACTTTTCTTTAAATTGCCATTTGTTGGTGTATCTGAAGCCATGTTAAAGGGCCATGCAATTTGAAAAATGCTATGCTCTAGTTTGTTAGCATATATAATTTTGAGACTATCGACTCTGCACTGCTGATTGGATCAGCTGCAGTTTCTGCTCTGACCAGGAGTGCTCTGTGAGTCCCAAGCAATACTTCTACTGTGTGTTTAATCTCTTTGCCGGGGTTAAACACACAGTAGTGCATGGTTGATATTCTTAAAATGACATGACCTGATGAAATAGAGCATGTGATGTTTAAACTATTATGGCCTTTTAACAATAGAAAAAGGATTGTTGTTAAGTGATAATTTATGAGATAACACAGAAACATAACCCAAAGAAAACAGAATTGTGTTTTATACAACCACACTGTGTTTCATCTCATCATGCCGATTCGAGTCGGCTGGCCATCCTAGCATTTGTCCTGCATCTATTCATTTTTAAATACAGTTATCTACCTTCTTTTATAAGTGCAAGTATTGTCGCTATAGTTTTAACGTTGTATTGTATTTTCTATATCTATAAGACTATTAAAGTCCAGTAGAAATATTACTTGGAGTTAATATCTATTTATTTCATATATATTATTTAGTATTGTTTGCTTGCTATCCTTCTGTTGGAATAGAGCAGTGAGAAGCAAGTTATATATTTTTTATGACTAATAAAATTGGTTACATATGAAATTACCAGACTTGGTTTGACATTAATCAAAAATTATTCAAGGCTTTTTTTATATACAGATTCCAGTTTGCCAAAATGCAAAATGTCATTTAAATTATAGTGAAATACGAAAAATGGCACTATTTGTTTTTCCAAATGTTCTAGACCTTTAAAAGGAGAACACATGACTACAACTACAATAACATAGCTAATGCTCACTATGCTAGTGTGTTTTCCTCCTGTACTTGCAGTTGTCTTTAAAGTTCTTCTCTTATTCACAGCAAATACAGTGGCCAGTTGGTAAAGCTCTGCATATTTTTACTGTTTATTGCCCTGTTGTAATCCTTCCTCATATTGTTGGTGCATCCTATGACAGATGGTATGGTGGGTAGTAACCATGTTACTGTTGTTGTACCCTGCAGTTACAACAAATTAGCTCATTCTATATGACTTTACTGAATTGCGTCTAATATCAACAGTCAAAAGAAGGACCAGAAACACTGAATACAACAGGTGCTCTTAATAGGGTGTGGGATTAGTTTGCCACAAACGTTACCAAAAGGTCACAATAAGGGAAATACAGTTACACCGATTGCAAAGTATTTCTTTCACCGATGATCAGAAGGTTTATATACACTTAAGTATTGGTATCTTCATATAATTAGTGAAGATGTTATCCAATATAATTAAAGGTATATTAAACCCCCAAAAAATATTTCATGATTCAGATAGAGAATACACTTTTTTAAAGGTTTCCAATTCACTTCTATTATCACATTTATTTTATTCTTATGTTATTCTTTGTTGAAGAGATACCTAGGTAGGTAGCGTGCACATGCCTGAAGCACTACATGGCAGGAAATAGTGCTGCCATCTAGTGCTCTTGTTAATGTATAACATTGTAGCAAAACTGCTGCTATATAATGCTGCAGACAAGTGCACACTCTTTAGTTTACATTTCTGCTTTTCAACACAGGATAACAAGAAAATGAAGATTATTTTATAATAGAAGTAAATTAGAAAGTTGTTTAAAATGTTATGGTCTATCTAAACCATGAAATAAAAAATGTGGGTTTTATGATCCTTTAAATATAATTAATCTTTATGAATAAAGTGCAGCCTCTATCCAGACAGTTTGTTCTTGCACTTACACGTATCAAAGATAAGAGAGAGAGGCGCATCTCCAATTCAAATGTTTTATTTAACTGTTGCTGTCTTCCCTATAGTAAAATATATGCACTTACATAAGTAAAATATATGCACTTACATAAGTAAAATGATAAGATGCAATTAGATAAAAAGTTGTCACCGGACAGTCCAGATTGCTCCTGTGCAGAAATTATCTCAGTTTTTTTATTAACAGAATACTCCAGAGAAAACTTGTACATGTGTGTTTCAGAGAAAACATTTCAATATCAACATACAGGATAGGTATATAATATTAATTATTATTTTGACTACAATAAATGTAATCTATTTCATAACCTGCAGGGGGTCGCGGTAGCCAATATGTTGACATAACATTTTAACACATTAGGGTCATTGAGGGTCATTAACAGTTTCTGTTGCTTGACTTTTGAGAAAAATATAACTCTGATAGTTTGTTATCTGTCATGGGTATTGATTTTATACCCAGGAATAAACATGGGGTGACAGACCAAGACATTTTCTGGATATACAATTGCCAGATGAGACAACCATGGCCTTGATTTTGGAACTGATGTAAATGTATTTATATAGCATCTTTACTTATGTCTGTCTGTCTATCTGTCTATCTATCTATCTATCTATCTATCTGTCTGTCTGTCTGTCTGTCTGTCTGTCTGTCTGTCTGTCTGTTGTCTGTCTGTCTGTCTCTATCTATCTATCTATCTATCTATCTGTCTGTCAATATCTATCTATCTATCATTTATTTATCTATCTATAATTGGATGTATTAAAGTGATATACAATGCCTTTCAGCCAGTGTGACTTTTCTTTCTTTATACTGTATTCCCCAGGGTAACTTATTGATATACCTATTTCACGTGTTTTCAATTTTTAATGTAGCGGATACCTGTAGATAAAAGATTAAAGAACAGTTCACTCCAAAAAAACTCCCATTTAAAGTGTTTCCAATGATCCATTTTACCTGCTGGAGTGTATTAAATTGTTTACAAGTAGCTCCTTTATCCCTATTTTGGCCTTTGAAATAGCAGATTTTACCTGTGGTTTCCCCACCTATACTGAAAGTTTTGATACTGGAGTCCCAGCTACTGAATAGCCTAAGTAAACACAGCCATTAGAAGAAATGACACTCCCAGTGGGGAGCAGGATAGTTAAGTAATAAAATGATCATTTCCATTGTTCTCTTTATGTATTGAGCTTTAATTTTCCCAGACAAATATAAGATAAGGAAGCAAGTGTGTGTGCACAGTGATAACATAATCAGATATGATATATATTACCTGAAGCTCAGCCCATCGCAATAGGCTATGTTTTAAAAGCACAAAACCAACTACTTCATATACACAAATAAACCTGAAAGTGCAATTTCTCATACATTTTATACTCTGCAGCTGGTATAACAAGTCATTGAAAATACATTAATATAAAAACAATTTTACAGTGTACTGTCCCTTTAAGTAATGGTACTGTTCAGTTGTCCTTGAGTTAATGCAGGCTCTGCATGAAACATACATGGCAAGCACTGATGTGCACAGTGATCATACTTTTATTATTGTATTGAGTTCTTATGCTTTTATTGTAATTATCTTATACATTTTTCTATTTTTAAAGTGTGGGGGCTATTTAATTTGCATTATGGGAGTGTGAAGGTTTTGGTACATTTAGACTTTAACAACAATATTACATTTTTGTGTTTGCATTTATTATATGTTTCATGTTTTAAGCTCAGAGTTGCAAGCAATCCTCTGTTTTTGTCCATTTCTGCTTCTTATTTCTTTGAACGTTTTGTACATTTGGGAACATTAAAACCAAAAAGTATGGTTCTCCTTTGTGAGATTTATAATTAGATCTGTTTGCAGAAACAAAGAAAATCAGTGAGACACTATATTTTGGTAATTTTGAAAGTGATGTCACAAGGGAATGGCCAGAGATCTATATTAATTTTCCAAAATATTTTTTATTATTTTTGTCTTTTAATCTTACGGGCACAAAGAGTTGATATCTGCCCAAAAAAATATCTGTCACGAAGGTCATGTTTAAAAATTTTTTACTGATTCACAAAAGAAAAGTACACATACATAAAAATAATGTATTTTCTCTAAATGTGTACATTTTAAGACTATTATCTATTTCGATAAATTAGATTGTGTTACAAATATACATTGTTTCTCTGTCATATACAGTGCAGTTCTTTTATAATTTTTCTACAAAATATTGTATTCAATTTAGTAATAGTCCCATAAAAATTGGCATTTGACTAACAACACTAAGTACTGTGGGATATTTTGTTCTCATGAAATTGTTTTTGATCTTGATTATTAGTATTAATAATAGTTTCCATAAAAATTACAGTTGTAAATTTATAATGGTTCTTTTTGCACCAGAGTACAAAATGTTACATGTTATAATCATAATAGCATATCTGGGCTTTATTTTAATTCAAGTCATTGCTCAGTCTGTTCTATTCTGAATATTAAAAAAATATACATTAAAAACACTTTATGCCACTAACAGCAGCAATTTTAATTTAATCATAGACAATCTGTGAATCTCGATCAGACTAGCTGTATAAGGTATTTTCTGTGGTTTTTCATCACTAGACTTTATATGTCAGTAGTTGCAGACTGAGAGGCACCGTGATGTATAAAAAGATGTTTTAAATATAAAATTAATTTGAGTTATCTAGTCACAATGGGGGAAGGAGGAAATATAATGATGTCACTGGCGCCAAGATAAATTTGACTGTTTGCACCAAGGAAAAGGTTAGCAGCTGTGGTATCAAGTTGATTTTTTAAGGTAATCTCACTTAAATAGTACAATTCAAAGGGACGGTAAAATCAAAATTAAACTTAAATGGATTGAATAGACCATGAAATTGTAAACAACTTTCAAATTTACTTCTCTTATACATTTTTCTAAGTTGTCTTGGTATCCTTTATTAACCCCTTAATGACCAGCGCCGTACCCTGTACGATGCTGGTTGTTATGCCCTTAAGGACCAGGAATGTACCCTGACTGTCGCTGCAGTCCTGGGCTTCTCTCTGCCGTGATTTCGCTCAAAATAGTGAGATTGCGCTATTTCTGCATGCCCCACAAGCTGTTTGTAAATAATTTCAGTGAGAAACCTAAAATTGTGAAAAAGTTAACTTTTAACTGGGATGAAATATACCAAAATGGGCCTAGATCAATACTTTAGGTTGTCTACTAAACAAAATATATAGTTATAGGTAAATATAAAAAAGGCTCTATTTATGTTTAAATGTAGTGATGGCAAAAAGGCTCTGGTCTTTTGGGGAAGTTTTTGTCTGAAATGCCTGGTCCTTAAGGGGTTAACCCCTTCGCGACCAAGGGCATGTCAGGTACGTCCTACAAAAAAATACCCTTAAGGACCAATGACGTGCCTGACACGTCCTCTGGGGTTTCAAGTGCTGGAAGGGATGGTGATCACTTCCAGACGCTTTCAGGGTATTGCAGTGATGCATCGATATTGAGACATCACTTCAATACCCTTTTTAACCAACCAATGCAGAGAGGGCCACTCTGTGGCCTTCTCTGCTTCAGCCATAGATGGTGCCGATCGTGGGTGGGAGCAGCAGCAGGGAGGCGGGTGGGCGAACCATCGATGCCTAGATCTGGTTCCTGTCACACCAATGTGTGTGCTCTGAGTTGGGACTGCGGCGGAGGGGGGCAGTGGGCTGTGAGTGTGCGTGCATGCGTGCCACATTTGTGGCACTATATTATGAAAATATAGGAAGAAGGGAGAGGGAGGGGGGGAATAATAAATTTTGGGCAAGGGATCTGGGAGGGGGAGGGTGGGTAGGGTACTGAGGGGGGGAAGCTACACTATAGAAAATATTTTATTTTACATAAAAAAAATAAAAAAATTTCGGGCAAACTGGGTACTGGCAGACAGCTGCCAGTACCCAAGATGGCGGCAAATAGGTAGCACTATATTATGAAAATATAGGAAGGAGGGAGAGGGAGGGGGGAATAATAAATGTTGGGCAAGGAATCTGCGAGGGGGAGGGTGGGTAGGATACTGAGGGGGGAAAGCTACACTATAGAAAATATTTTATTTTACATAAAAAAAAATTTTCGGGCAAACTGGGTACTGGATCAAGGCAAGATGGCGGCAAATAGATAGATGGGTAAGGGTTAGAGAGCTGTATGGGGGGGGGGGTGATGGAGGTTTGGGGCTCTACACTAAAGCTATAATTAATCCTACAAGCTATTTAAATAACCCCTTAACTGCTGGGCATAATACAAGTGTGGTGCGCAGTGGCATTTAGCGGCCTTCTAATTACCAAAAAGCAACGCCAAAGCCATATATGTCTGCTATTTATGAACAAAGGAGATCCCAGAGAAGCATTTGCAACCGTTTGTGCTATAAATGCACAAGCTGTTTGTAAATAAGTTCAGTAAGAAACCAAAAATTAGTGAAAAAGTTAACAATTTTTTTTATTTGATCGTGTTTGGAGGTGAAATGGGGGCATGAAATATACCAAAATGGGCCTAGATCAATACTTTGTTTACTATACTACACTAAAGCTAAAATTAACCCTACAAGCTCCCTACAAGCTACCTTAATAACCCCTTAACTGCCGGGCATAATACAAGTGTGGTGCGCAGCGGCATTTAGCAACCTTCTAATTACCAAAAAGTAATGTCAAAGCCATATATGTCTCCTATTTCTAAACAAAGGACATCTCAGAGAAGCATTTACAACCATTTGTGCCATAATTGCACAAACTGTTTGTAAATAATTTCAGTGAGAAACCTAAAGTTTGTGAAACAGTTAGTGAAAAAGTGAACAATTTTTTATATTTGATCGCATTTGGCGGTGAAATGGTGGCATGAAATATACCAAAATGGGCCTAGATCAATAGATTATCTACTAAAAAAAATATTTACATGTGAAGGGTTATTCAGGGATTATTGACCGATATCAGTGTTAAAATGTAACTATCGCTAATTTTGAAAAAAAAAATGGTTTGAAAAGTGCTACTTGTATTTATTGCCCTATAACTTGCAAAAAAGCAAAGAACATGTAAACATTGGGTATTTCTGAACTTAGTCAGGACAAAATTAAAAAACTATTTAGCATGGGTGTTTTTTGGTGATTGTATA
Source organism: Bombina bombina (assembly GCF_027579735.1). Classification (NCBI taxonomy): domain Eukaryota; kingdom Metazoa; phylum Chordata; class Amphibia; order Anura; family Bombinatoridae; genus Bombina; species Bombina bombina. The sequence continues at coordinate 266,965,270 of NC_069505.1, read as the reverse complement.
TGTGTAACAGATTTTGGGGGTCAATGTTAGAAAAAGTGTGTTTTTTTCTATTTTTTCATCATATTTTATAAACAAATTTTATAGTAAATGATAAGATATGATGAAAATAATGGTATATAATATGTGTGGGTACAGTAAATGAGTAAGAGGAAAATTACAGCTAAACACAAACACTGCAGAAATGTAAAAATAGCCCTGGTCCCAAACGGTCAGAAAATTGAAAAGGGCTCTGGTCACTAAGGGGTTAAAAGGTTTCTGAACCAAATTTGTTTTCTTTTATGATTTGGATAGAGCATACAATTTTAAGCGACTTTCTAATTTACTACTGTTATCAATTTTTCTTTGTTCTTTTGCTATTTATTTGAAAAGACAGGAATACGAGCCGGCTAATCTTTGGTTCAGCACCTGGGTACAGCTTGCTGATTGTTGGCTAAATATTCCTACCAATCAGCAAGTGCTATCCAGGGTGCTAAACTAAAAATGGGCCGACTCGTAAGCTTAAATTTCAGTTTTTTCAAATAGAGATACCAAGAGAACGAAGAAAAATTGATAATAGTAGTACATTAGAAAGTTGCTTAAAATTGCATGCTCTGGCCTCTATTTATGAAAGGTCTTGCGGACCTGATCCGACAGTGCGGATCAGGTCCGCAATACCTCACTGAATGCATAGAGCAATACGCTCTCTGTATTCAGCATTGCACCAGGAGCTCACAAGAGCTGCTGGTGCAAAGCCGCCCCCTGCAGACTTGCGGCAAATGGGCCGCCAGCAGGGAGCTGTCAATCAACCCGATCATACTCGATCGGGTTGATTTCCGGCGATGTCTGTCCGCCTGCTCAGAGGAGGGGGACAGGTTATGGAGCAGCGGTCTTTGTGACCGCTGCTTCATAACTGCTGTTTCTGGCGAGTCTGAAGACTGGCCAGAAACACGGGCCGTCAAGCTCCTTTCGGAGCTTGATAGATAGGCCCCCTTGTCTGAATCATCAAAGAAAATATTTTAGTTCAGTATCCCTTTAAAGAGTAATCCTAAGTGTGCTGAGGAGCGTGCATGTGTTTGTAGCCACTTGGCAGCAGTGTTTACAACAATGTTTATAGCAATATTATACATAGTTGCAAACACTGCTGCTACAGAATGCAAAAGACACTCATAAATTCCAATCAGACTACCTAGCTTTACTTTTCACCAAAGGGTACCAAGAGAACAAATCAAATTTGATAAAGAATTCAATTGTCAAGTTGTTTAAAAGTGCAAGCTAGGTCTGAATCATGAAGGTTTAATTGACTTTACTGTCACTTTAAGGTATCTGAAATATATAATACAATTGGTGCTATTAATTAGAAACTCAAACTAAACTTTGTAGAGATATTTTTTAATTTGCTAAGCTTAAAGCCATGAGATAATTATAAAATGCTGCAAGATGATGATATTATTATTTTGCATTTTATTTTAATAAGCACAAATGAATTACCAAAAGATCTTATTAAAATGCTTTCCTTAAACAAAACAATACAAGGTGTCCGTTAAAATGTACCATATGTAAATATTCCAAATTCATCATTACACTTTTCAGATGTTTGATGCAAATCTTTTCTATAATGTCAAACAGTTGACCTTTCTTTTTCTCTTTACTTGCCAGGAGCTGCTTTTGATTTTTAAAGTCTTTATTATTATGATTTTCTAATTAAAATTCAGAATTTATGAGATGTGAGAGCTCCTTATTTCCCAAGGGATAAAATTTAATGAAGCTGTTTTTGGGTTCAGAAAGTGCTTGCAATTTTAAATAACTTTTTTTTTCCTTCTATTATCAAATTTGATTTGTTCTCTCTTGTCACTGGCTCACCAGAAGTGTTCAGCTAGCCCCCAGTAGTGCATTGCTGCTCTTGAGGCTACCTAGGTTTACTCTTCTACAAAGGATACCAAATGGATGAGGCAGCATTTATAATAGAAATAAATTGGAAAGTTGTTAAAAAATACATGTTGTATCTGAACCATTAAAGGGACACTGAACCCAATTTTTTTCTTTTGTGATTCAGATAGAGCATGCCATTTTAAGCAACTTTCTAATTTATTCCTATCATCAATTTGTCTTCATTATCTTGCTATCTTTATTTGAAAAAGAAGGCACCTAAGCTTTTTTTTTGGTTAAGGACTTTTTTATTGGTTTTATGAATTTATCCACCAATCAGCAAGAACAACCCAGGTTGTTCACCAAAAATCAGCCGGCATCTAAACTTACATTCTTGCATTTCAAATAAAGATACCAATAGAATGAAGAAAATTTGATAATCTGAGTAAATTTGAAAGTTGCTTAAAATTGCAAGCTGTTTAAAGTTTAAAGGGACCCATTTTTTTCATAATTCAGATAGAGAATACATTTTTAAACAACTTTCTAATTTACTTCTATTATCTAATCTGTTTAATTTTCTTGGTATCATTTGTTGAAGTAGCAGCATCGCACTTATGGTTTCTAACTGAACACATGGGTGAGCCAATCACAATCAATATATATATATGCAGCCACCAATCAACAGCTAGAACCTAGGTTCTCTGCTGCTCCTGAGCTTGCCTAGATAAACCTTTCAGCAAAGGATAACAAGAGAAGGAAGCAAATTAAATAATAGAAGTAAACTGGAAAGGTGTTTACATTTGGATTCTCTATCTGAATCATGAAAGATTTTTTTTTTTTTAACTATTTTGTAGTAATAATTAGTTTTACCTCATTTTTTTGAGTCACCATAATTTAAAAGTAGACAAAAGGAAATAGTTTAGAAGGAAAATAATAATAATATTAATAAATATATATATATATATATATATATATCTATCTATCTATCTATATATCTTTTCATCTATCTATATGTACACACACACACCAAAAAGAAAGAAAAAAACTCCCATCTGAACCTCCTACAGGGACATTGATCCTGAGATTTAGGTGAGTTGGTGGTTGAGATAACAGCGCTCTCTCGGACTAAGATTGAGGAGGGAGATAAATATACACCAGATTGGGGAGCGGACTTGCTTTATATCTACATACACCGATCACTGTCAAAGGTTCCAGAGTATCTGGCAATAATCACAGTGGCAAACGGCAAGGTACGCTTTTGCTATCATTGTCGTGCATGAACGTACTATATATTGCAATGATTACTGTATGGATACATGACCCAGATATTTAAAGATCAATGGCGGTGCAATCCCACAAGGTTGTATACCTCCCTAAGAGAGCTGTCTCATCAAGATGTACTTCCCACCTTGCCTCACTATTGAGTGGGAAGATGTGGAACTCTGTTATGCTAGTTTGGCTGCAGTTCAGGATTATAATCTAAAGTGGAACTATAGTTCTGTAACTTATTCCTGATACTTGTTGGGATTATAATATAAAGTGGAACCATGGTTCTGTAAATCTCCCCTGATGGATATGAATGAGTTAAAACATGTATATGATATGATGCTATAAAGATTCACTTTATTCTATAACTAGTGTGCCCAGTCTCAGATCTGGACTATCCAATTGATGACCACCATACTTATGTTTTTTTTTTAATTAGGCACTTCATACTTATATGCAGAGGAATATTTGTATTAATAAATATTCATTCATATTATACTCTATCCCTCTTTAGGATTAGAGCAGATAAATGTGCTGGGGTATGACTAGAGTGCTGGATAAGGGGGCATTTTTTGGGTTTCTAGGGGCTCAAGTTCTTTTTTCTTTCTTTAAGGTATTTATATATTTTATATATTTATGTTGGCTTGCTCAGTACACCCTGTAAGAATATATATATATATATATATATATATATATATATATATACAGTATATATATATATACAGTATATATATATATATATATATATATACATATATATATATATAGATACATACATACATATGTCTTAGGCCACCATTAGGTTTGTTGTTTTAGCAATAGTATAATAACCATACATAATTATTTCTCAGTCTCTTTATTAGAATGCAACCAGAAAATATAGGATATTTGTAGGCAGTATTAAAAAATCAGAGAAAATCAGAAAAAACTGCTTTAATAGGCTTAAGTGTTAAGTAGTTAGTGTTACCTCCCCTTACACTTGAGCAATAAAATTAACCTGGCTCTCATAAACCAAAATGGCATGAAACCCTAATTAATGTCATTACTAACACCTGTATTTGTCCTGATATTTCATGTCAAAATGACTGCTGTGAAAAAGTTCTATAACACCAGGTTTATGCAAGACATGCTTGAGCATTACAAACATATGTGGCATGAGTTTATTCATCGGGAGCTTGCTAATAAGACCTACTTTCAATCACCTCATTCTATTCAAAATGCCAAAGATCACAGAATTGGACAAACATAAAATCATAATTTTGCACCAGCAAGGCCTCTCTCAAAGGGAGATCAGCAAACAAACTGGATACTCAAGATGTGGTATTCAAGCTGTTATAATGAAATGTGAAGAATCAGGAAAGGTCAAAGACTGAAAAAGGACTGGAAGGTCAAGAAAACAGTCAAAATCTGATGAGAAGTTACTCAGAGTTTCTTTGAGAGACTGGAAGAAGTCAAGCAGGGACCTGGCTCAGTATCTGGCAGCTTCATCGGGATGCCAAGTTGACCCTTCTACAGTATGAAGAAGCTTGATCAGGAATAGTCTTTGTGGCAGGGTAGCAGCCAAGAAACCATTTTTTTTTTTAAAGGGGAACAGGGTAAAAAGGCTAAGATATGCTAAAGCCCACAAATATTGGAATGAAAATCAGTGGAAAAGAGTATTATGGAGTGACGAATATAAGTTTGAAATTTTTGTGTCCAGTCGTCGAAGATATGTGAGAAAAGTTGGAGAGAGATGGAAGAATGAGTGCTTGCGGCCTCCAGTGAATCATGGTGGAAGGTCTGTCCTGATTTGGGGCTGCATTTTTGGCAGTGGTATTAGCGATAATGTCTGAACTGATGGGATCATGAATTCTAAAAAGTACGGACAGGTTTTAATTAATCATGCCATTCCTTCTGTAAAGCGCCTGATTGGGAATGGTTTTATTTTCAGCATGATAACGATACCAAGTACACTGCTAATGCAGTTAAATCATATTTGAAGAGAAAAACCTCCACAGAGTCCAGGCCTGAATATTATGGAGGCAGTATGGGATCACCTGGATAGAGAAAGAAATAAAAGACAACCTAAATCTAAAGAATAACTCTGGAAGTGCTGAAAGAAGCCTGGTATAATATACCAGAAGATTACTTCAGAAAACTTCAGGAAATTCTACCTAAAAGTTCAAGATGTTCTTAGAGCCAAGGGAGGTCATGCTAAATACTGACTTTTGCCAGAAGAAGCCATTTTGTTCTGAAAATTGTGTTTTTTATATTTTGTGTACTATCTAATGGTGGTCTAATACTTTTGTACTAGGAAAAAATGTTCAAGCAGCTCAGCTTTGTTTGATGGTTTTTGACCATTCATCTTCCTCTTGATCACATTCCCGAGGTTTTTAATGGGTTTCAGGTCTGGAGATTGGGCTGGCCATGACATGGTCTTGAACTGGTGGTCATCCATCCACAACTGCTGAAAAAAATCCTCAGAGTTGTGGAACTTTGTTAGAGCAGAAGGAAGCAAGTTTTCTACCAGGATATGTGGCTTGATTCATGCATCCTTCACTATGATCCGCCAACAGATTTCACAGTGGGTACAAGACACTGTGGCTTGTAGGCCTCCCCAGGTCTAGCCATTAGACCACAAGGTGTTAGACAAGGCTGAAAATTGGACTCATCAGAGAAGATGACCCAGAATCGGGCAGATTAATCTTTATGAAGGATCCATGAATCAAGCTGCGTACAAAGTTAAGCTAGAAGAAAACTTGCTTCTTTATGCTCTGACAATGTGGAAACACTGCATTTTTTGTTATTTTGACCAGTTTCTGCAAAAAATGCTCTAAATGACAATATTTCTATTCATAATTTTGGAGAAATGCAATCAGTAGTTTATAGAATAAAACAAAAATGTTAATTTTATTCAAACACACAAACAATGCATTAACTTGCTTTTTGCTTCTTTGCACAATCACTTGAAAGTATACTAGTTGAAAATGTCTACACAATTCTAGGTTAAAGCCTTAAGTGATATGAGTATATAATTTGAGAGAACTATTTTTTATATTATATATTTCTACAAATACACAAACACACACATTCAATTTTTAACTTGCTAAAATCTTTAGCCACTGTTCTACCCTTTTTCTTGCAATATATGATCTATAATATTCAGATAAACTTATTACACTGAGAGAATCCACCTTTCTAGACAGGTTTGTACACAGCAATGCAACATCTGCTGATTAAATTTAAGATTCCGGAATTAATTAATCACTTGTGCAATTTTACCCCTTGCTCTTGAGCAACTAGCATGCAAATCCATTTACTCTGGGATGTTTTAACCACCACCTCTTATTTGGTGGAAAGAATAGGAATTCAACCAATCACTTCTCTCATACATAGCAAACCAGTATAGATTTTCAAAACATCACAATGCTTCTTAGCATGCACTTGCTGACTTACTATCAAGGGTTACAAAGTTGCATTCACAGCTTCCTAAATGGAGCCTGATGCATTACTCCCTCTCCTTTAAATTAAAAGCTTGATAGCTTCTCTGCTAGCGGTTCACTTTGTACAAAACATCATCTACCGCTTGTTGAATGTATAGGCCGGACGTTCATCTACATTTTTTGTTAATATGTTTGTCTCATGTATGTAATGTGCACCTGTACAGCACAGCGCAAAATATTTATTTATAAATAATAGAGAATGTTTGTGTGTTTAATATGTAACAGTTCAGCTTGAGATAGATTAGATTTATATACATTCTATAAGTTCCTTAACTTGGATTTAATATATGTATTAAAGTAAGAGACACACTACCTAACTGATGCTAAATATATTTTTAATAATAATAATAAATGTATGGTTATGATCTATAAAAACATAGATTATATTTGGCTTTTCAGAAAAGAAAAAAAAAGAATATATATATATTTATTTTTATTTTTATATATATATATATATATATATATATATATATATATATATATATATATATATATATATATATATTAGTATTCATATTTATTTATTTATTTATTTTGCTAATTTTCCAAATAATCTTATCTGGAAAGAATATTTTCCACTTGAAATCCTAATCACATAGATTATTTCATAGTATGTATCCTATTTACAGTAATAATCAAAGAATAGGGGAAAATTAAAAAGAATTAAATCCCCGTAAAAATTGAGCACATATAGGGACCGATTTACCAATGTCTGGAGGACATTATAGGCTGTTATCATGTTCGCCAGACATCGCTGAATGCCGACAGCATACAATGTCGGCATTTAACATTGCACAAGCAGTTCTTGTGAACTGCTTGTGCAATGCCGCCCCCTTCAGATTTGCGGCCAATCAGCCGCTAGCAGGGGCTGTCAATCAACCCGATCATATAGGACCGGGCGGTTTGATGTCCGCAGACACAGAGGCAGCGGAGCAGTTAAAGAGCAGCATTCTTAAGACCGGTGTTTCATAACTGCTGTTTCCGGCGAGACTGAAGGCTCGTGCAGAAACAGGTTCATCAGGGGTTATTCGGCCCTTGATAAATTGGCCCCATAGAATTATATTTTATGGTTGTTTTTTCTTAAAATGTTTTATTCAAAAACATTCTGAAAATGTATTTTAATCAGATATATCATGTAATAATTAATATAATACCATATTTGAAATTGTTTTTATCTAGTTAGGTTTAAAAACATTTACTGAATTTAAAAAATTACACCCTATATTATATTGACTACATATTTTTCTTGGTTCATTTATGGATTTATTTTATTAATCATCACAGGTTTTAAGAAACTTTTCTTAAACATAACTGAACAACTTATTATGGTGAATGTAGAGTAAACTTCTGCGTAAAGGTTATTAAAAATAAACAAACAAACAAATAATGAATGAATGAATTGCAACATCCATATATTTTTATTCTTACAAATTCAATTGACCTTTGAAGGTCCACTGCACGCAGTTATCATTGCATAAGATTCCATTGCTCAATACAACACCCAGTTTTTTTGCAACCAATCGTGCAAGAGCAATGGCTGTCAATTACCTAGAACTAATGTGTTCAGTTTGATTTATCTCCACCAATTCAGAAATGGCAGAGAGGTTAAAGAGCAGCAGTCATATGACCGCTGCTTCTTAACTTGCGGTAAGTAGACATGCATTCGGATTCTTCGTTGGGATCTGAATGCGGAAATTTGCGCTAATTAACTGTTTTAGAGCCGGATTGATTCTTGTGCAAGATCACCCATTATCTTAACATGGTGATCTTGCACAAGAATCAATCCGGCTTTTAAAAGAACGAATATCGCATACTTATGCATTCAAATCCTAATGAAGAATCTGAATGCACATACCTAGTAAATAGGTTCTCATGAGCAAGCCTCCAAAATAGCCTCTTCTGTATAGTACATAGAACCCTTTTATGTATAAATCGAAACATCTTTCTACCTCATAATACCAGTTTTTATCAACTCCCATAAACTGACTGCAAGTTATATCTAAATTATTGTATATTAAAAAAAAAAATCTGCATTTTTACTTTAAAAGTGTTCGCTTAGTAACTCGATTATTTTCAATAGGACAAGATGTTTTAAATTATTTAAAAAAAAAGAAAATAGTGCATTTTGTTTTAACTAAAATCTTCATTCATTCTGTTTTCACTTTATTACACAATGAAGATCATTTAATGTCACTTGGGCTACATCAGTTTTATTTCATCATTGCCAAACAGACAATTCTAGTTCAGTTAAATTAGATTAACACCACAAGGTATTTTCTATGACTTTCATCGCATCTGGTGATATATTAGTCTTGCTTGTCCATGCTATGTGTCAATGTTTTCTTACTAAGTGAAGTATTTGCTACTAGATATCATCTCCCAACTTAGTAACAAATGAACTCAACTTACCTAATAATTATCCTCGTTTAACTCTGTATTACCATCATTCTCACCCTTGCAGTCCCCACCTCCTGTTTCTCACCCTCCTACCCTTCTAGATTGTAAATTCCTACAGGAATAGGGCCCTAAATTCCTCATGTATGTGTTTGTCAAATGTTGTGTTATCTCTTACAAGTATTGTATCATTGTTTTACTTACTTATATCAATTGTACCCATAGATAGTGCTGTAGAATATGTTGGCGCTTTATAAAGTATAATCATAATAATAATCTCTTTATATATTTGGAACAGAATAAAGAACTTTATATGTACTGAAAGTTGCGTTTTTTGTTGTTTTTTTAATGTAAAGCTTAATGGACAGTAAACACCTTGCGATTTTAATATAAAATGTCTAGATAGGCATAGTAAAACAGCTTTCCAATATACTCTTATTATTTATTTTGCCCCATTTCATGTAAATTAGCTCTGAGATTTTAGTTTTTCTCATTTTAGACCTGGAAAAGTGCCCTGTGCAATGCAAACCCTGCTACTTATCTTTTCCTTCCTAGCTTTAGCAGATAACAAATGCAAAACCATTTACTTTATTCTAATATAATTACCATGGGTAGCCTTGTTGTCGGCAGATTTAAGCCCAGACTGGCTCTTCCAAATAAGGAAATAGTGGGTGGAGTTTGGTTATTGAGAAACAATTGCAGCAAGTAGATGCTAATTTGTTTTAAAAATGTTTATGCTATGTTATTCTACATCAAGTCAGAGGAATTATCTTGTAATTACAAGGTGTTTACTAATCCTTTAATTCTCTAAAGTGCATTTTTCTCTCATCTGGCTCTACCATTTTGCTTTCTACCCAAATCATGTTTAGTTTATCGCCTTAGGTTAGTTATTAGTAGACGTGTGCAACAGCGAATAATTCATTTCGGACAAATCATTTGTAACAGTTATTCTGAAAAATTAGTTTCTCAGAATATTTATTTGCTGCACTTTTCGGTAGTTGTTTAGTTCAAAGCAAAACAAATGCTCAATATTCATTAACATTTTTATTCGCTTTCTTTAAAATGAATGTAAATGTTACTTTGCTCTCACAGTGTCACCTGTACGACTAATACTTACTTATAGCGCACTGGGGAGCCGCGCTAATCTGATCCTTCTTTACAGAGTCCAGGGCTGCGCTAATTGGAGGAACTTCTATTTAGCGCAGGCTCCGGGATCACACTGCACTAATCATTCTATTAGCATGGCCCTGGACTCTGTGAAGAACCCCCCCGTGCTATAGGTAAGTATGAACCTTTAAAAGTAAATTTAAATAATAATGGATAAATACTAACAAATTTCATTAGTATGCATTTGTTATTTTTTAAATTAGTCACACATCTCTAGTTATTAGACAGCCATGTGACCATCGTCTCATTTAAAAAATACAACAAAAATATGCTCACAGGTAGAGCAGAGAAACAAACTGACTCAACTGGTGCAGCTATTATAAGCTAAATTAAATGTTCAATGGCACACAAAGCTTCTCAAATTAATTCCACAAAACACCAAATTGAATTATAAACCAAAGACTTGCTTCCATTCCACTCTGCTTGTCTTCCTTCCTTAATGGGATGTGAAACCTAACAAATTCTTTCACAATTCAGATAGATCATACAATTTTAAGCAACTTTCCAATTTGCTTTAGCAATCACATTTGCTTCATTATTTTGCTATCCTTTATTGAAGGAGAAGCAGTGGACTACTGGAAGCTAGCTAAAGGCCAATGATAAGAGGCAAATATGTGCAGCCACCAATCAGCAGCGTCTGAGCCTACCTAGGTATACTTTTCAAGTACATCCACCCAGACCAGCTCCATTCAAATAGAACCCAAAACTTTATTAAATTCCATTGCAAAGGGGTATAGAAAAAGAAAGGCTGTACAGACATATAGGATCCCTGATCCATCTGACGCGTTTTGGTGTCATCCGTAATCATAGACTTTTTTTCTATACCCCTTTTTAATGGAATTTAATAAAATTTAGAGTTTTATATGGATGGGTGAATGTTTGTTGTCCTATCAAATGATTTATTTTGTGCCCTTACATCAGCTAACCCTTACATCTAAATGAACTACTTATGTTCCATGTATTAATGTCACACACACTACTTAGATCTCATATACAGTTGAAACAGATTATCATTTGTTTGTTTTTTCAATGCCACTTGAAGCGTACCTTACTCTGCCTTTTGTGACAACATTCATTCTAAATATATGCAGCTTAATATTAGGTATTCTCGCCGTGCACACTCACAGATTAGTGACATAGAATGCATCTTGTGGAACTTGAGATTAGCATGAAATAAAGAGGGGGCTTTACATTTTGCAGTGACTATAGATTGTTATATATATATATTATTATTATTTTTATATATTTAATGTAACTTTTAAACAGAGTAAAAATACTGAAGCCAATATAAGCTACCATTGGGAATAGTGTTGTGGGTCTTCAGAGAATACCTTAGTACATATACAGTATATATATATATATATGCAGTATATATATATATATATATATATATATATATATATATATATGTACTAAGGTATTCTCTGAGAATATACATATACATTTAAGAAAATGTGTTGTTTATGTTTAATGGACATAAAACCACAACAAGAAAATACTTTAATGTGTTAGTGCACTTTCTTATTGGGTTAAAGACATACTTCAAGGGACATTAAACTCAAAATTACTTTTTGCATAAAATAATACATAATTATACAACTATGCAATGCACTTTCATTTTTGCCTCTATCTCCAATACCCCCATGAAGGCTGGAATGCAATACCTTAAAATGCCAAACTCTGGCCCTCCTGCATGCCGCACAGTTACTGGTTGATATGTGCAAATGCTAGTATATATACCAAGATACCCAGAGAACAAAGTCAATTTGAAAATAGAAGTGAATTTAAAAGGATCATGCAAGTTACAGTTTGATGTTTCTATCCCTTTAAAGAATGCCTGAAAACAAAATGGATAATTGTTAACATAAGTGTTTTGATAAAAGCATTCATTGTGCCTGTAAGACTATTATTTCCTTATATAGATGTAAAAGTGCTTCCTCAGTAAATAGTAGATTCCACTCATTCACAATATGTGTGGTGCATCTTTTTGGTTATTTAGGAATGCATTATTGAAAAATGCAGACAATTAAAGGGACATTAAACACTTTGAGATGGTAAAATAAAATGATAAATTGTATATATAAAAAAAAGTCTGCAATATGCTTTCATTATTTATTTTGTCCTATTTTCTTATAATTTAATTATATTATAATTATAATTTAATTCTGAAATTGTGAGGTTTTTCTGTTCCTGTTAGAAATTGAAGTGCAGTACATTGTTATATTACACGCTATTGGCTGCCCACTTTAACCTTTTGACAAACTTTTCAGGCAATTTGTCCTGACTCTAAAATAACTCCATGGGTGTGAGCACAAGTTTATCTATATGGCACACATGAACTAATGCCCTCTAGCTGGGAAAACTGTCAATTGCATTCAGATAAGAGGCGGCCTTCAAGAGCTTAGACATTAGCATATGAGCCTACCAAGGTTTAGCTTTCAACTAAGAATACCAAGAGATTAAAGTAAATTTGATGGTAAAAGTAAATTGGAAAGTTCTTTCAAATTGCATGCCCTGTCTGAATCATGAAAGTTTAATTTTGACTAGACTGTCCCTTTAAATTAAGTGCTGCATTTGAAACCACAAATGTAAGATTTGCTCAATGCAAAATCAGATGAAAGAACATTTGTACAAACATTTAAATGTAATTTTACAGATATTTACTTCTCTATAAAATGTGGAATAAAATAATTGATCAGTTCCAAGTTCTACGCTAAGTGGCCCATTTATCAAGCTCCGATTGGAGCTTGAGGGCCCGTGTTTCTGGCTAAAGACCGCTGCTAAATAACCCTGTCCACCTGCTCTGAGCAGGCGGACAGACATCGCCACAATTCAACCCGATCGGGTTGATTGACACCCCCTGCTGGCGGCCAATTCGCTGCAAATCTGCAGGGGGCGGAGTTGAACCAGCAGCTCACAAGAGCTGCTGGTGCAATGCTGAATACGGAGAGCATATTGCTTTCCGCATTCAGCGATGTCTGTCAGACCTGATCCGCACTGTCGGATCAGGTCCGACAGACATTTTATAAATAGGCCTCTAAGTGAAATTTTCAAGTTTTCCTACCAGTATTATAATATAACTAGAGGGATTCAGTGCTGGATTTACTCTCTACTGGAGCCTCTAGACACTATTTAATAAGATGCTTCTTGATCTCACAATCCTCTTATGTATTAAAGGGACATTGAACTCACAGCATATATTAGCATTAAGGACTGCAGTGCAAAAGAAATGTTTTAAAATCATCTATCACTATCATTTTTTTATTACAAGTTGACAAATATAACCCTTGAAATGCCCAGTAGGATCCGTGTTCTTTGTCTCCTCTGCTGTGGCCAATAAGAGACAGATGTAAGTGAGCTTGTACTCTGCCCTGACCAATCACTGTGTTGCAGTGCGTATTAAGATGACAGGGTTCCAACCTCACTGGTAGACGTGGAGGAACAAGTCTATCCATTTTCAGTTACACTTTTTGATTGTACGCAATAAGCAGCTAGTTACATAATATAACATTTAATATGGTAGGCAGTTTGTTACAAAGTTTTATTATTTGACCAGCCAGGAAAGTGTACCATAGAAAGCTGGCAACTATGGGCAGATAGCTATCCCTACCATGTGGTCCCTACCATGTGGTCCATTTGTTTGTTAAACACATTTAAAGGGAGATAAAACTTTTTTTTTCTCTTATGATACAAATAGATCATGGCATAAAGGGACATGAAACCCAAAATGTTTCTTTCATGATTCAGAAAGAGAATGCAATTTAAAAAAAGTTTCCAGTTGACTTATATTATCAAATGTATCATTTTTTACTTTGTTCTCAAGTTATTCTTTGTTGAAGAGCAAAACTGCTGCCATATAATGCTGCTGACACATGCACACTCCTGACTACCTCACTGCTTTTTAACAAACGATACCAAGAACATTTAGTAATAAAAATAATTGGAAAGCTTTTTAAAATTGTATGTGCTATCTGAATCATGAAATAAAAAAAGGTGTGTTTTATGTCCCTCTAAAGAACTTTCCAATTAACTTATTTTATCAAATTTGCTTCATTCTCTTATTATCCTTTGTTGAAGGAGCAGCAATGAACTATTAGGAACTAAATGAACCCACTGGTAAACCAATCAGAAGAGGCATATATGAGCCTACCTAGGTATGATGTTTAACAAAGCATCCCAAGAGAACCAATCAAATTAGGTAATATAAGTAATTTGGTTGCTTAAAATGGAATGTTCTATCTGAATCCCTTTAATGCAATGGACAGTATGTACTCTATTAATCTCCAAGTCCTATTATATTGGTAGTTATATGGATTTTCTACATATGTTTGGCTCATCACAGGTGACTAGAATCTCTGGGGAAGATAAAACGGTGCTAACTCAACATCTGGAGAAAGTTATTGAGAGTATTTAGGGTCGTGCTATAACTCTTGAATGGATATGTCTCCTGTTAGTGTATTTTTTAATATCATAGAGTTTGACTCTGGTTATATATGGGGTGAATACCGCTGACTAGAGATATAAGGTTTTCAACAGCAGAGATCAAATATTCATTTCTATAAACTGTTTTATTTGACAGATAATAATAAAAACCAAAGTAATTGCAGGAATTATTCTCAATTCACCATAGTGGTATTTAGCAGAATTTTATTAAAGGGTTAATAGATGTCTCAAACAAAAAAGTCTACGGCATTTCATTACCTTCATGTTATTGCTGTATCAGATGAGCTTCCCATAGTATACAGCAAAAGTGAGCAAAATTTCTATATATTTTATTACATTTCACTAATTTTCTTTCAGAGGTAATTATATTAAACTCTACATTTTCATATGGTTCCTTTTCCAAACTTCTACATTTAAAGGAGCACTGGTGAAGATTCAGTAAATCTCTGTGAGTCTGAGAGACCTAACCTGAATGTTAAAGATACTGGTCTTTATTTAAGTCCAATTTGTTTTTTGTATAGCGATTATTCTTTTACCACAGCCCCTAGAGCTGGGCTTGACAAACCCAGGCACCAGGGAGCAACTGTTTCTAGTAATGTCTGCATGTTGCAATTTCATGTACATGATAACATGTTTTTAGTTTAAATGTAAACTGAAAGTCAAGATTAAACTGTCATGAGTCAGATAGAGCATGCGATTATGAATAACTTTCCTATTTACTTTATATTATACTATTTAATTTAGCTTTCTGGTTTAGGAACCTATCCACCTGCTTTTGTGGCGAGCAGGCCGCAGACACTATACCTCTGCTGCACGGATGTACCTTTGCACAAGCTCTTGTTTGTATAACTCCAACCCCTACTTTTCTGCCACCTGTCAGTCGCCCTGAATTAACATGTTTGGGGTGAATACTGCGACTAGAGATATAAAGTTTTCAACAGCAGAGATCAAATATCTTACATTGCGGAAAACAGGCTCATATGTGCGAGCTTGCCCTACAAGTGCTCAAAAGCCAACCCTTATTATTAATATTGTTATTATTAGTTATTTGTAGAGCAACAGATTCTGCAGTGATATAAATATAGGTATAATATGAAAGGTAACATTTATAGGGAACAAATGGGTAGAGAGCCCTGCCAAAAGTTGCACTGTTGTAAATCAGCTCTCATAAAGGTGATCTACAAACATCTGTGCTCATAGGCTTACATGCTAAGGGGGAGCAAGGGGGGTGACAAAGGAGCAGGAGAGGAATTGAGGTTAGTGTTTATTGTATACTTCCCTGAACAGTAAAGTCTTTAAGAGCACTTAAAAAGTTCAAAACTAGGGTTGAGTCTTGTGAAGCGAGACAGAGAGTTCCACAAAATAGGCAATGCTTAATGGGACACTGAACCCAATTTTTTTCTTTCATGATTCGGATAGAGCATGCAATTTTAAGCAACTTTCTAATTTACTCCTATTATCAAATGTTCTTCATTCTCTTGGTATCTTTATTTGAAATGCAAGAATTTAAAGTGTCAGTAAACCTAAAATATAATGTTACTCTGCTGAGCGGGTCTGTTTTTATTAGACAGCGCATCGGACCAGCTGTATAGTCACAGCCCGGCCCGACCGCGCCATAACACTAAGTGCAGCTCGCTTCTGCTCTGTCTGGCAGCAGGAGCGAGCTGCACTTTATGTTATGGCGCGGTCGGGCCGGGCTGTGACTATACAGCTGGCCCGATGCGCTGTCTAATAAAAACAGACCCGCTCAGAAGAGTACAGAGAGCGGGTCTGAGAAACTGTCATATTTATAAAAAATTAAAAGGGAATATTACGTTTTATAACGATAGCACTAATAATATAATGTTATATAATTCTGCACTATGTGCAGAATTATATAACATTATATTATAGGTTTACTGTCCCTTTAAGTTTAGATGCTGGCTCATTTTTGGTGAACAACCTGGGTTGTTCTTGCTGATTGGTGGATAAATTCATCCACCAATGAACAAGTGCTTTCCAGGGTTCTGACCCAAACGAATAGCTTAGCTGCCTTCTATTCCAAATAAAGATAGCAAGAGAACAAAGAAAAAAATGATAATAAGAGTAAATTAGAAAGTTGCTTAAAATTGCATGCTCTATCTGAATCATGAAAGAAAAAATGTGGGTTCAGTGTCCCTTTAATACATAGAGCCCTGTTTTTTTTTTTCCATTTGCAATCACTTCTGCCCTCTAGTGCTCAAAAATGTATTTAATTGTTATAAACAAACACACTAACACTGCTCCTTTGTAGTGCCCACTCTCCTGAACCTATTTAGGTATGCTGAGCAAAAAAAGGATACCAACCAAATTTACAGTACAAAGTAAATAATTGATAACTTTCAGTTTCAGATTTAAAGGGACAGAAAACATGTCCTGTATTATTCCATTTACAGGACATTTCTGTTGTGTTGCTATAGAAAAACATCTCAGCCAAGTCTAAAGACTGTTAAAACAAATTAATATCTTGTTTGCAACAGTTGTTTTCAATAGCCAGACTCCACCCACCTCTTACCTTATTTGTGAGGAGACAATCAGGACTTTAATCTGCAGACAACAAGGATCGCCATGGTCATTATTTTAGTATGAAGTGCATTGTTTTGCAGTAGTTATCTGCTAAAAGCCAATTAGGAACAAACACACACATAGAAGAGTGCGTTTCCAGCTCTGAAAATTAGAAAATCCACAATATTCATAAATGAAATGAAAAGGGGGCAAAATAAATAATGAACAAATATTGCATAGTTTTTTTTACTACTCATAGTTAAACAGTAAAAATCCCTGACTCCCCTAGGGGCATGTTTTAGAAGCTTCGTATGCTTAATGCTCAGCTTGGCTGCAATGCTCTGTTGCTATTTACAAAAAAAAAAAAAATCTCTGCTTATAAAGGGTCTTTGTACTCAGTACTATTATAAATAGCTGTACCAGGCAGCCAAGTTTGTTATAAACAGAAGCTAAAGTGATAGGGAATGGATTGTAGAGATATTTTCTTGCTTGGTTTAGCTATGAGAGATCAGGATCCTATATCCACTTAAAATTATTTATGTATGTATTTATTGTAGAGCAACTTCATAAGCAGAAAAAAACCCATCAGATCAATGTGCAGGCGTTCAGCTTTTTATAGGACTGGTATTACTCTGCACTTTAGACACTTCCTAAACTTCTCTTTAGCTTCTGTTTACCTAGCTAGCATTGTGTTCCCACAGTAACTGACAGATGTTTAGCCAGATGTTTCCTACAATAGAAATTGTTTTTATTTTAAACTACAGAATAAGCAAAAAAAATAACAAAAGGTTATCTTTTTAGGGGTGAGTTTCTAATTAGACAATGTAAGTGACTACCTATGGGTGCTATGTTTATTTGGACAAGTGATGAATGTTTTTAAAGGGACAGGCAACTAAAAGCCTTTTTTTGTTTAAAAAGATAGATAATCCCTTTATTACCCATCCCCAGTTTTGTACAGCCAACACATTTATATTAATATACTATTTACCTCTGCGATTACTTTGTATCTAAGCCTTTTCTGACAGCACTCTGATCACATGACTTTTTATTTATTATCTATTGACTTGCATTTTATCCAATTAGTGCAGTGTCTGCCACAGCCCATGGGCGTGAGCACAATGGTATCTATATGGCACACATGGATTAGCAGTCTTCTGTTGTGAAAAGCTATTAAAAAAGCATGTGATAAGAGGCTGTCTTTAGTGGCTTAGGAACAGGCAGACACAGAGGCGTAACTAGAAACCACAGGGCCCAGGTGCAAGTAAATTAGAAAGTTGCTTAAAATTGCATGCTCTATCTGAAACACAAAAGAAAAAATTGGGCTCATTGTCCCTTTAAAGCTAACAGGAAGTGCATGTCTGTATACAGATAGACCTTAGGGACTGATTACACATTGGCTGATACTCATATCTCCCACTGAGTTATTGAAGGACAGTGACTCACCTCGCAAGTATTAAACCTTATGTTTCTCCTCACAGGAACCTCAGTAAAAAATATGTAAAATGTCCTTTTTTTAGACCCCAAGGAAAAAAAAAAAGTTACTCTTTAAAGGGATAACACATAAATAAAAATAATCCCAATCATGCTCTCCATTTCAGTTTCACTTTAAAGGGACATGAAACCCATTTTTTTTATTTTGTGTTTTACAAAAAGCATGCAATGTTAAACAAATTTCCTTTTTTCTTCTTATTTTGCTTCATTCTCTTGCTATCCTTTATTGAAAAACATATCTAAATAGGCTCAGTAGCTGTTGATTGGTGGTTGCACATAGATGCCTCATGTGATTGCCTCACCCATGTGCATTGCTATTTCTTCAATGAAGGATATCTGAAGAATTATGCAAATTAAATAACAGAAGTAAATTGGAATGTGGTTTAAAATTGTGACTCATGAAAGAAATATTTTGGGTTTCTGTCTCTTTAAATCTAAAAAATGCTTTGTGTGTCCTGTTTCGGATAATAATTTGAATGTTGTGTTCCTTTTAAGCAGAGAATATACAGCACAGTGGGTGCATATAAAAAAGAAAGGGGAACGTCATAAACAAATTCAAATGTTTCCATTTAAAACAGTGCACATAAATTGCATGTGACATTCATGCTGACAGTGCCAATTAAAAATGTAAATTTGTAATGTTCTTCTGACAAGAAATACTTGGATATTCCAAAAAATGCCCATGTTATATGTAAACTGTTTTCCTTCTACCTCCTGTCACTCTTGAGAAAATCCTTTATATTTGACAAATTAAAAGAAAAAAGAGGGGGCAGGCGCAACCGTGACTCAAAGCATCCGTTTATTTAACACACATATATATGACATATAATATTGCACTTACAAGATGGCAATAAGTTATTCGCCTTAAAACACTCCAATCTTTTCCGGCCAGCAGTTAGGTAATCTTTGAGGACCGTTTTATATAACGCCTTCTCGATCTCGAGCAGGGTACTGCGATACAATGTCACACCACTCTACAGATACACACCTTGTCTCATTATCCTATCACATATAATGTTTATTTCACCTTGAGAACATTTTTATTGTGTATTTTAACCTTTATTTTGATTTAATGTTATTTATTCATGTCCTTTATATATTTTAAAGGGAATTAGAATATATACCACATATCATTTTAAAAGGATAACTATAGAGAACCGCAT
Source organism: Bombina bombina (assembly GCF_027579735.1). Taxonomy (NCBI): domain Eukaryota; kingdom Metazoa; phylum Chordata; class Amphibia; order Anura; family Bombinatoridae; genus Bombina; species Bombina bombina. Next base: position 266,945,496 of record NC_069505.1, on the reverse strand, counting down.
TGTGTATTTTTATATCATTATTTGTAGTATAACCTGTCTAGCAGAAGCGCTGCTTTATATTAGGCGATTTGACAAATGAAAAGTTGTGTTTTTTATTTTTATTTTATTCTCTCTTCAGTACAAATACTTGTTTACAGGAAGTGAGAGGAAAACGTGCAGATTGCATGAAGCTTTGGAGTGTTAGTGTGCAGACTTAAAGGGACATGAAACCCTTATTTTTTTCTTTCATGATTTAGAAAGAGAATGCAATTTTAAACAACTTTCTAGTTTACTTCTATTATCTAATTTGTTTTATTCTCGTGATTTTCTTTGCTGAAAAGCATATCTAGATAGGCTCAGTAACTGCTGATTGGTTCCTGCACATAGAAGCCTTGTGTGATTGGCTCACCCATGTGCATTGCTTTTTCTTCAACTAAGAATATCTAAATAATGAAGCTAAATAAATAATAGAAGTAATTTGTAATGTTGTTTAAATTTGTATTCTCTATCTGAATAATGAAAGAAAATTTTAGGGTTTAGTGTCCCTTTAATTGCTGGATGTCAGAAGCAGAATGACAAATAAAAGCTATAGCAATATTTCTTTTAATTAGGTGATGCTTGTATGTGTATATTGGCATACAGTATTTATTCAATCAAGTGGCACAGATATAAAAAAATATTCCCAACAACAAAGAAACACGGACGTTTAAAAGAACATAACATTTCCTGCTGGGACGTGGTATATGCAGTGCCATCTGTATTAAATGGCACTGAGAAAACTGATTATGTTTGGCCCTCAGTTTCATAGCAGATGGGGTCATTAAATTTAATAGCCTCCAGGGCCTTTAGAAACAGTGTAAAAACATGTGGAAAATGCTGTGACACTTCACATCTTACCCCAAAGTCATTATAACTGTGGCTCTGCCTATAAATATTACAGTACTTTATTTCTAATGAAACAGATTCATGTTTAAATTATCATTTTTGAACTAAAGGGTAATTTTAAAAGTTTATTGGCAATAGAATTCCCTTAAAGGCTAATAGAAAGCCACATTTTTTTATGCATATAAAAGACCAACAACATGTAGAAAATATTTTATATATTTTTTATTTATATTCATGACAAGTAAAAGCTGTTTACACTTTGATTAAATACATGTTTGCAAATGCCATATAGCGCAACATCAATGGCAATTATTGCCGCCCCCTACAGAATTTAGTACTTTGTAGCTAAGCATAAGCACACATATTAAAGGACCAGTCAACACATTAGATTTGCATAATCAACAAATGCAAGATAACAAGACAATGCAATTGCACTTAGTCTGAACTTCAAATGAGTAGTAGATTTTTTTTATAACAAATTTCAAAGTTATGTATATTTCGTATTTTGTACCATGTGATAGCAATCAGCCAATCACAAATGCATATACGTATAGTCTGTGAATTCTTGCACATGCTCAGTAGGATCTGGTGACTCAAAAATTGTAAATATAAAAGACTGTGCACATTTTTTTTAATGGAAGTAAATTGGAAAGTTGTTTAAAATGACATGCTGTATCTGAATCATGAAAATTTAATTTAACCTGAGTGTCCCTCTTGATGTGAGACACCATTTGTAAAATGACATGCAACTCGTGCATAACAACAAGCAATTCTTCTGCCACATATGTTGTCATTGCTATTATTGTGTTCATGTTATTTTTTTATTTTGCCCCTGCTGGAAAACATTTTCTTGACTCCCATGTAACTGAGACAAGTGCCACTAATCTATTGGTAAAAAAAAGGTGAGCAGATAGTTTAGAGGTAACATGAAAATATGGATCATTTGAATTAGGGGCGCGATCCGATATCGATCGCAGTTTGCCGCGCAAGCGAGGAGACCGGCGTCGCCCGCAGTTTCAGCTCGCAACTCGAGCCATCCCATATAGGTCGCCGTCAGATTCTAACGTGCCGTAAGTCTCACAAACCAGCGATGTCCAGAAATCTGCGCAAATACAAATTTCTGGCGTCGCCAGTGACTTGCGCCACGTTAGAATCTGCCGGCACCTATAAAACCTGACTAAAGTCTAAAACACCCGCACTGTCTAACACGCCTCCCTAACATAGCCCGCACTGTCTAACACGCCTCCCTAACATAGCCCGCACTGTCTAACCCTCGATCCGCTATCCCCCCTCACTATCCTAACAATAAAAAAGCTATTAACCCCTAAACCGCCGCTCCTTTACCCCGCCGCAACCTAATAAAGTTATTAACCCCTAAACCGCCGCTCCCGTACCCCGCCGCCAGCTATATTATATCTATAACCCCCTAAAGTGAGCCCTTAACACCGCCGCGATCTATATTAAAATTATTAACCCCTAATGTAAGCCCCTTACACCGCCGCCATCTCTATTAAAATGATTAACCCCTAATTTAATCTACCTACCCTGCCGCCAGCTATATTATCTATATTAACCCTAAGTATATTATAGTTAATATAGGTATTACATTATATATATTAACTATATTAACCCTAATTATATTAGGGTTAATATAGTTACTATAGTATTTATATTAACTATATTAACTCTATCTAACCCTAACTACATTTATATTAAATTAATCTAATTAATTTATAAACTAAAATATACCTATTTAAATCTAAATACTTACCTATAAAATAAACCCTAAGATAGCTACAATATAATTAATAATTACATTGTAGCTATGTTAGGGTTAATATTTATTTTACAGGTAAATAGTTAATTATTTTAACTAGGTATAATAGATATTAAATAGTTATTAACTATTTAATATCTACCTAGTTAAAATAATTACCCAATTACCTGTAAAATAAATCCTAACCTAAGTTACAAATACACCTACACTATCAATAAATTTAATAAACTACAAACATCTATCTAAAAATACAATTAAATTAACTAAACTAAATTACAAAAAAAAAAACCCACTAAATTACAAAAAATAAAAAAAAGATTACAAGATTTTTAAGCTAATTACACCTATTCTAAGCCCCCTAATAAAATAATAAACCCCCAAAATAAAAAAAATTCCCTGCCCTATTCTAAATTAAACAAATTTCAAAGCTCTTTACCTTACCAGCCCTTAAAAGGGCCTTTTGTGGGGCATGCCCCAAAGAATTCAGCTCTTTTGCATTCAACAAATACAATCCCCCCCCCCATTACAACCCACCACCCACATACCCCTATTCTAAACCCACCCAAACCCCCCTTAAAAAAGCCTAACACTACCCCCCTGAAGATCTCCCTACCTTGTCTTCACCACACCGGGCCGAACTCCTGATCCGATCCGGGCGATGTCGTCCTCCAAGCGGCAAAGAAGAATTCTTCCTCCGGCGACGTCTTCCTCCAAGCGGCAGCAAAGTCTTCATTCTTCCGGCGGCATCTTCAATCTTCTTTCTTCGCTCCGCCGCCGCGGAGCATCCATCCCGGCCGACTGCTGAACTTGGAATGAGGTACCTTTAAATGACGTCATCCAAGATGGCGTCCGCCGAATTCCGATTGGCTGATAGGATTCTATCAGCCAATCGGAATTAAGTTAAAAAAATCTGATTGGCTGATTGAATCAGCCAATCAGATTCAAGTTCAATCCGATTGGCTGATCCAATCAGCCAATCAGATTGAGCTAGCATTCTATTGGCTGATCGGAATTCGGCGGACGCCATCTTGGATGACGTCATTTAAAGGTACCTCATTCCAAGTTCAGCAGTCGGCCGGGATGGATGCTCCGCGGCGGCGGAGCGAAGAAAGAAGATTGAAGATGCCGCCGGAAGAATGAAGACTTTGCTGCCGCTTGGAGGAAGACGTCGCCGGAGGAAGAATTCTTCTTTGCCGCTTGGAGGACGACATCGCCCGGATCGGATCAGGAGTTCGGCCCGGTGTGGTGAAGACAAGGTAGGGAGATCTTCAGGGGGGTAGTGTTAGGCTTTTTTAAGGGGGGTTTGGGTGGGTTTAGAATAGGGGTATGTGGGTGGTGGGTTGCAATGGGGGGGGGGATTGTATTTGTTGAATGCAAAAGAGCTGAATTCTTTGGGGCATGCCCCACAAAAGGCCCTTTTAAGGGCTGGTAAGGTAAAGAGCTTTGAAATTTGTTTAATTTAGAATAGGGCAGGGAATTTTTTTTATTTTGGGGGTTTATTATTTTATTAGGGGGCTTACAATAGGTGTAATTAGCTTAAAAATCTTGTAATCTTTTTTTTATTTTTTGTAATTTAGTGTTTGTTTTTTTTTGTAATTTAGTTTAGTTAATTTAATTGTATTTTTAGATAGATGTTTGTAGTTTATTAAATTTATTGATAGTGTAGGTGTATTTGTAACTTAGGTTAGAATTTATTTTACAGGTAATTGGGTAATTATTTTAACTAGGTAGATATTAAATAGTTAATAACTATTTAATATCTATTATACCTAGTTAAAATAATTAACTATTTACCTGTAAAATAAATATTAACCCTAACATAGCTACAATGTAATTATTAATTATATTGTAGCTATCTTAGGGTTTATTTTATAGGTAAGTATTTAGATTTAAATAGGTATATTTTAGTTTATAAATTAATTAGATTAATTTAATATAAATGTAGTTAGGGTTAGATAGAGTTAATATAGTTAATATAAATACTATAGTAACTATATTAACCCTAATATAATTAGGGTTAATATAGTTAATATATATAATGTAATACCTATATTAACTATAATATACTTAGGGTTAATATAGATAATATAGCTGGCGGCGGGGTAGGTAGATTAAATTAGGGGTTAATCATTTTAATAGAGATGGCGGCGGTGTAAGGGGCTTACATTAGGGGTTAATAATTTTTATATAGGTGGCGGCGGTGTAAGGGGTCAGATTAGGGGATAGATAAGGTAGATGGCGGCGGTTTTAGAGGCTCACAGTAGGGGGTTAGTTTATGTAGATGGCGGCGGGGTCCGGGAGCGGCGGTTTAGGGGGTAATAACTTTATTAGGGATTTCGGGGGGGGGGGATCGCGGTTGACAGGGAGATAGACATTGCGCATGCGTTAGGTGTTAGGTTTATTTTAGCAGATCGCGGTTGACAGGGAGATAGACATTGCGCATGCGTTAGGTGTTAGGTTTATTTTCTAGTTAGTTTAGGGAGTTACGGGGCTCCAATAGTCAGCGTAAGGCTTCTTACGGCTGCTTTTTGTGGCGAGGTGAAAATGGAGTAAGTTTTCTCCATTTTCGCCACGTAAGTCCTTACGCTGCATATTGGATACCAAACTGCGCGGGTTTGGTATACCTGCCTATGGCCCAAAAAACTGCGGGCGACGGCAGAAATATACGGGCGTAACTTCTAGGTTACGCCGTATATGTGATACCAAATCCGCGCAAATATTGGCGTCGCCGGCTTTTGCGGGCGACGCTTTATATCGGATCGACCCCTGGATGTGCTATCAGAAGGCTTCTTGCAAGGATAAAGCCCACCGAATCACAGCTTTAAGTATTAAAGTGTTTTCTGTGTGTGTGTTCTTGTTTCTAGAAGATGTAAAAAAAATGTTTTTAATTAATTGAATCATTCATTCGTTCATTTTAGAGAATTGATGTTCCGGTGGGAATTGTCCTTCTGAACCAATAGGCAAAATATCCATTGGTTATCAGTTGTGCACAGATATGTTTAATTTTACCCTCAATATCAATGTAAATCACTTTGCTAACCCTTTAAAAAAATGTAATTGCTATTGTGTCATATATCTGATAGCATTTTTAATATAATGTCCTTGTAATATTATAGCAGAAAGTCTCTACTATTGCTATTCACTAGCTAATTAGTGTTAGATTTTGTAGTACCAGATTCTAGAGGATTCTCCTGAACTCCTATAAATCAGTTCTAAAGGTAAAACTAACATATATTAAAGGGACACTCGGGTTAAATTACATTTTCATGATTCAGATACATCATGTAATTTTAAACAACTTTCCAATTTACTTCCATTAAAAAAAATGTGCACAGTCTTTTATAATTACACTTTTTAAGTCACCAGATCCTACTGAGCATGTGCAAGAATTCACAGACTATACGTATATGCATTTGTGATTTGCTGATTGCTATCACATGGTACAAGGGGAGTGGAAATATACATAACTTTGAAATTTGTTATAAAAAAAATCTACTACTCATTTGAAGTTCAGAGTAAGTGCTATTGCATTGTCTTGTTATCTTGCATTTGTTGATTATGCAAATCTAATGTGTGATGACTGGTCCTTTAAGGTTTTAAATAATACTACAAATGGAGATCAGGCTGTTTATAAATCCCTTATATAGGGACAAGTAAGTAATGTTAGAGTAATTTAAGTAGATCATGTACAAAGGGGTAATCACAGTAGTCAGTATACAGTATATAATCTTTTACAAAATATGTAGATGTGCTTTTATTTAACGTGGGATAAAATAGCAATTGGCTGGGAAATCATGTCATACTAATTTTATTATTTACTTCCTCTAGACCGGTGTGTTTTTGTATAGTAGATTAATCGCTAGATTATGTCTGCCAATCTTTTTGAGAGCATGAGCCTAAATTGGTAACAATATTGTAAAAAAAATGATCTGGTATGGCAGCAGTACAGAGAAACTTATTTTTCCTGCCCCACTTTAGGGCATATGTCACATATTTGTACTATCCCTTCCTATGATTGTATGGCACTTAGCTTCCTTAATGACTTGAAATATAAATCTGAGGGGTCAATTTATGAAGCAGCGGATTCTGCTTCCTACCCTCAACACTTCAGGTCTGTCTGAAGCAGAAATTAAGAAGCAACGGTCATAAGACCGCTGCTCCTTAACTCGCCTGCCACCTCTGACGTGGCGGACAGCAATCAGCCCGGTCGGATATGATTGGGTTGATTGACACGAATGTGCAGGGGGCGGTATTGCACAAGCATTTTTAAGAGGAATGCTTGTGCAATGATAAATGCAGACAGCGTATGCTGTCATCATTTATCGATGTCCGCCCACACATTGGTAAATCATCCCCTGAGTATGAATAAAGTATAAATAATTATAACCAACATGCATTTGTTTGAGTTAGAAATTAGATTACTTTGCTTCTGGTATTTTAGAATCATATTCTACTGAGCTCCTGAAGCAGAAAAAATGTTCTGTGTCCTTCTCCAAAAGAAAATATGCTATTTGTGTGATTGTTTGCATGAGCAGTCACCCCTACCATATGTCGTCCGAATAAAGAATCATACCAGAGACCAGCTAAACATATTGGGCACAATGATCTTAACCTCTCTGGTCTGGTGAGATTATGTGAGATTGGTTTTATCAGTATTGTGAGGTCTCTCAGAGAATTGTAGAAAGGCAAATGTTAGCTTTAGAAATGTTTATCTATCTATACAGTGCAATGTTAAATAAAAGCACATGCATTGCAATTTAATGCTAAAAAAAGCCCTCACAGATAATGTGTGATTTCTCTACATGTCAACAATTGTTTGCAAAGTGTAGGGAGGCAATCAGCTCTGGACCCATTCTCTTTATTTTCCAATGATGAACATTGCAAACAATGATAAATTATGTTAAAGTGTAGGCATAATGTAGTGTTTTATAAACTGTATCTTTATGTACATCTACAAGGCAGGATTCCAATTCCATTATGTCCTGTGCACATTTAAAGGGATACTGAACTCAATTTGTTTCTTTTAATGATTCAGCATGCAATTTTAAGCAAATTTCTAATTTACACATTTTTGGTTCAGATCCCTGGATAGCGCTTGCTGGTTGGTGGTTACATTTAGTCACCAATCAGCAAGCGCTACCCTGGTGCTGAACCAAAGATGGGTTAGGCTCCTTTCTGCTTTTTCAAATAAAGATACCAAGAGAACAAATAAAAATGATACCATGGGTAAATTAGAAAGTTGCTTAAAATTGTATGCACTATCAGAATCATAAAAGAAAAAAATTTGGGCTCAGTATCCCATTATTGAAATTTATCAACTCACCTATGAAGTTATTTATGCAGTAGTATAGGTCACGGTAAGAACCCCATAAAAAAATCAAATAGTTAGTAGCAGTCCTTCACTGAATTTTAAAGACCTATGTAGAAAATTAAGGTTAGTCTAGTTATATTTAGACTACCATAGAGTGGCAAAGGCTCACAGAACTTAAATATATAATTAAAAAGAACAGGTATTGAGCTTTCTAAAGACACTATGTCCAGCTCTTATAAAAAATATGGGCAATCCAAACATGCCCCGAAAAGGCATTTTTATGGTACTCTTGCATGTAATTAACTATATCTCAGGAGAACATATTTTAAAAAACTCAAAAAATTATGGGTTCTGCTTAAGAAGGCTGAAACAAAAGTACTACCCAATAAATCATAAATGGTGAGACATATATATATATATATATATATATATATATATATATATATATATATATATATATATATATATATATATATATATTTAAATGATTGATTTAATATGGAATGACTCCAAAGGAACATATTTCAACATGGCCATACCCATTACTCAGGGAAATTAAAAGGCCCACAATGTTTAGATTTAAATTACAAGAAAATGGGACAAAAAAAATAATCAAAGCATACTGCATAGGGTTTTTTTTACTATACGTAATTATATATTTTATATTACAATCTCATCATATTTAATACCCCATACAATATTTTTGTTGGATGCTGGAGCATAGCTAAACAAAAAAGAACAGACAGAAAGGCGCAGATTCCTCTAAGTGTAGTAGTTAAAAGCTTTGTTGGTATTTTATAAAAAGTACAAATGGAAACTAAAACCTCAAACATGTGAGGTATGATTAAACATCAAAAGCAATTGAGGTGCCACAGTGGTATACACACACTGATACCACAAACAATACCTCTCCCTCAGTTGGAACAAACTGTCCCCACAGTCTCAGGCAGTTAACCCCAGAAAGGTCTGGGTGCAAGGTCCATAGGGGAAAAAAATACATGCGTACCCAGTCCAGTCTGAGAGTGGAGTCCCCTTCCATGTTTTATATATATCTAGGGTAATTACATAAGTCTGTGCACCCTTCACTTGTTTTCAGTTTGTTTGATTGAGAGCATGCATTGTTTGGCTGGTTTAGGGACCCAGGTTTTGGAAGGGACCTTGACGTGGTGCCTGGGCTTGTCCCTTTTGGCCAGATGCGGTAACTAACCCATCCATTTTTGCTTTTAATCTTGGCTGAGAGTTAGTAAGTGAGTGCTGGGATTTTCTCTGTGTGTTGTTTTAATTTGTAATTTTCCCTATGGGCCTTGCACCCAGACCTTTCTGGGGTTAACTGCCTGAGACTCTGGGGACAGCACAGCTTCCTGTGAGTGCCATTGAGCACCCAGGGCTGAGCATGTTTCAGGGTCATGGAATGTGTACCCAGTCCAGTCTGAGAGTGTAGTCCACTTCCATGTTTTGTATATGTCTAGGGTGATTACATAAGCCTGTGCACCCTTCACTTGTTCCTAGTTTGTTTGATTGACAGCATGCATTGTTTGGCTGGTTTAGGGACCCATGTTTTGGAAGGGACCTTGACGTGGTGCTAACTCTTCCATTTTTGCTTTTAATCTTGGCTGAGAGCTTGTAAGTGAGTGCTGGACTTTCTCTGTGTGTTGTATTAATTTGTTTTGTAATCTTCCCTATGAGCCTTGCACCCAGACCTTTCTTGGGTTAACTGCCTGAGACTCTGGGGACAGCACAGCTTCCTGTGAGTGCCATTGAGCACCCAAAGTTGAGCATGTTGCAGGGTCATAGTATGTGTACCCATTCCAGTCTGAGAGTTCAGTCCCATTCCGTGTTTTGTATATGTCTAGGGTGATTACATAAGCCTCTGCACCCTTCACTTGTTCCCAGTTTGTTTGATTGAGAGCATGCATTGTTTGGCTGGTTTAGGGACCTTGATGTGGTGCCTGGGCTTGTCCCATTTTTCCAGATGCGGTAACTAATCCTTCCATTTTTGCTTTTAATCTTGGCTGAGAGCTTGTAAGTGAGTGCTGGACATTCTCTGTGTGTTGTATTAATTTGTTTTGTAATTTTCCCTATGGGCCTTGCACCCAGACCTTTCTGGGGTTAACTGCCTGAGACTCTTGGGACAGCACAGCTTCCTCTGATTACCATTGAGCACCCTGGGCTGAGCATGTTGCAGGGTCATGGGATGTGTACCCAGTCAAGTCTGAGAGTGCAGTCCCCTTCCATGTTTTGTATATACTGTATGTCTAGGATGATTACATAAGCCAGTGCACCCTTTACTTGTTCCCAGTTTGTTCGATTGAGAGCTTGCATTCTGTGGCTGGTTTAGGGACCCAGGTTTTGGAGGGGACCTTGATGTGGTGCCTGGGCTTGTCCCATCTGGCCAGATCCAGTAACTAACCCTTCTATTTTTGCTTTTAATCTTGGCTGAGAACTTGTAAGTGAGTGCTGGACTTTCTCTGTGTGTTGTATTAATTTGTTTTGTAATTTTCCCTATGGGCCTTGCACCCAGACCTTTCTGGGGTTAACTGCCTGAGACTCTTGGGACAGCACAGCTTCCTCTGAGTACCATTGACTACCTAGGGCTGAGCATGTTGCAGGGTCAAGAGATGTGTACCCAGTCAAGTCTGAGAGTGCAGTCCCCTTCCATGTTTTGTATATACTGTATGTCTAGGATCATTGCATAAGCCTGTGCACCCTTTACTTGTTCCCAGTTTGTTCGATTGAGAGCTTGCATTCTGTGGCTATATTAGGGACCCAGGTTTTGGAAGGGAACTTGACGTGGTGCCTGGGCTTGTCCCATTTGGCCAGATGTGGTAACTTACCTTTACATTTTTGCTTTTAATATTGTCTGAGAGCCTGTAAGTGAGTTCTGGACTTTCTCTGTGTGTTGTATTAATTTGTTTTGTAATTTCTCCAATGGGCCTTGCACCCAGATCTTTATGGGGTTAATGGCTTGAGACTCTGGGGACAGCACAGCTTCCTGTGAGTGCCATTGAGCATCCAGGGCTGAGCATGTTGCAGGGTTATGGAATGTGTACCCAGTCCAGTCTGAGAGTGCAGTCCCCCTCCGTGTTTTTTATATATATATATATATATATATATATATATATATATATATATATATATAATACAAATATATATATATATATATATATATATATATATATATATATATATATATATATATATATATATATAAAATCAAAATGGGTGTGAATATCCATGGATATTTGATCTTGTGGCAACTTGGATATTAAATATTATTTTGAAGAAAAAGAGGGAAATTATATTTTAGTATTTTAGTACTGTATTCATTTTCCTAGTCTCTTAAAAATGTTTATCGTCTGTCAATAATTAGAACGGAGTCTTATTGTATAGCCTTCAATAGATCTGTTAATTTGAAGAGAGAAATAAGCAAAAATTTTGTAATTGTAACCATTCTTTCATTCATATAACTTAAAGACTAACTTTTTATCATGTCCCGTATTGTTGCTGTCTGATAGGCTTCCCTATCCAGAATAGATAGACTCCCTTTGTTCTCCTCAAAGGAAAGTTCAATATTCATCATTTGCTTTTAATAGAACTAAAAAGAAATAATTGGCCAATTTAAAGCAATAAGTGTATGGATCAGAAGGGGCAGGTCTAAGGTTATAACAATTTAAACTTCCACAATTGTACCAAACACATTTATTAAAATTCAAACCACTTGCATATTAGACATATGGGATAGAATGCTAAGTGTTGTTTTAATAAGATGGTTCAGAGGATCCTTCATTCATAATAAGATACAGATTTTAAAATTCATAAAATGGACACCTTAAAGCTCTATTCATTTTGTTGACTGATTTTTATATAGATTTGGGCACCATCATTAAACTTTCATGATTTTATGACGGAGCATAAAATTAAAAAATGTATATTTGAGACTTTTCTGTATTTTTTAAGATTTGTGTTGAAGTCTTTAGATTCTATATAAAACTAAGAAAAGAAATTAATGGCATTATTTAGCTGGTATAAAAAATACAAGTATAGGTTTTGTTTGTTTGTTTTTTACTATGGAGAACCCGTAGAAGGCTTTAGAAATGTTTTATCAATAAATAATTCTACCAAATTTTCTTGTATTAACTACAGTAAAAACATTAATATCAGTCAATCCTTAAAGTTTTGGTAAATCCTAACATTTGTGACACACTAGGATTTACCAGTGGAACAAATAAAGAGGACTTTCAGTCATGAAGTATAAAATACTTAATTCTGAAAGTTTCTTTATTTGTCTGAAGCGTTTGCTGCTATTTTGCTGCAAGGTGAACTTTCCACCCAATAGCTATGCGCGCTGGCACCTTTTTGGATAGCAAGCCTGCTATTGGCTAAGAGGTGGAAACGTCACCTAAAAGCAAAATAGTGTTCTGCCGTGGGCTGCCTGAGGAGCTCATCGCGGCAAACACTTCAGACAAATAAAGGAACTTTTAACATGAAGTATTTTATACTTCATGACTGAAAGTCCCCTTTATATGTTCCACTGGTAAAACCTAGTGTGTCACGAATGCTAGGATTTAACAACACTTTAATGTAACTAGAAGAAATGCACCACTCTAGTCAGAAGGTCTTTATTTAACAACAGCTTTTGTTTTTTAATGTACACAGTCTAAGTTTCTTATTTCTATTAAAAGAATACTAAACCCAAAATTGTCTTTAAGCACTTGGCTGTAACTTCTCCCAGTACTAGGTGTTTTACCCATGTGGTCCAAGTTATTCAACCAATAATGATCTCTATATAAAACACATGCTAACACTTACAATTCATGAGAGGCAAGTTGTTTTGTAAGTTTTGAACATTTCTTTATGAGCTCTAACATATGACTATTGAAAAAAAATCAGCTTCTAGTATGATTTGAGCGCTTTAACATACCAATGGCTTTCTCTATGTCTTGAACTCTCAAGACTTTTGATTAGTCTTTTAGCAGTTTTACATATCATAATAATTTGATAAAAACAGTAAACAATATGCATCATGGATAATAAAATTAAAAATTAAAATACAAACTTCCTTCCATTGGCCAATAATTGTCACGTTTGAAGTGAGGTCAGGTGAGTGGAGCTTATTCTCTGAGGTAAATTCTGACTTAGAGTTCTGTTTGTCAAAAATAGCAGAGAAGAAGTTACGGGTAATGACTGGAGCACAAGGCAGGACTCTAAAACACAAGGACTCTGGAAATTAGTGTAACACAAGACAGGTTTCTGAAACAAAAGGCAGGACTTGAGCACTGACTGGAACAAAAGGCAGGACTTGGGCACTGACTAAAACAAAAGGCAGGATTCTAGAGCACAAGATAGCAAGATTCTGGCCCTGATGGGGACACAAGTCAGGACTCCGGAACAGAAGGCAGGACTTGGGAGCTGACTGGTACACACAACAGGATACTGACACAGCGAGAGCACAAAACAGGATCCTGACACTGAAGGAGCACAAGGCTGAATATGTGCACTGCAGGAGCACAAGGTTGTATCCTGGCACCTCAGGAGCACAAGGCTGGATACTGGTACAGCAGGATTGCACGACAGAATACTGGAAACACTAGAGCACAAGGCAGGATACAGGAAATGCAGGAGCTCAAGGCTGGAGGCAGGTGCCACTGGAGCAAAAGCTGGATACAGGTGCCACTGAAGCTCAAGGCTGGATACAGGTGTCACTGGAACAAAAGTCTGGATACAGGTGTCACTGATGCACAAGGCTGAATATAGGTGCCACTGAAGCACAAGGCTGGATGCATGAGCCACTGGAGCACAAGACTGGGCACACATGCCAATGAAGCACAAGGCTGGATACAGGTGCCACTTGAGCAAAAGTCTGGATACAGGTGCCACTGGAACCCAAGGCTTGGATACAGGTTCCTCTGGAGCCCAAGGCTGGAAACAGGTGCCAATGGAGCACAAGGCTGGATACAGGTGCCTCTGGAGCACAGGCCTGGATAAAGGTGCCACTGGAGATCAAGGCTGGATACAGATGTCACTGGAGCAAAAGTCTAGATACAGGTGCCACTGGAGCACAAGGCATGGATACAGAGTCCCCTGGAGCCCAAGGCAGGACACAGGTGCCAAAGGAGCACAAGGCTGGATACAGATGCCTCTGGAGCCCAAGGCTTGACACAGGTGCCAATGGAGCACAAGGCTGGATACAGGTGCCAATGGAGCACAAGGCTGAATACAGGTGTCACTGAAGCACAAGGCTGGATACAGCTGCCCCTGGAGCAAAAGGCTTGGATACAGGTGCAACTGGAGCCCAAGGCTGGGCACATGTGCCAATGAAGCACAAGGCTGGATACAGGTGCCACTTGAGCAAAAGCTTGGATATAGGTGTCACTGAAGCACAAAGCTGGACACAGGTGCCACTGGAGCACACGGCTTGGATACAGGTGCCACTGGAGCACAAGAACAGATGCAGGTTTCAATGGAGCACAAGACTGGATACAGGTGCCACTTGTGCACAAGTCTTGGATTCAGGTGCCACTGGAGCACAAGAACAGATACAAGTGATAAAGGAGCACAAGGCTGGATACAGGTACCAATGGAGCACAAGGCTGGATACAGGTGCCAATGGAGCACAAGGCTGGATACAGGTGCCACTGGAGAACAAGATAGAGGTGACACTGAAGTCCAAGGCTGGGTGCTGGTGCCTCTGAAGCATAAGGCTGGAAACTAAGCATAGGGCCAAATAAGCAGATAAGCAATAGTCAGGTAAAGCCAGGGTCAGAACCAGATGGGCAATAGCCACACAAAATCAGAAGGCAAAGGCAGAGTCCAGATACTTGCACCAAGACAATAGGAAGATCTGAAAGTGGTCAGGTAATCAGGCCAAGTCAAAATTAAAAATCAAGATAGATAAACAGCAGACCTCAAAACTATCAGGCAGAGGCACTAACAATGAATAGACTCAATGACAGGGCATGGAGTGTTTGGCCCAGCAGTTTTTAATAGTCTGTGATAATTACAGAACTACTAACAGCTGGCCAGTAGATGATGCCAGACAGCAAGATAGTGTAAGCAGTAAGACTATAGAAAACTGCCTAAGATAAAGCCCCCCAGTGGCTCAGAGGAGAAACATAAGTCTGAGCGTTAGGAGACTTATGATGATCCAGTGATAAAATAGCAGTTGTATGTGCATGCAGTAAGATCAGTTTGTATCACCCAAGCTCTTCAAAATCATTATGTGACTTTATAGCCTTTCACATGTAGAATTAAATCAGGATAGAAATATTCTGCACCATAGAATCAATTTCCAAATATAATTTTTCTAAAATCTGTTCTAATAAGAACGAAACAGCTGTCCAGTAGTGATTTGTATTTGCTGCACAGTATAAAACAGTGGGGCATATTTATCTAGCATCAAACAGAAACAGAAGTTATGAAGCAGTGGTCTAAAGACCACTGCTCCATAACCTGTTCGCCTGCTCTGAGGCGGTGGACAGACATCACCAGAAACCAACCCGATCGAATACGATCAGGTTGATTGACACCCCTTGAATCTTTAGGGGGCGGCATTGCAATGATAAATGCAGAGAGCGTATGCTGTCTGCATTTATCGATGTGCAGCGGACATGATCCACAATATCGGATCATGTCCACTCGCACATTAATAAATAGGCCCCAGTATCTGAAGCAAAATTACTGAGATGTTGCATATCTAATTTGCATATCTTACCCAGAATCCTCTTGTGCATTGGTAACAATGTATATGGAGTTTTACAGGGTAAAGTCAAGCGGGGATACTTGCCCAGATGTGCTAATTGCCTATGCAATAATTTCTCCTGATTTACTAAGTTTTGCAATATGGAGGATTTTAGTCTCATGCTTTTATCTCCACTATATATATATATATATATATATATATATCTCAGCTAAAGATAATTTATTGTAAGATAAAATTTTACTTTATGTATTCACGATTACAGCATTCTTTCATAATGCAATAGATTGTGCTGTTACGGTAATGTTTCTAACTATATATGTGTTTTATATACACACACATATGTAGTTAGTCTTCTTGTTCAAACCAAGTGCAGATTACATAGTGCTATAGATTCTTCCTATATTCTGTCTCCTTATGCTTCAATGGTTCTTTCGTCCTCTTCCTAAAGGCACTGGTGTAATCATTTATCCTGACAGAAAGAACATTCTGTGTCTCTAAATAAAAGTAAGGTATTAACACCAATGCCACTTGTTAATAAATCACTGTTTGGGATGTAATCATTTAATGATAAAAACCCTAAAAGCAATTCATTTGGCAGGACTCTAGAAACCTATGTGCAGAAGTTTTAAGATCTCACATAAAAGTGTGTTAAAAAGAAATGATGACAGCAGCAATGTGATTATACATCATTTAGAAGAATACAAGTTATACAGTAATTACCTATAAACAAAAATGTCATGCAAAGACAGCTATTCTTAGATTGTTAACATTTTCTTTCTTGAATCTTTTTCCTAAAATCAACTAAGTATATCAGATGGTGCTCTAAGTATATGTTCTTTTTAGTATTGCACTGTAATACTCTTTTGTAGATCAACATAAAAATAATTTATGGGCTCTCCACTGAGTAATACCAGTGTACACTAATGTGCACTGGTATTACAAGTTGTAAGCAATGCAAATGCGAACTCACAAGAGTCTCAAATGGGAGCCTCATTCTCATGGCGTGAACACGGCATAAGAACCTCGTGAAGCGAAGGGGGTAAGTCGTGAAGCGTTGGGAAGCAAATATAAATATATTTGTATATGATTATATATATATGTATTTATGTGTTAATATGTGTATCAGCATATACATATATGTTTACCGGGAACACACAGTTCCCAAAGACCGCAATGTAAAGGCACTTTTTAGTGACTTTTTTTTCTAACACCCCACAGCCACTGACTTTAGCCCCCAAAAACTGCTTTTTGAAGTTATTTTATAAAAAATAAATATCACAAATGATTTTGGGGGAATTTGGTGGACATTTATAAAATTAGATCTGATCTCTGGTTAATTTTATGAGTGCTGATCTTGTGGTAGCAATAACCAGCCACTTGTAATTTAACCCTAAATAAGCAAATTTCAGGTGGGGGGAATAAAAAAAAATCCAGAATATTTCTTCCCATCCTAAAATGTTATGCATTTTTTTTCAACTTTTATATATATTTTTGTTTTAAAACCAGGAGAGAAATATTCTACACAGTGGCATCTATTTCTACTACGTCTGTAAATAAAATTTAAAAAAAATTCTGAGCATATATTTTTATCTTAAAATATGAATTACGCCAGGATAAAGACTCATGGCCAAATTCTTCACTAAAATGCAACACAATCATTTATTCCCTATATAAAGGTAAATGTTTATCTTCAGCTGCCTTCATTTTTCTTATTTCTGTAGAACACTATACTACATATTTTAAATATAGTAAAAGAAGTACATATATATATATATATATATTTTAAATATGTCCATGTGTGTAAAAACATTTGAGTAAACTTCCTCCAAATGGAGGAAGGCTCGCCAGAAACACGTGTTATGAAGCAGCGGTCTAAAGACCGCTGCTCCATAACCTGTCCCCCTGCCCCGAGGAGCCGGACAGACATCGCCGGAAATCAACCCGACCAAATATGATCGGGTTGATTGACACCCCTGCTAGTGGCCGATTGGCCGTGAATCTGCAGGGGGTCACAAGAACTGCTAGTGCAATGATAAATGCCGACAGAGTATGTCCGCTCTGTCTGCATCTTTTCTTCATTCTGTAAATAAAATTAAATAAATAAAAACTTAAACCCAGAGAGAAAAAGACCTTGATATGGTCCTTGACTTAAACCTTTTTGCCAAATGCTGTAACTAACGCTTCAATTTTTGCTTTTAATCTAGCTGTGTACTTGCGAGAGATTGCCAAACGTTCTATGTGTTGTGTAAGTGTTGATAATTTTGTTTTTGTAATTTTCCCTATGGGCTGATTAATGGTTAAGGTGCTGGGAGGTGTACAGTTGTCTGTGAGTATCCGGGGCTGTGAGTTTTACAGTAACATGGGATGTGTCCATTTTGAGAGTGCAGTCCATTTGCTAACAAATTATTGAGCTAGCGTTCTTTCCTGGGAGAGCACATCCTATATAATAAAAGGCCAGGTATGTTTGTCCGAAGCTGTCATGCGCAGTAGAGACTGCGCAAGTACAAAAATACCTGGCCATTGACATTGTAACCAAGGATCAGTCAGTGAGGATCAGACAGCAGAGAGGGTGGTCGGGAGGCATGACCAGACAGGAGCGGTCATGCCGGAGGAGTGACCATGGTGGGGGCGTGGTCAGGTGGGAGCGGGCATGGTGGGGGAGTGAGCGGGCAGGAGAGTGGGCGCTTGGGACCGATGCACTGCGGAAAATGGCGTGTGTACATAGACTTTAAGACTAGTATATATATATATATATATATATATATATATATATAAATCAAGCCATCATTATCAGTACAGAATTAAATTAAATTAACATTTTGATAATATCTATATGTTTTGCTTTCATGCAGTTTTATAGAAATCCCAATTAAGCCCCTTTAATCACTGACAAAAACATTCGCCTAGATTTAGAGTTTTGTCGGTAACGACCCGCGTAGCTAACGCTGGCTTTTTTTCTCCCGCACCTTTTAAATACCCCTGGTATTTAGAGTTCACAGAAGGGCTGCGTTAGGCTCCAAAAAGGGAGTGTATAGGCATATTTACCGCCACTGCAACTCTCAATACCAGCGGTGCTTACGGACGCGGCCAGCTTCAAAAACGTGCTCGTGCGTGATTCCCCCATAGAAAAAAATGGG
Source organism: Bombina bombina (assembly GCF_027579735.1). Taxonomy (NCBI): domain Eukaryota; kingdom Metazoa; phylum Chordata; class Amphibia; order Anura; family Bombinatoridae; genus Bombina; species Bombina bombina. The sequence continues at coordinate 266,926,708 of NC_069505.1, read as the reverse complement.
GCATTTTGAGCTGAAAAAAAATCAAACACCTGAAAAAAAGCAGCGTTCAGCTCCTAACGCAGCCCCATTGTTTCCTATGGGGAAACACTTCCTATGTCTGCACCTAACACCCTAACATTAACCCAGAGTCTAAACACCTATAACCTTACACTTATTAAACCCTAATCTGCCGCCCCCGCTATCGCTGACACCTGCATATTTTTTTAATCCCTAATCTGCCGCTCCGTACACCACCGCAACCTACGTTATCCCTAAGAACCCCTAATCTGCTGCCCCTAACACCGCCGACCCCTATATTATATTTATTAACCCCTAAACTGCCGCCCCCAACGTCGCCTCCACCTACCTACAATTATTAACCCCTAATCTGCCGACCGGACCTGACCGCTACTATAATAAATGTATTAACCCCTAAAGCTAAGTCTAACCCTAACACTAACACCCCCCTAAGTTAAATATAATTTTTATCTAACGAAATAAATTAACTCTTATTAAATAAATTAATCCTATTTAAAGCTAAATACTTACCTGTAAAATAAATCCTAATATAGCTACAATATAAATTATAATTATTTTGTAGCTATTTTAGGGTTTATATTTATTTTACAGGCAACTTTGTATTTATTTTAACCAGGTACAATAGCTATTAAATAGTTAATAACTATTTAATAGCTACCTAGTTAAAATAATTACAAAATTACCTGTAAAATAAATCCTAACCTAAGTTACAATTAAACCTAACACTACACTATCAACAAATTAATTAAATAAAATACCTACAATTATCTACAATTAAATCTAACACTACACTATCAATAAATTAATTACATACAATACCTACAAATAAATACAATTAAATAAACTAATTAAATAAACTAATAAAATAAAAAAAGAACTAAGTTACAAAAAATACAAAAATATTTACAAACATTAGAAAAAGATTACAACAATTTTAAACTAATTACACCTACTCTAAGCCCCCTAATAAAATAACAAAGACCCCCAAAATAAAAAAAAATGCCCTACCCTATTCTAAAATTAAAATAGAAAAGCTCTTTTACCTTACCAGCCCTGAAAATGGCCTTTTGCGGGGCATGCCCCAAAGAATTCAGCTCTTTTGCCTGTAAAAAAAACCATACAATACCCCCCCCCAACATTACAACCCACCACCCACATACCCCTAATCTAACCCAAACCCCCCTTAAATAAACCTAACACTAAGCCCCTGAAGATCTCCCTACCTTGTCTTCACCACACCGGGTTCACTGATCGGTCCATCCAAGCCCAAGCAGGGGGCTGAAGATGTCCATGATCCGGCTGAAGTCTTCATCCAAGCAGGAGCTGAAGAGGTCCATGATCCGACTGAAGTGTTTATCCAAGCGGGAGCTGAAGAGGTCCATGATCCGGCTGAAGTCTTCTATCAAGCGCCATCTTCAATCTTCTTTCTTCCGGATCCATGTTCATCCCGCCGACGCGGAACATCCATCTTCACCGACGACTTCTCGACGAATGACGGTTCCTTTAAGGGACGTCATCCAAGATGGCGTCCCTCGAATTCCGATTGGCTGATAGGATTCTATCAGCCAATCGGAATTAAGGTAGGAAAATTCTGATTGGCTGATGGAATCAGCCAATCAGATTCAAGTTCAATCCGATTGGCTGATCCGATCAGCCAATCAGATTGAGCTCACATTCTATTGGCTGATCGGAACAGCCAATAGAATGCGAGCTCAATCTGATTGGCTGATCGGATCAGCCAATCGGATTGAACTTGAATCGGGTTAAAATAATTACAAAATTGCCTGTAAAATAAATATTAATCCTAAAATAGCTACAATATAATTATAATTTATATTGTAGCGATATTAGGGTTTATTTTACAGGTAAGTATTTAGCTTTAAATAGGAATAATTTATTTAATAAGAGTTAATTTATTTCGTTAGATTTTAGTGTTAGGGTTAGAATTAGCTTTAGGGGTTAAAAAATTTATTAGAGTAGCAGTGAGGTCCGGTCGATGTTAGGGAGGGCAGATTAGTGGTTAATACTATTTATTATAGGGTTGCGGGAGTGAGGCGGATTAGGGGTTAATACATTTATTATAGTGGCGGTGAGGTCCGGTCGGCAGATTAGGGGTTAATAATTGTAGGTAGGTGGAGGCGACGTTGGGGGCGGCAGATTAGGGGTTAATAAACATAATATAGGGGTCGGCGGTGTTAGGGGAAGCAGATTAGGGGTACATAGGGATAACGTAGCTGGCGGCGGTGTGCGGTCGGCAGATTAGGGGTTAAAAATTTTTAATAGAGTGGCGGCGATGTGAGGGGCCTCGGTTTAGGGGTACATAGGTAGTTTATGGGTGTTAGTGTACTTTAGAGTACAGTAGTTAAGAGCTTTATGAACCGGCGTTAGCCCAGAAAGCTCTTAACTACTGACTTTTTTCTGCGGCTGGAGTGTTGTCATTAGATTTCTAACGCTCATTTCAGCCACGACTCTAAATACCGGCGTTAGAAAGATCCCATTGAAAAGATAGGATACGCAAATGGCGTAGGGGGATCTGCGGTATTGAAAAGTTGTGGCTGCAAAGTGAGCGTTAGACCCTTTCCTGACTGACTCTAAATACCAGCGGTAGCCCAAAACCAGCATTAGGAGCCTCTAACGCTGGTTTTGACGGCTAACGCCAAACTCTAAATCTAGCCGATTGTGTTTTGTGTATTTACCTAATTCATGTAATTGAAAAAATAAGTTTAGAAATGCTTGTATAGTTGTTAAAATGTTGTGTTATAGTAGCTGAAGGTTACTTTTGACTCAATGGGTGCCATTAAAGGGACATTAAACACATCCTGCTTTTATGTAAAAATTATACTTTGTCCCACATTCTCTAGAGGGGAAAAAAATATGTAACCTAGGTTTCCAAAATGCGGAATAAATGTCTAATCCAACTATTTGATTTGCAGTATTTGCAAGTTACAAATTTTATTTCCTTTCTCTCTATGTGGTGTGGCGGCAAGCACCATTTTACACAACAGAGCCATTTAAAGTAATTTTAAGTTTTATTTGTGAAATTGAAGTCAACGGCCTAGCCAATTAATGATGTTAATGTGCAAAAATGCTTTGACCTCACATTGTCAAGTCATTCTTGACACCCCCCCTTAATAAATACACACACTCCCAATCTTGGGTATGAAAAGGCTGCAGCTTCTTTATTTAATAACAACATAATTCCTAAATATAATACCCTTAACTTTTTAAACCAACAACCGTGCTTGCCCCTTATCCTCAACATAATCTCCCGCCCCCACCTTCCTCAAAGAATCCTCCCCTACTAGCCTAGCAGGGGGTACCCACCAATTCCTCTTAGGCGTAAGCCTCTAGAGACTCGAGCAAGCACCCTGCCACAGCTGCGACTTAAGCATCCACCTTATTACTCTACTTAAACAATGGGAGCAAGGGCGGGAACTTTGCCTCTCCGTGCTGTCCAGAAGAAAGAGGCACGACACTTCCTCTATAGTGCTTATAAAATCTCACCTTACAGCCCACCCCTTGTCCTTTCTGTAACCCCATTCCTTTCAAGTGGGGTCAATCAACCCCTCCCTCCTTCCACTCGTCATCCGGGCTCTCTCTTATCTACCTCTAAGGGCTCGATTTATCAAAGCCCTACCAGACCGCCGCTTCCCTAACTTTTTCGCCAAGGTGGCGAAATTCAATCTCCGCGGTCGAGTCCGACCGAGGAGATTGACAGCTCCTGCCCGCGCGTGATTGGATGTGCGCGGGCAGGGGGCGGGATTGCACGTGAGAGCAAAATTGCGCTTGTGTGCAATGATGATTACCTGTGGGTAATTTCGCCCCTGTACACCTCAGCTTTGATAAATCTAGCCCTAAGTGAAAGAATGTCCTTTCAAACCAATAACACAAAATTAAAAACACGTTTAAAACATGTGAAACACATACATATTTAATACAATTATATGTATATAAATAGACAATAAATATAAAACATATTAAATTTTGAAATATATATTAAATAAAAAGTATATATATATGTATATATATATTTCTGATTTATTAGTGAAAAAGACACAAATATCTGTGCAAATCCGGATCATTTTTGTGTTGCAGTAAGGGTTGCCAACCTCTCCCTTAATTCCAGGGCTTTCCCTTATTTACCCAAATGTTTGCGCCAAACCGATAAGGGGTATATTGCAAGGGTTTGCGCTCATCGGGCTTACTGATCATATTACGAGTTGAAAGTAAACGCGATCACTTTAGCGTAATCACAATTTATGCTAGAATGATTACTGCAGCTTCAGAGCTCTGGTAAACTATAACAAAAGTTATAAAGGATCAATGAAAGGAGGTCTCAGGCGTTAGAAAAGAAAAAGGCAGACAAAGGGCTTTAACATTGAGACACATAGATATACATGTCTAAATATGTATATATATATATATATATATATATATATATATATATATATATATATATATTCATTCATTAAAATTATGGTGGAGATAAAAATATGAGATGAAAATCCTCCATGTCTCAAAAGTAAAAATTTTTTGCACACACACACACACATATATATATATATATATATATATATATATATATATATATATATATATATATATATATATATATATATATATGATTAAGGCCCCTGGCCGAAACATGTCAGACTAAGACCTTTCCTTGTTGCTGTTTATTGTTAGCTGCATGTTGCAGATTTTCCTTTTAATTTGTCGAATAAATTCTGGACTTTTGAACCGATGCTAATGCCGGCTGTCCTATATATATATCTTCACTTTTATATATATATATATATATATATATATATATATATATATATATATATATATATATATATATTTATTTCTATATTTGTGTACGTATGTATTTATCTATTTATATGTATATACATGTATTTATAGACATATATACACATATAAACACATAAATAATTATGTATAGATATATAGACATATATAGAAATGCATTGGAGCCCTTTGCCATTAAGTAGATGAAAACATGTAAAAGCATGTTTATGCCATATTCGTTTTTAATAAAGGCTTTAACTATGTATTTACTGTAAATAATTCACATTCCAATGTTCTGCACATAGTATTTTTATTCTGCACATGTATTTGTAAATAGATATTCCTATATAAATATATATATATATGTTACCAAAATGCCTTCAGATATATGTAGAAATATATATTTATGAATAAATACATATTCTGTTATGTAAAGAACATTATAATATGAAATATTCATATTTTCATGTCAGGTTAGCGCAAATGAGAATATGCGATCGGGTTTGTGCCAGTGCAAGTTTTTTCCCCACTTTTTTCTCAATTGACTTCTATGGGGGAATACGTGAACACGCACACAATATTCTAACTTCGGATTCTTAGCTCTCCTCAGATTAGCGCAAGAACAAAAACAGTTTACTTTCAACTAACGAACACAAAAATCTAATCAAATGGGAGCCTTAATTTTTGCTCCACTCGTAATCTGGCCCCTAACATGGAATTCTTGTTCTCTTATTTAGTTAATGTTTGATGTATCTAACAGTTTAATGTCTGTACTCCTAGAAAAAATAGATGTAAGGTACATTAATATTGTAACAGATAAACTTCTCCTCTTAGATGGACGCAGCCTGCACTGGAGTCTCTTCGGTGGCCGTTTTACAATCAGATTGTGGATAGTATTTTGTCGCTGTCCTCCGGGATACGGGAGATGAATTTCAATTAAACGACGACCGTTTTATCAAAACTATTTCATTTTTTTCCTACCTGAAATTTGTCAATTCCTTAGTCTTCCTTATATTCTTAAAAAAAAAAATTGGCAATCATAGTTGCACTTTTGCATTAATAAATCCAACACTGAAAATTGCTGAATTCTGAAACCCGCAGAACTATTCAGCATTCATTTCTATAAATAATTACGGAATGCAGAATTTTTGCTGATGCCTAATAAGAATAAGACCAATATGGGGATTCAAGTTATCAAGATTAAAGGGACATTAAACTCAATTTATTTATTTCATTATTTAGATAAAGAATACAATGTTAAACAACATTCCAATTTACTTCTATTATCTTATTTGCTACATTCTTTAGATATCCTTTGTTTAAGAAATAGCAATGCACATGGGTGACCCATACCACAAAGCATCTATGTGCAGCCACCAATCAGCAGCTTCTGAGCCTATCTAGATATGCTTTTCAACAAAGAATATCATGAGAATTAAGCAAATTAGATAATAGAAGTAAATCAGAACGTTTTTTAAAATTGCATGCTCTTTTCTTAATCATGAAAGAAAAAAATTAGTTTAATGTCCCTTTAATGGGAAGTAAAATTAAAACTTTCATGATTCAGATACAACAAATTTCCTTTCTTTGGTATTCTTGGCTTAAGACTACACCTAGGTAGGTTCATAAGAGCTCAAGAGCATGAATATGTCTTAAGTACTCTATGGTATCAGTGTTTACAGTAATGTGTAGCTACACCTAGGTAGGTTCATAAGAGCTCAAGAGCATGAATATGTCTTAAGTACTCTATGGTATCAGTGTTTACAGTAATGTGTAGCTGTTCTAATGTCTGTCTGTCTATTTATCTATCTATCAATCATCTATCTATCATCTATCTATCTACCTATCCACCTGTCTGTCTGTCTATCTATCCATTCATCCATCCATTTATCTATCTAGTTATCTAGCTATTTTTATACCTTGCATTGTGACGAGATTTGCTTGCGCAGCTATGTCCCCTTCTCTGGTTCAACCAATTGCATTAGAACAGAGCTTGTCATTCATCCCAGTCAGATCTGACCAGGATGATTTAACTCATTTTAAGACAACTGCTACTTAATTAGAGTGGCAGAATTTCTCATTGCATCTGCAGCTTCAGGAATGGAGCCTGTTTTCTCATTTATATTGTAAAAGTCTAAAACAATCGGCTAGATTACGAGCTTTGCGTTAGGCTTAAAAAGCAGCATTAGCCGGTCCTAACGCTGCTTTTTAACGCCCGCTGGTATTACGAGTCTTGCAGGGACAGCTGTACCGCTCACTTTTTTGGCCATACTTGGCAATACCGCAAATCCACTTACGTAAATTGCGTATCCATTTTTTTCAATGGGACTTGCATAGCGCCGGTATTACGAGTCTGCCAAAAAGTGAGCGGTAGACCCTCTCCTGTCAAGACTGGTACCACATTTTAAAGTCAGTAGTTAAGAGTTTTACACTACAACGCCGTAGCATAAAACTCTTAACTAAAGTGCTAAAAAGTACAATAACACCCATAAACTACAAATTAACCCCTAAACCGAGGCCCTCCCACATCGCAAACACTAAAAGAAATTTTTTAATTCCTGCCGAACCCGACATCGCCGCAACTATAATAAATATATTAACCCCAAAACCGCCGCACTCCCGCCTCGCAAACACTAGTTAAATATTATTAACCCCTAATCTGCCATCCCTAACATTGCCACCCCTACCTACATTTATTAACCCCTAATCTGCCGCCCCCAACGTCACTGCCACTATATTAAAGTTATTAACCCCTAAATCTAAGTCTAACCCTAACCCTAACACCCCCTAACTTAAATATAATTAAAAGAAATCTAACTAAAAATTCCTATCATTAACTACATTATTCCTATTTAAAACTAAATACTTACCTGTAAAATAAACCCTAAGCTAGCTACAATATTACAGTTACTAGTTACATTGTATCTAGCTTAGGTTTATAACTAGGTAGAATAGTTACTAAATAGTTATTAACTATTTATTATCTACCTAGCTAAAATAAATACAAAAGTACCTGTAAAATAAAACCTAACCTAAGTTACACTAATACCTAACACTACACTATAATTAAATAAGTTAACTAAATTAAATACAATTAAATGAATTAAATTAAATTATCTAAAGTACAAAAAAAAACAACACTAAATTACAGAAAATAATAAACAAATTACAGAAATTTAAACTAATTACACCTAATCTAATAGCCCTATTAAAATAAAAAAGCCCCCCCAAAATAAAAATAACCCTAGCCTAAACTAAACTACCAATAGCCCTTAAAATGGCCTTTTGCAGGGTATTGCCCCAAAGTAATCATCTCTTTGACCTGTAAAAAAAATACAAACAATTCCCCCAACAGAAAAACCCACCACCCACACAACCAACCCCCCAAATAAAATACTAGCTAAAAAAACCTATGCTCCCCATTGCCCTGAAAAGTGCATTTGGAAAAAAATATAACCCACCCAATACACCCTTAAAAACCTAACACTAACCCCCTGAAGATCGACTTACCGGGAGACGTCTTCATGCAAGCCGGGTGAAGTGGTCCTCTAGACGGGCAGAAGTCTTCATCCAAGCCAGGCAGAAGTGGTCCTCCAGATGGGCAGAAGTCTTCATGCAGACGGCATCTTCTATCTTCATCCATCCGGCGTGGAGGGGGTCCATCTTCAAGACATCCGACGTGGACCATCCTCTTCATCCAACGACTAACACAGAATGAAGGTACCTTTAAGTGACGTCATCCAAGATGGCGTCCCTTAGATTCCGATTGGCTGATAGAATTCTATCAGCCAATCGGAATCTAAGGGATGCCATCTTGGATGACGTCACTTAACTGTACCTTCATTCTGTGTTAGTTGTCGGAGGAAGAGGATGCTCTGCGTTGGATGTCTTGAAGATGGACCTGCTCCGCGCCGTGTGACTATACAGCTGGCCCAATGCGCTGTGTAATAAAAACAGACCCGCTCAGAAGAGCGCAGAGAGCCGGTCTGAAAAACTGACATATTTTAAAAAAATTAAAAGGGAATATAAGCTTTTATAACGATAGCACTAATATAATGTTATATAATTCTGCACTATGTGCAGAATTATATAACATTATTTTTTAGGTTTACTGACACTTTAAGGAGCTTTACACTGCTTTTTTGCAGGTATTAAACTTTTTTCAGCCGGCTCTCCCCGTTGATTCCTATAGGGAAATCGTGCATGAGCACATTACACCAGCTCACCGCTGACTTAAGCGGCACTGGTATTGGAGTGCGGTAATGAGCAAAATTTTGCTCAACGCTCACTTCTAGTCTTTTAACAACGGGTTTAGAAAAACTCGTAATACCAGCGCTGTAGGTAAGTGAGCGGTGAGGGAAAACTGCTCGTTAGTACCGCACAGCCTCTAACGCAAAACTCGTAATCTAGGTGAATGTTTTTTTATTTCATGGCTTAGAACAAGCATACAATTTTAAACAACTTTCCAATTTACTTCTATTATCAGATTTGCTTTATTCTTTTGATATCCTTTGATAGTGCATTGCTGATCCTGAGCCTACCTAGGTATGCTTTTCAATAAAAGATATAAAATAAAATAAAATAATAATAAAAATAATAATAAAATAATGAAGCAAATTAGATAGTATACATAATTGCATGCTCTATCTGAATCATGAAAGCTTAAAGGGACAGTGTACTATAAAATTGTTTTTCCCTTAATGTGTTTCTAATGTATGAGATTTGCTTTTTTAAGGTTTATTTGTGCTTGTAGGTAAAATCAGATCTCATTACTTTATCACATTGTGTACGTATATCTGCTTCTTTATCTTATATCTGTCCATAAACCAATCACCAATACTTGGAGAGAACAATGGAAAATTATCATTTTATTACCTTATCTCTGCTATATCCAACTGGGAGTGTAATTTCTTCTACTGGCTGTGTTAACACAGCTTGGCCTTGAGGCCAAAAACTTTTAGGATGGGTGGGGATACCACAGGCTAAATAAACTATTTCAAATGCCAATATAAGGTTAAAGGACCAGTAAACACAGTAGATTTGCATAATCAACAAATGCAAGATAACAAGACAATGCAATAGCATTTACTCTGAATTTCAAATGAGTAGTAGATTTTTTTCTAACAAATTTCAGTTATGTCTATTTCCACTCCCCTTGTACCATGTGATAGCAATCAGCCAATCACAAATGCATATACGTATAGTCTGTGAATTCTTGCACATGCTCAGTACGAGCTGGTGACTCAAAAAGTGTAAATATAAAAGACACTGCACATTGTTTTTAATGGAAGTAAATTGAAAAGTTGTTTAATATTACATGCTGTATCTGAATCATGGAAATTTAATTTGAAGTGAGTGTCCCTTTAATGGAAATACTTGTAAACAATTGAATACACTCCAGCATGTAAAGAGGATCATTGGGAACAAAGTAAAGGTGGATAATTTTTTTGAGTAAACTGTCCCTTTAATTTTTATTTTAATGTCCCTTTAAAGTCAGTCTTGTAACTGATTAACCCATCAGTTGTTTATACATTGTCCATTGTGGTAGTGTCTCAGTCAAAGCAGTTACTCTCTATAATTTTAATAGCTAAAACCATATTATTGACATAATCCCAACACATTCAAACACATACACATTCAATAACACACACATATACACACATACAAACAAATAAACACACATAAACAAATACACACACATACACACAAACAAACACATACACACATATACACACCTACAAATACACACACATACAAACAAATACACACACATACACACAAACACAAACACACAAAAAAACACACATATAAACAAATACATACACATACACACATATAAACAAATACACACACATACACACAAACACACACACACAATAACACATACACACATATACACACACAAACACACACACATATATATATATACACATACAAACAGATACACAAACACACACACATACAGATACACACACATATAAACAAATACACACACACACATATACACACACATACAGACAAATACACACACACAAACACACACACATATATAAACACATACAAACAGATACACAAACACACACACATTCAGATACACACACATATAAACAAATACACACACACATATACACACACATACAGACAAATACACACACACAAACACACACACATATATACACACATACAAACAGATACACAAACACACACACACATTCAGATACACACACATATAAACAAATACACACACACATATACACACACATACAAACAAATACATACACATACACACATATAAACAAATACACACACACACATACACACATATACACACACAAACACACACACACATATATACACACATACAAACAGATACACAAACACACACACACATTCAGATACACACACATATAAACAAATACACACACACATATACACACACATACAGACAAATACACACACACAAACACACACACATATATACACACATACAAACAGATACACAAACACACACACATACAGATACACACACATATAAACAAATACACACACACATATACACACACATACAGACAAATACACACACACAAACACACACACATATATACACACATACAAACAGATACACAAACACACACACACATTCAGATACACACACATATAAACAAATACACACACACATATACACACACATACAGACAAATACACACACACAAACACACACACATATATACACACATACAAACAGATACACAAACACACACACATTCAGATACACACACATATAAACAAATACACACACACACATATACACACACATACAGACAAATACACACACACAAACACACACACATATATACACACATACAAACAGATACACAAACACACACACATTCAGATACACACACATATAAACAAATACACACACACACATATACACACACATACAAACAAATACATACACATACACACATATAAACAAATACACACGCATACACACATACACACAAACACACACACAATAACACATACACACATATACACACACAAACACACACACACACATATATACACACATACAAACAGATACACAAACACACACACACATACAGATACACACACATATAAACAAATACACACACACATATACACACACATACAGACAAATACACACACACACACATATATACACACATACAAACAGATACACAAACACACACACACATTCAGATACACACACACACACACACACGTGTGCCTTTACCAGATTTTACAACATTCTCTTTTTGGGAACTGTACATCATATTGTTAAAATGTCTTTTAGCACAGATGAGTACAATATTTTTTTATTCTTTCTCATTAATTTAGTTATGCTATCACTGTAAAACAAAGTATATATCACAGGTGTTTTATCTAGATTCTGTAAAAAAGTATTTTTCATACCAAGAGTGTCTATGTCTGATGCAACTCATGTCTACACCACACTCAAGAATCAAAATGACTGCTTAGATCTAAAAGAAGATAATGCGATACATTTTTAAAATCGCCTAGAGCAATTTTTTTTGCAGGATTCATCTCCTGTAATGTCTTTAGGGATCATCACTCCCAGGCAATTCCCTTAGCAACTGGAATTTACAGTACACAATATGATATTACAAAAAAAAAAGTTGCTTTAGAAGTCCGTACATGACATATCAGCCTAATTGTTTTTAATAAGCACTCTCGTAACGTTCAATTGCTCTTTTACAGTATTGTTGAAAGTCTGATAGTCTAACCATGGCACAATCTATTGATGACGTATGGATGTAGATTAATTTGCTAAAACAGAAGACTAGAAACAAATATTTAGAAACTGGGAGCAATATAAATTATTGCAGACAGTGGCGTAGCGTGGGTTGTCAGCGCCCAGGGCAAGGTAAAAATTGCGCCCCCCTAACCCATTAGCACTGACTGAGTCTCTTCCACCAGTACAGTAGGTAACAATGCAAACACTCAGACTGAAAATTGTCTGATCAATGTGACGTACTGCATTGGGAACCCTTGGTTACAAGCATCTCTTTTCATGTCATTACAGCTGAGCCTTGGGTATACGTGCTACCCTGCACTCTGTAACTTCATTATAACTTTTACATGCTATGGCTGATACATAGCATTTAAAAGTTATAATGAAGTAAGTTACAGAGTGCAGGGCAGCACGTATACCCAAGGGCCAAGGCTCAGCTGTAATGACATGAGAAGAGATGCTTGTTGTAATCAAGGGTTCCCAATGCAGTCAGTGCGTCACATTGATCAGACAATTTTCAGTCTGAGTGTTTGCAAATTTCAGGGTGTTCCTGGGCTGGACTGTGTTAACATTCCTCCTAGCATGTTTAATCCTGCATTGTGAGATAGTGATAGTGACAATTTGTAGTCAATATAGCCACCGACATCCCTTTATCTCCTATTCCTATCAGCCATAGCATGTAAAAGTTATAATGAAGTTACAGAGTGCAGGGCAGAACGTATACACAAGGCAGGGCCAAGGCTCAGCTGTAATGACATGAGAAGAGATGCTTGTAATCAAGGGTTCCCAATGCAGTGCTTCACATTGATCAGACAATTTTCAGTCTGAGTGTTTGCAAATTTCAGGGTATTCCTGGGCTGGACCGGGTTAACATTCCATTCCTCTTAGCATGTTTAATGGCTGCATTGTGAGCTAGTGATAACTTGTAGTCAATATAGCCACCAACATCCCTTTATCCTCGCCTCCAGGCTCCCACATTACTTACCTTTTAAAGTCACGGGCGGGCACAACGCGCTAGAGACAGTCTTCCTCCACTTCTTGCTCCCTTGGTCCCTCCTGACCTGCGCGCTGGGAGTGGGAGGAGTCAGGACCCTACGTGCTAACTAGTGACGTAAACCGTAATCAGCAGGTAACGTTCGGACAGAGTCGGATTACACTTACAGGCGGCACAGACTCACAGACGACACTGACTGACAATTGAAGTTCACACTTGCTTAAGACTCAAGACAGAACAGCAGGGCACCTGTTAGAATGTTTATCCTCCCTGTTCCCTTTGCCTGCCAAGTTGTCAAAGCGCCACTGGAGCCTGGGACTGACTGTCACAGTCTACTATCTGGTGAAGGCTTTGCGCCCCCCATAATTATGCGCCCGGGGCAACCGCCCCTGTGGCCCCCCCCACGCTACGCCACTGATTGCAGACTTCTGACAGCTAAGGGTTAAACATGTAATAGAAAATAAAGGTATACCAAGTCAAGCATCACAATTAATATTCATTATAAACAAAGCACATAATTGCTTAAAAGTAAAACAAGTGCATTGAATTTTATGGAAATGTCTTCAAAGAGGAAAATCATATAGAGTTTCCCAGCATATTACTTACCTTACTGACCTTATTATTGCTAAAATACCTTCCTATCAGTTCCCACAAACCCCACTACTCATTGTCAGCAAACTCTGCAAGGTATATTTCAGCTTTATTCAATAAATATAGTATGGAATGATTACTGACTTAAAAAGTGAAGTACAGTAAAAAAAATATATAAGTATAGTGCATTTCTTAGTGATCACAATCAGAAAGGAATCTGAACATATCCCTGCTTGAGAAGAGGTGATTTAATAAGATAATTATTGATTGTGATAAATAACACCTATGCACATGTGGTTAGATGTGTGATCTTGTCCTAAATATAAATGTTTTTGTTTTTTGGATAGAGACATGTTACTGTAAACCAGTATAGCTTTGGGAGTTATCCTTAAGATCCAGGCCCTGATGATCGAAAGTGCTGCGAAGTGGAGACATATTCTAAGGGATATGCCGATATATCGAGCAAGCTTGTCAGAATATTCCAAGCTCCCGATAAAGTAGCGTTGCCGAGAGGCTTTTACTGTACACACCATTGGTCGGTGATGATGGCTTAGGCAACACCCAACATCATTGACCATATTGGCAATGTATAGTTTGCGTTAGGAGGTGGCGGTTTAGTCCTTAATCTCCTAATCACCCTCATACCTGTATAGGGGTTGATTGGGTGATTATTATTTTTTTTTTAGTATTTTGTAGGCTTTAATCAACTAACCACTCCCCCACACCTGTATGGGGGTTCATTGGGTGATTATTGTTAGTTTTTTGTAGGATTTAATCAACTAACCACCCCACATACCTGTATGGGGGTTGATTGGGTGATTATTGTTAATTAGTATTTTGTAGGCTTTAATCAACTAACCACCTCCCACCCATTCCTGTTTGGGGGTTGATTGGGTGATTATTGATGGTTACCATTATAACTGTCTTTTATAACATAAATATCTATTTTAAAAATATATTTTTGTTTACAATAATAAAAGCATCAAGCAAGAATTTCTACATTTTAATGTATATATCCAATACTTAAACTAATATGAATCATACATGCATTTTATTTCAAAGATTGTAGATATAATGTAGTCAGGCCTTACATTGATATTCAATATTTAAACAGCATGTATATTTGAATTTAAGTATTGCATATAAATTAAAAGGTGTTTATGACAATGAGTTAATAGTAGTCAGTAACAATAAATTAAATATTCACATAACAGGCCTGCATTTATGTACATCTATAATGTTAATTATACTCAGCTAGTTACAAGTTTACAAAAAGCAGGCTTGTACGGGCCATATGGTTGCATTGAGCTCCATACCACACCCAAATACAAGCGCTGCTTTGACATGCTCATGCACGATTTCCCCATAGAAATCAATGGAGAGAGCCGGCAAAAAAAAAAGCCTAACACCTGCGATTGCGGAAACAAAAGCTCCGTAATGCAGCCCTATTGATGTCTATGGGTAAAGAAAAAGTTATGTTTAGACCTAACACCCTAACATAAATACCACGTCTAAACACCCCTAATCTGCCACACCCTGACATTGTCGTAACCTACATAATGTTATTAACCCCTAATCTGCTGGCTTTAACATCGCTGCCACCTAACTAACATCGCCGCCACCTAAATAAAACTATTAACCCCTAATCTGCAGCTCCCGATATTGCCACCACCTACAGACAGTTATTAACCCCTAATCTGCTGCCCCTAACATCGCTGCCACCTAAATACACTTATTAACCCCTAATCTGCCACCCCCAATGTCGCCGCCACTATACTAAAGTTATTAACCCCTAAACCTCTGACCTCCAATATCGCTAACACTAAATAAATATATTAACCCCTAAACCTAACCTTAACATAACCCTAACCCTAAGCCTAAATCTAACCCTAACACCCCCTAATTTAAATTTAATTAAAATAAATCTAAATATACCTTACAATTATTACCTAAATAATTTCTATTTAAAATTAAGTACATACTTACCTGTAAAAAAACCCTAAGCTAGCTACAATATAACTAATAGTTATATTGTAGCTATCTTAGGTTTTATTTTTATTTCACAGCTAAGTTTGTATTTATTTTAACTAGATAGACTAGTTAGTAAATAGGTATTAACTATTAAAAGTTAATAAGTTACCTGTAAAATAAAACCTAACCTTCTTTACACTAAAAACTAACATTACAATACAAAAAAAAAATAACTTATTAAAATTCAATTTTCTAACTTACAAAAAAAAATAAACACAATTACAAAAAATAAAAAACAAAATGATCATAAATAAAAACGAATTACTCCTAATCTAATAGCCCTATCCCCCCCCCCAAATAAAAAAAAACTTAGCATACACTAAACTGCCAATGGCCCTTAAAAGGGCCCTTTGTGGGGCATTGCCCCAAAGAAATCAGCTCTCTTACCTGTAAATAAAATACAAACACCCCCAACAGTAAAACCCACCACCCACCCAACCAAATCCCCCAAATAAAAACCTATCTAAAGAAACCTAAGCAAACCATTGCCCTGAAAAAATCATTTGGATGGACATTGCCCTTAAAATGGCATTTAGTTTTTTTTCATTGCCAAAACCCTAAGCTAAAAAAAAACCCCACACAAAAACCCTTAAAAAAACCTAACACTAACCCCTGACGATCCACTTACAGTTATCAAAGTCCAGACATCCATCCTCATCCAGATGGTGAAGTCCTCATCCAAGCGGAAAGAAGTCTTCATCCTGGAGGCCTCTTTGATCTTTATCCATCCGGAGAAGTCCTCATCCAATTGAGAAAAAGTCTTCATCCAGACGGCATCTTCTATCTTCATCCATCCGGCGTGGAGCGGGTCCATCTTCAAGACATCCGGTGCAGAGCATCCTCTTCTTATGGTTGTCGCTGGAAAATGAAGGTTCCCTTTAAGACGTCATCCAAGATGGCGTCCCTTACATTCTTATTGGCTGAAAGATTTCTATCAGCCAATAGGAATTAAAGGGGAAAAAATCCTAATGGCTGTTGCAATCAACCAATAGGATTGAGCTTTCATCCTATTGGCTGATCCAATCAGCAAATAGGTTAGAGCTCTCATTCTATTGGCTGTTCCAATCAGCCAATAGGATGAAGGCTCAATACTATTGGCTGATTGAAATGTAACTATTAGAAATTTTGTAGCTAGCTTAGGTTTTTTTACAGGTAAGTTTGTATTTAGTTTTAAATAGGAATTATTTAGTTAATAATTGTAAGATTTATTTAAATTTATTTTAATTATATTTAAGTTAGGGGTGTTAGAGTTAGGGTTAGATTTAGGCTTAGGGTTACGTTAGGGTAAGACTTAGGGTTAGAGTTACGTTAGGGTTAGGATTAGAGGTTAATATATTTATGCAGAGTTAGTGATGTGGGAGGTCAGAGGTGTAGGGGTTAATAATTTATTTTAGTATATTTCATTGTGGGGGCTTGTGGTTTAGTGGTTAATAGGTTTATTATAGCGGCGTTGTGGGCGGACTGCAGATTAGGGGTTAATAATCCTTAAATAGTGTTTGCGATGTGGGAGGGTGGTGTTTTAGGGGTTAATAGGTTTATTATAGTGGTGACGATGTTGGGGAGTGGCGGAAAAGGGGTTAATATTTTTTTTTAGTGGCGGCGATGTCTGGAGCAACAGATTAGGAGTTAATAAATTTATTATAGTGTCTGCGATGCGGGAGGGCCTCGGTTTAGGGGTTAATAGGTAGTTTATGGATGTTAGTGTACTTTTTAACACTTTAGTTATGCTTTTTATGCTACAGGTTTGTAGCATAAAACACATAACTACTGACTGTAGATGGCAGTACGGATCTTGTCAGTATAGGGTGTACTGCTCACTTTTTGGTCTCCCAGGCAAACTTATAATACGAACGCTATGGGAGTCCCATTGAAAAAGGACTTTTTTAAAAGTGCGGTACTGACATTGCGTGACGGCCAAAAAGGTGTGCGGTACACCTATATCTACAAGACTTGTAATAGCAGCGTTAAGGAAAAAGCAGCCTTATGAAGCATTACAATGCTTTTTCACTCATAGCGCAAAACTCGTAATCTAGAAATAATAAAACGCAACAAGCAACATTAATTCAATTTTAAATTATATGCAAATACAGTATTTAAACATTACGCATTGTACATAACAATGCATCATTTAAATATTGAATATGTATGTGTAGGGCCTTAGCTTCTACAGTTACTTTTTAGGTTATTGCAGATTACAGGTCAATGTTTAAATATGCTTTGTGCTCTCTCCCCCTCTCTTTTGTGCTCTCTCCCCCTCTCTTTTGCTCTCTCTCCCCCCTCTCTTTTGTGCTCTCTCCCCCCTCTCTTTTGCGTTCTCTCCCCCTCTCTTTTGCATTCTCTCACCCCTCTTTTGCGCTCTTTCCCACCTCTCTTTTTGCGCTCTCTCCCCCCTCTCTTTTGCGCTCTCTCCCCAATCTCTTTTGCGCACTCTCCCCCTCTCTTTTGTACTCTCTCTCCCCTCTCTTTTGCGCACTCTCCCCCATCTCTTTTGTTCTCTCTCTACCCTCTCTTTTGTAATCTCTCCCCCCTCTCTTTTGCTGTCTCTCTCCCCCCTCTCTTTTGCTGTCTCTCTCCCTCTTCTCTTTTGCTGTCTCTCTTCCCCCTCTCTTTTGCTGTCTCTCTCTCTCCTCTCTTTTGCTGTCTCTCTCCCCTCTTTCTTTTGCTGTCTCTCTCCCCCTCTCTTTTGCTGTCTCTCTCCCTCCTCTCTTTTGCTCTCTCTCCCTCCACTCTTTTGCTGTCTCTCTCCCTCCTATCTTTTGCTGTCTCTCTCCCCCCTCTCTTTTGCTGTCTCTCTCCCCCCTCTCTTTTGCTGTCTCTCTCCCCCTCTCTCTTTTGCTGTCTCTCTCCCCTCTCTCTTTTGCTGTCTCTCTCTCACTCTCTCTATCACCCCTCTTCTGCTCTCTCTATCCTTCTGTTCTCTCTATCCTTCTGCTCTCTCTATCCCCCCTCTTTAGACCTCTCTGTCTCTCGGCATCGGGCCCACTCACGTCATGCCGGACACACCCACTCCACACCCGTCTTGTCAAGCCCATGGTGTACCCACTCCGGCCACGCCCACTCTGCACCCCCGACCATACCCACTCCAAACCCGCCCGGCCATGCTCACTCCACCACACGACACCAGGTCAGTTGGAAGGCCAGGTGTGTTTGTCCTCGCGCGCAGTCTCTACTGCGCATGACAACTTCGGACAAACACACTTGGCCTTTTATTATATAGGATTTTGCATTTTTCAGAAAGAGCTAACTCTTTCATTATAGTCAAAAAATGAAACATTGGAATCCATTCATCATTTAAGTTTTGTGTTCTATATACTTGAATGTCCAGCATAAATAATTAGAAGTTGTAACATTGTCTGTATGGGGTTTTGTTGAGTGCTGCAAATAGCGATTGGTCATGTTGCTATTTAAATCACAGGGTACAAGACTGTATTAAAAGGAAGCACTTAATTATCTTATGCATCATTGTAAACCTGGTCTGTTTCTATGTGTTCCTTCATAGCTGGTATCAATATCCTTCCAAGCCTCGTATTGTTTTAATGAGTGCCCATTCTGAGTGCAATGTATCAGTTTTGTGTTCTGCTTTCTAGTTGTGTTAGAGATATTTATGAACTAATTCACATTTTTGTATGAGCTTTCACCCTGAGAGCAATGTATCAGTTTTGATCTTTGTTTTCCATGTGTATTACAGATGTATATATACTAACTAGGTGTGTACAAATCCTGAAATTAGAACATTTGCAGGACCTATCTAACAAGGGGTCAAGAAGAACCAAATGGATCATCATGTCTGCACATATTTCTCTTGATAGCCTTATTTATATCCCTGGATTTTTACATTTAATTTACTGTATTTGTCTTTACCACTTATGGGATGACTTACAAGTGGAGCAGTATTTAGTGCTTCTGCTCAAGCAGAAGAAGTTTGTGCTTCAGCGAAACCCGACGTGCGCTAACCAAAGGACTTTGAATATCACAACTGCATTAACTTATTCTCACCATAGATTTCAATGGTTATTAATATTTAACATTCCAATGTTCTTCACGTACAGAAAAATATTATTTTTATTGTAAATATATGTATCTATTTATGTGTGTATGCCTATTCCTATATATCACTGGTTTTCAAACCTGTCCTCAGTCATCCCTAACAGGCCAGATTTTCAGAATATCTGAACTAGAGCACAGTTAAATTAGTAAGCTTAGTTATTAACCTTCTGTCACCCAAGATAATCCTTAAATTCGGGCAAATGTGCGAGGCCTGAAAACAGAATTAAAAACCAATGATATATATCTATTCCGATAGATATATAGGCATAGATATGTATTTTGCATTAACATTACCAGCTATATGGCCAGATTACAAGTGGAGCACTAATTAATGCTCCTGCTCGAGCGTTAATTGCACTATAAGTAAGTATTTTGCATGCGGCGGGTTGTGCTTGTATTATGAGTTTGAATTAAACTGTTTTCACGCTAACCCAACAAACGCAAAGAGCTGAATGTGCACATTCACCTATTCCCCAACATAAGTCAATGGAGAAAAAAACATGCAAACCCGATTGCATATTCTCATTTACACTAACCCGACATTGAAATATGAATATTTCACATTCCAATGTTCTTCACATAGCAGAATATATTCTATTTATTAAAAATAAATATTTCTGCATATAACTGACGGTATTTTGGTACAATATATATCTAAAGGTCTTGGTTCACCTAAACTCTTTAGCCTCTGATGAAGCGCATGTACGCATGCGCGAAACGCGTCAGGTGTCTATCTGTACCTACACCTGTCATTTGGCCATTTGGCTGAATAAAAGATACTAAAATCAAGTTTTGCTGTCTCCGGGTCTCCTCCTTTATTCCCCCTGGTGGGATTTACCTTATATATATATATATATATATATATATATATATATATATATATATATATATACACACATGAATATATTTAGGTATAGATACAGTATATACAGATACAGTATATATAGGAATATCTATTTAGAAGCACTTAGAACATATTCTGCTATGTAAAGAACATTGGAATGTGAAATAGTTACAGTAAATACACAATATAACAATTTAATAAATATGCTTTTATGTTTTCATCTACTTAACTGCAAAGGGCTCCAAGGCACTTATATATGTCTATATTTGTGTACATATGTGTTTATGTGTATATATGTCTGTAAATACATAAATGAAAATAAAATACATAAAACATATATATATATATATATATATATATTTACTTATATACATATGTATATTTAATTAGATATGTTTATATATATATATATATATATATATATATATATATATCTACAGTATATATATATATATTTTTTTTTTTTTTTTTTTCTAACACCAGAGATCTCATATCTTTGAGCCCTTATAACTTTTGTGTGTATTTTTAAAAAAAAAAAGATAATGCTATTATGAATGTAAGTATACATTGTAATATATTTTTTATGTGTTTTGCGAAACTTTTTAGTTTTGCAAAACAGTTAACCAGAGCTCCAAGGACAAGGTAATCATTCTAGCATAACTCGCAATTGCGATCAAGCAATCGCATTTACTTTCAACTCGTAATACGAGTGGTAAACCTGATCAGCGCAAACCCCTGCGATAAACCCCTTATCACTCACACGCGAAGGTTTGCACTCCACTTGTAATCCGGCCCATATATAGAAATATATATTTAATAATAAAAAATAAATGTTTTTCTATGTGAAGAACATAGGAATGTAAAATATGCGTAACACGCTTCAGATTTAGCGTTTTAGGTCTAACGCGGTATACAGTTAGAACACATGACGAATTAGGTGTGTTATGGAAATATTAAATATAAAATATTAACAAATATTAATAAAAATTCTTTAAATTTTATATAGATACTGTTACAAAAATTGTTTTATATTTATGTATATATACAATATAGACTTTTGCAGTTAAAGATCTTATCATAGACATATACAATATATTTTTGAGCCCTTGTAATTTTTTTTTTTTAGATATTTAGATGACTGATTTTTATCAGATAGGGCCCCATGTATTAAGAGGCGGGTGGACAGCTTCTAAACTTGTGACGCTCTCTGCCCGCCTTCGCTACATACAGGCAGCGGATCTGTTCGTCCACTGGCCCGTATGTATCATTACACACTTATCGAAATGTGTAATGCCTGCCCCTTCATTCACACAAACAATTGCGTGACTGAAGGGGCTGTCAATCACGGAGAGCAAGCGAGAGTGTATGAAGCAGCGGTATAATGACCGCTACTTCTTACATTGCGTGAAGCAGCTTCGAATTTGCAAACCTGCCCCAGAGCAGCTCTCGTTGCTTTGTACATGGAACCCATAGCGTTTATATGAGCATAACTGAAAATTTAAATTTATTTATGTTGTGTTTGGTGCAACTTTTTTTAACGCACAACCCTTTACGGGAGTGGTATTTTTGTTGCACGTTAAAACTCAATATTGCTCTCACACAAACATTAGTGCACCACTTGTAATCTATCCCTATATTTGAAAAACATACACTGAATCAACCCCCCTTTCTGTAAAGTAGTGTTTATTCAAACGACTCCTAAACCTACTGCCCTAACGAAACAAAAAAATCAGATTTTCATCACAAATGTGCATTTGTACGAAAACAAATGCACATCTCAAATATATATCTATATCTATCTATCTATCTATCTATATATATATCCATGTTTCTCAAAGGAGGCATTCACAGATCTTAAAGGAACCTTCTTATTGCAAATACATATTTTTCCTATAGATAAATTAGTTATGTGAGATTTTGTTAGGGGGGTCACTGTTTTCAAAATGCCCCTTTTTGTTTTTTAAACACATGAGGTAATTAAATTAATTATGTATAAAAAAGAGAGACCTCACAACAGCCGTCTTGTCAATTTAGACCAAATGTAATCACTAAGGGTTATACCCCCTTATCAAGTGAACACAAACACTATTCAGTGATAATGATAATTTATATTCAAGTAAAAATATATTCTGAAAGTTAAAGAAGAATTAAACAGAGAAAACATAAAAATGCTTATATCAGAGAGATGTATAGGTACATGCCATTAGCATGTTCCGTATGTGGACAGGTGAGCAGTAACGTAATACTTATCTATCCAAATGCTAGATTCACCAAAGAATCCTCAAAAGAGAGTTAGTCTTATTCTTATCCTCCTGATATCAAAATAGTTATCCTTGAAGGGTGATCCGATACAGATTCATAATACTGCATTAGACATCCGTTGTGATGTAAAAGGCCAACCCGCTTCAAGTGCTTAAAATGATCGGATACGCTGATCAATAGTACCGCTTGTGATTATGCTCAGGGGGAGTGTGCCTTTCTCATTCGCAGTCGGCAGCTGAGCAAGCTTAGCCAATCCTACCATATACAGTATCAGATAAAATGCAAGACCAGAGATCAATAACATTCAAATTGCACTTAGCAGTAGTAAGCCACTATCCTCCAAGGGGGGCTCTGTAAATCCTCAGTGGTATAGAGATTTGCCAACGTACGTTTCACCTGTTGTAGGCTTCACCTGTTGTAAGCTGAGCTTGGAGCCATTTCAAACTGGTCACAAACAATATTAATTTTAAAATAAACGTTTTTTTACTGTTCCTGCTTCATGATATAAAAAGGGTACAGAAGGCTATTTGCAGCTTAATCTAAGGTAAGACTTTAACATGACTAAGGTGTAGACTGACCCTTTAAACAACAAATAAAGTATTCAATCAATGTATATAAATGAATTACAAAATTATATTTTTTGGTGACGAAGTAATGAGTTTACAAGAAATCAATCTTTATTATTTAGCATAATTGTCTAATTTTTACATTAGTTCTATGTTTCTGTCCTATATTGAACCTATTTCAAGACCATCACAACTAAACAGCATAGTGGATAAATGCATCCTGTTCTGTTGCACATCAGACATGCATTTGTCCACTATGCTGTTTAGCTTTGATGGTCTTGAAAATGGGCCAAAAAAGTACAGAACCATCAATCTGATGTAAAGATTAGATGGTTGTACTATATAATAAAGATGGAATTGTTCTATATTTATTAAGACCTGTGAGTTCCTCCTTTGTGAAGACTTGTTTTTTATATGATTATATGGGAGATAGCACCCGCCCATATGATTGGAGAAATAGGAGTGTAGGGACAACACAAATACTATATATATATATGTGTAGGGACTACACAAATACTATATATATATATATATATATATATATATATATATACAGTTTATGCAAAAGTTTAGGCACTTCTAACAATTTCCATGATTTTCATTTATAAATAATTGGGTGTTTGGATCTGCAATTTCATTTTGATCTACCAATTAACTGAAGGACACAGTAATATTTCAGTAGTGAAATTAGGTTTATTGGATTAGCAGAACATGTGCAATATACATCAAAACGAAATTAGACAGGTGCATAAATTTTGCACCCCAACAGAAATATTGCATCGATATTTAGTAGAGCCTCCTTTAGCAGAAATAACAGCCTCTAGACACTTCCTATAACCTGTAATGAGTGTCTGGATTCTGGATGAAGGTATTTTGGACCATTCCACCTTGCAAAACATCTCCAGATCAGTTAGGTTTGATGGTTGCCAAGCATGGACCGCCCGCTTCAAATCACCCCACAGATTTTCAATGATATTCAGGTCTGGGGACTGGGATGGCCATTCAAGAATATTGTACTTGTCCCTCTGCATAAATGCCAGAGTAGGTTTTGAGCAGTGTTTTGGGTCATTGTCTTGTTGAAATATCCAGCCCCGGCGTAACTTCAATTTTGTGACTGATTCCTTAACATTACTCTCAAGTATCTGCTGATATTGAGTAGAATCCATGCGACCCTCAACTTTAACAAGATTCACAGTACCGGCACTTGCCACACAGCCCCACAGAATGATGGAACATGATGGAACATCCACCAAGATTTTTGCCGCCATGCATAACGCCCCTTGCTATGACCAAATAACTTAATCTTTGTTTCATCAGTCCACAGCACCTACTTCCAAAATGAAGCTGAATTGTCCAAATGTGCGTTTGCATACCTCAAGCAACTCTGTTTGTGGCGTGTGTGCAGAAAAGGCTTCTTCCGCATCACTCTCCCATACAGCTTCTCCTTGTGCAAAGTGCGCTGAATTGTTGAATGATGCACAGTGACACCATCTGCAGCAAGATGATGTTGTAGGTCTTTGGAGGTGGTCATTGGGCTGTTTTTGACCGTTCTCACCATCCTTTGCCTTTGCCTCTCTGGTATTTTACTTGGCCTGCCACTTCTGGCCTTAACAAGTAATGTGCCTGTGATCTTACATTTCCTCACTATTTTCCTCACAGTGGACACTGACAGCATAAATCTCTGCAATAGCTTTTTGTACCCTTCCCCTAAACGATAATGTTGAACAATCTTTGTTTTCAGGTTATTTGAGAGTTGTTTTGAGGCCCCCATTTTGCCACTCTTCAGAGGAGAGTCAAAGAGAACAACAACTTGCAACTGGCCACCTTAAATACCTTTTCTCATTATTGGACGCACCTCTCTATGAAGTTTAAGACTTAATGGGCTCACCAAACCAATCGTGTGTTCCAATTAATCAGTGCTAGGTAGTTATAGGTATTCAAATCAACAAAATGACAAGGGTGCCCAAATCTATGCACCTGTCTAATTTCATTTGGATGCATATTGCAAATTTTCTGTTAATCCAATAAACCTCATTTCATTACTGAAATATTACTGTGTCCTTCAGTTATTTGATAGATCAAAATGAAATTGCTGATCCAAACACCCAATTATTTATAAACGAAAATCATGGAAATTGTCAGGGGTGCCAAAACTTTTGCATACAACTGTATACTACTATATATCCTCCTCATTTGTCATCCACTTGTACCCCCTTACCAGCTTTGTTTGTAGATCAGATTAATGAGAGGTGATTTGCAACTTTTAGCAGGGCCCATTACGCATTTGTCTCATATAAATGCTAGCTTTGCATAATAAAGAGACAGTAAAGTCAAAATTAAACTTTCATGATTCAGATAGTGCATGCAATTTTAAACAATATTCCAATTTTCTTCTGTTATCAAATTGTCTTTGTTTCTTGGTATCTTTTATTGAAGAGTAAAACTAGGTAGGCTCATAAAAACTCAGGAGTGTTAATAATGTTGCAAAACACTGCTAACACAGAGAACTAAAGACACATGCACACTCCTGAGCTCTTATGAGCCTATCTAGTTTTAATCTTCAATAAAAGATACCAAAAAAAAGAAACCAAATTTGATAACAGAATTAAATGGGAATGTTGTTTAAAATTACATGCTCTATCTGAATCAGGAAAGTTTTATTTTATCTTTAAAGTACCTTTAAACCTATGTTTATAGTAATTCTGTTTGTGTTCTACAAAAACCCCCTGATATATACTGTATACAGTATACAGTATATATATATATATATATATATATATCAAGCTTCAGCAAAGTCAGAGGCAAACCAGGTTTTCTTCAAAGCAATTAGTCAAATTTATTGACGTTTCGGGGAACAAAACTCCCCTTCTTCAGAACTTCAGAGTTCTGAAGAAGGGGAGTTTTGTTCCCCGAAACATCAATAAATTTGACTAATTGCTTTGAAAAAAACCTGGTTTGCCTCTGACTTTGTTGAGGGTGGATTCACATCTTGGATTGTTATATATAAATATATATACATCAAAAGAAGGAAGGCACTCTTTGGATTTTTAAGTAAGGGTAATATTTTTAATCCCACGTGGGATTAAAAATATTACCCATACTTAAACTTAAATCCGGAGAGTGCCTTCCTTCTTTTGATGTATGCTATAATTTGTAGTGCACCCCGGTTCTATAGTTAACTGTGAGAGCTAGGCCTGGCTGTGTTTATTTATATATATATATATATATATATATATATATATATATATATATATATGTGTATATATATATATATATATATATATTTATTTATTTTTTCTGCCAAACTCACATTTTGTTGTTTGTAATACTATTTTTTTTCTTTATCATTCATTCAACTGTTGGAAACTACCATACTGAATGCATATTTATTTTAATTGTGATGTTGCATTTAAAGGGACATGAAACCCAAATTTTTTCTTTCATGATTTAGAAAGAGCATGCAATTTTAAACAACTTTCTAATTTACTTCTATTATCTAATTTGCTTCATTCTCTTGATATTCTTTGCTGAAAAGCATATCTAGATATATTCAGTAGCTGCTGATTGGTAGATGCACATAGATGCCTCGTGTGATTGGCTCACCTATGTGCATTGTTATTTCTTCAACAAAGGATACTTTAAGAATTAAGCAAATTAAATAATAGAAGTCAATTGGAATGTTATTTAATATTGTATTCTTTATCTGAATCATTAAATATTTTTTGGGGGGTTTAGTGTCCCTTTAAGGCACAGCTTAACAGCTTGTGCTATTGAATGTAAATTCTTATATTTTTCTAAGTACAGCAAGTGTAACAATCCTATCTTTATACAAAATTGTTTGTTCTAAAACATAAATTTGATGTGGTTTCTTAGCTCATGAGTTTCTTTTTTTAATGCTTAAATTTATCATTTACCAATCATGCCAAATTACTTTCTTTTTTTTTTTTTAGAAACCATTTCCAAATTTAGTATGAGTTTCAAATTAACATTGTAGATCAAAATAGATATTTTCATTAGAAAATAGAAAGGTGAACTGACCAGTTTTGTTAGCATATTTAGAAAATTAACATTGAATAATTATTTTATGCAACACGCGTAAATAAATTATTTTAATGTATAAGCAGTTACAAAGTTTCCACTTGGGATTTTTCAAAGACTTAAAGGGACAGTGTAGTCAAAATTAAACTTTTATGATTCAGATAGGGCATGCAATTTTAAACAAATTTCCAATTTATTTTTATCATCAAATTAGCTTTTTTCTTTTGGTATTCTTAGTGGAAAGCTAAACCTAGGTAGGCTCATATGCTAATTTCTTAGCTTTTGAATGACGCCTCTAATATGGATGCATTTGACATCTTTTCACAGCTAGAGGGCATTAGGCCACGTGTGCTATATAGATAACATTGTGCTCACGCCAGTGGAGTTACTTATGAGAGGACACTGATTGGCTAAAATGCAAGTCTGTCAAAAGAACTGAAATAAGGGGGCAGTCTGCAGGGGCTTAGATAAAAGGTAATCACAGAGGTAAAAAGTGTATTAATATAACCGTGTTGGTTATTCAAAACTTGGGAATGGGTAGTAAAGGGATTATCTTTCTTTTAAATCAATAACAGTTCTGGAATAGACTGTCCCTTTTAATTACGTCTTCAACCATAACTGCTGAGTTGCTGAGAGGTCTCAAGAAATTGAAGACGATAAAAAACAAAAGAAAACGGCCCCTGACAAATTTATAAAACTTTGAACTATCCAAGCTTACAAGAATTCAGTCCTTTAAAGTCTATTTGCAGTTCTGAAAGAGCTTGAATGATAAAGAAGACACATTATTTAATCATAAGGAGTGGATTAAGGAAAATAAACAGTTAAATTAGTTGCACTAAATTTTTGTTGTTGTTGTTTGTTCTCTTTCCAGCTCCCTCAGGCACAAAAGGTAAAAAAAAGTAAATCTGTTAATTTTTCATTGGTTAATATATTTTATTTCTGTGCATGTTTACAACACGATAAACCTAGTACAGTGGTAATTAGGGTTTTGATATCATAGTTAAAGGTGTTTTGTTGCCATTATAATTAGTGTCATAATCTTAATTAAATGGATAGTACTAACTATATTCATAACCTTTTTAACCAATACATGATTAAATACATATATAAAAAAATATTAAACAAAATAGAGACAATTTGAAGATGATTAACTGGGCAATGTTAAGCTATAAGGTATCTTACAGCCTATTAAATGCACAGTATGTAAGATGGTTTAAGGCTTAGCAGTGTTTAGCGATCGTTGGTCATTACCCGGTCTCCACTGTACAAGGAATATAAATTGTCTCATCTGAATAAACCATATTCAGACATATGTGATTTAAATAGCAAACAAGCTACGGTGTTCCACAATATGTATATATAACAATAGAGTTATATGGATACATATGACTAAATATATCACCCCATGTGTAAAACATCACTCCTTTGTCTGTATAATCACAAAGTAATATTCAAAGTGCCCTCTACATTTGTGGTCTCATACATTATCACTTAATATATCATGCTTGTCATTTGACATTTGTTTAAGAGGTTAAAAAGTAAGTAGGAATACACATATCTACTTTTGCCTAAAAGATTTTTTTTTTTTAAAGCCAACACCAAAGCAATTCACTTATAATAATTTGAATAAATGTTTTTGAAAATATCAAAACAATTCATTAGTCTTATATGATGTGTTTAAGTGGATATACGAGAAATAAATTTATAAAAAAATATGTTTTTTACTGTAGCAGTTAGACTGAGAGATAATCAAGATGCTAAAAATGATCTATTTAAAGGGACACTGTACCCAAATTGTTTCTTTCGTGATTCAGATTGAGCATGAAATTTTAAGCAACTTTCTAATTTACTCCTATTATCAAATTTTCTTCATTCTCTTCGTATCTTTATTTGAAATGCACAAATGTAAGTTTAGATGCCGGCCCATTTTTGGTGAACAACCTGGGTTGTCCTTGCTGATTGGTGGATAAATTCATCCACCAATAAAAAAGTGCTGTCCAGAGTACTGAAACCAAAAAAAGCTTTGATGCCTTCTTTTTCAAATAAAGATAGCAAGAAAATGAAGAGAACTTGATAATAGGAGCAAATTAGAACGCTGCTTAAAATTGCATGCTCTATCTGAATTACAAAAGAAAAAATTTGGGTTCAGTGTCCCTTTAAATGTTATGTTATGTTTTAAATACATGGTAGCTGGAGTCTACTTTAAGTGGTAGTTTTTGTTGATATACAAGTCAAAGGCATCGAAATGCTCAAACGTCATTTTGTCACACAAAAAATAATAATTGTCAGTTGTAATAATAAAACATAATTAATTTAACATATGCATTTCTTTATAATAATGATGATTATTATTATTATTATTATTGTAGTAGTAGTAGTAATAGTAGTTGCAGGAAAATAAAATAGCAATAATCACTACCAGTAGCTGGTGGTGAATAAAAAAAAAGTAACATTAAAGAATAAGGTAGATTGTTAAATTCACAAATGTGTATTCTGCAACTTGCTTTGTATAAACCTGCATTTTGTTTTCATTGGTATTTATATGTTTTTTTTATATGTTTGTCAACATTTCAAACAGTTGTAATGTCTGAAACCACATATGTTTTGGATCTGTTGTGACAAAAAAAATAAAAAAAAGTAAAAAAATAAAAATAATTTTATTTCCCCTTTATCACCAACAGTTTACACAGCGCTGTAGTAGAATTGTGCCAGGTTTCATAAATCTTTTTTTTTTTTTAAGAGCTTACTAAGGGATTTAGTTCCTAGCTATATATTGATTTATTGATGGGTATGGTGGGGTTTTTTTAACCTTGAAACCAGCAAGATTCTTACTAAGCAACATTTTCAACACATTGTGTTTTATATACTGTATGAACCTTGTGGTGTTTGTCTTTGTAAAAAAAATGGAGACAATATTCCAAAATGATTAACAAACTTAAAGGGACATTAAAAACAAAATGAAATCCCCTATAAAAAGGTTTAATACTGCATCATTTATTTATGTATGTGCATTGTACTACCGTTTCATTATAAATGATATTTATAAATGAAATTAGTTCTGAATTGTGTAGCTTTCCACTTCCCCCAGAAATATTGTAGTCTGTATTACGTACTTCAGAAACTGACCCTGCAAAATTGTAATAATTACAAGAATTTGCTTGATCAGTGCATGGGCTTATTTGTATCTGTCTCTAACTGTAAAAGAGATAGCATATTCAAGAGGCATTTTAAGAGGAATACTCCTATATTGTTAGACAGCAAAACAAAGCAACATTTGTTAACAACACAGCAGTTTTAAAGGGACATGAAACCCCAAAAAATATTTTATTATTTAGATAGAGCATGTGATTTTTAAAAACTTTCTATTTTACCTACAATTTATTATCAATTTTGCTCTATTCTCTGTGTCCTTTGTTGAGTAAGCAACAATGCACTACTGGGAGATAGCTTAACACATCTGGGAACCAATGACAAAATGCATTTATGTGTTGCCACCAATCAGCAGCTAGCTCCCAGTAATGCGTTGCTGCTCCTAGGTATTCTTCTCAAATAAGGATACCAAGAGAACTAAGCAAATTAGATAATAGAAGCAAATGTGTTTAAAATCACATGGTCTATGTGAATCATGAAAGACATTTTTTTGGGTTTCATGTCCCTTTAAGTTCTTCTAAAACTTTTTTTGTAGGCAGATATGTTGTAATATTGTGGTTTAAGTTAAATATAATTTATGCATTTATATTTTAATACATTAAAGGGATATTAAACCATATAAAACCACATTTTTTTTCTTTAATGATTCAGACAGAGCATGACATTTTAAGCAACTTTCTGTTTTACTTCTACTATGATTTTTGTCTTTGTTCACTTTGTATCTTTATTTGAAAAAGCAGAAATGTACGCTTAGGAGCTGTTCCATTTTTGGTTCAGCCCCCTGGGTAGTGCTTGCTGATTGGTGGGTACATTTAGACACCAATCAGCAAGCGCTACCCAGGTTCTGAACCAAAAATGGTCCGGCTCCTAAGGTAATTTTCCTTCCTTTTTAAATAAAGATACAAAGAGAACGAATAAAAAATGATAATAGGGGTTAATTAGAAAGTTGCTTAAAATGTCATGCTCTGTCTGAATCATGAAAGAAAAAAATTGGGTTTCATTTCCATTAATATTTTAGGTATCAAATATCATATGTTCTTGTAGCTTAAACTGTCCAGAGTAAAATAGGCAGGGTACATAGTGATTAGGGATGGGAGAATGTTTGCAACATTCGAAAAATGAAACAAATTTTAACACATTTGTTCGTTCGAATCGAATTTCGAATGTTTACATAACATTCTAACATTCGATTTCGAATGTTCGGTTTCAAATTTTACGATTACATTCGAAAATTCGAATGTATATTTGTAATAGTATTTCTAATGCTTTCTTTAAATGATATATTTGCATCTATTATGTATCAATTTACTAGATTCCCTACCACATGAACTATTGAACTTCTGAATAGTATTTGTTAAATAAATTGAATGTTAAATTCAAAATTTCGAATGTGGACATTCGATCTAATTAAAAACATTCTAATTCGAATGTGACATTTGAAAACTGTAAATAGCATTCAATTATAGAATTTTTAAGAATATTCGTTCTTATCAACATTTGGATTTATAATTCGAATTTCCATAATAACATTCGTTCTAACATTCGAATTCGGAAATTTACACATTCGCCCATCTCTAATTATTGATACATAAAACAAACTGCTTTAGAGGTGCGGACCAATGTTTTGTATCAGCATTAAAAGAATGCTCCCTGTAATGTTTGTTTAGCTGAAAATAATAATGAAATATTACATTGATTCTCATAAACGTTTATACAAATATATGAGAATCAGCATATGAATATTGATATTTGACTGTTGAAATGTTACAGTCAGTAAAGTCAAAGGTAATATTCATATGTAGAATAAACAAAGGTGACCAATATATATCAATTTTAATGAATACATTCATGAATCAATCACTATGTCAAAGTTGAGCATAATTTAATTGTGTATGTGTGTGTAAGTATGATTGCAAATTGAAAACTCATTAAAAATGGCTTTTATTAAAGGGACACTGAACCCAAATTGTTTTCTTTCGTTAGAGCATGATATTTTAAGCAAATTTCTAATTTACTCCTATTATCAAATTTTCTTCATTCTCTTGGTATCTTTATTTGAAATGCAAGAATGTAAGTTTAGATGCTGGCCCATTTTTGGTGAACAACCTGGGTTGTCTTTGCTGATTGGTGGATAAATTCATCCACCAATAAAAAAGTGCTGTCCAGAGTTCTGAAAAAAAAGAAGCGTCTTTTTCAAATAAAGATAGCAAGAGAACAAAGAAAGATTGATAATAGGAATAAATTAGAAAGTTGCTTAAAATTGCATGCTCCATCTGAATCACAAAAGAAAAAATGTGGGTTCCGTGTCCCTTTAAGCAACAAGAGGCTTAAGAGATATGAGTGAAAGAAAAAAAAAGTGACTTTACCGAGATTTCCACTATATTAAGTTAGTAAAATAAAAAACTTTATGATTTTTAGGTGTATCAAATATTTGTGTGAGTTTTAAGAAACTAAAATTTTTATGATGTCAAATTTTCTTATCACTTATTGTATTATATAAATCAGGCATATGGTAATTATATAAAACAAAAAATATGGTTTTTTTTTGTTTTTTATTTTTCCTTATGACATAATAAATTTACATGTGTTTTCCATGTGTATCTTTTTTTTTGATCCATTTAAAAAAAAAAAAAAATAAGTTAAAAGTATTAGTGATTCTGTTAATATACAAAGTCCACATGTGCTATACAACATTTTAAATCATTCCCTGACCTCATGCAAATCGTAAATTTGTCTTTACAGTAAAATATTCTCATGCAGTTACAACAAAACATGTTTTAACATTTTAAAAGTTTTGGAATAAAATAGTGTGCAATAAAATACAAACTTTTTCTCAAAAAAAAAAAAAAAAAGTTAAAGAGCCTAGTTAGATTTTTAATATTTTTGCATCTAAATGAAGGCATTTTAAATTGCAATTATTATTAATGCCTGTTACTGTTTTGTAAAAAAAAAAAAACATATATAGTTTTATGATTGTGTGCACATCTCTATTTACCAATAGTTCTGCTTGAATTGTTCATTTTACTCAATGAATAATAATCTGTCCTTAGAGATGAGTTTTGTGCAAAGAAGCGCTTCCTATTAGTTTATATTTAAACAGGTTAAACCAAACATTTAACATATTTCTTACAGATTTTAATGTGAATAAAAAGTGTTATTTCATAGGTATTCTAGAGTTTAATGTCCATTTCAATGCACCCATTGTGCTTAAGCCATGTTTTCTAAAATCTTTTTTTTCCCCCGTAAGGAACAAAAATATATATTTTATTGTAGATTTACGTTATCAACTTACATATTGTACATATACTACACACATTGCATATTATAAAGCAATATTTTTATCAAAATCTTAACATTTAAAGGTTTTTGAAAATAGACCAATTTTCTTATATCATGTATAATGTATTAGTAACTTTCTTGTAGTCTGTAGAATAAGCTTAACATTTTTCTCATGGAAAACGGAATCTTGTCTCCAATATATGTAAAAATGTCTGGCATTATTTGTTTCCATAAATCTGCTGACAGCTTTCTTTTTTTTCTTTCTCTGTTATCCTTTACCTTGTGTAAGTAGAGTTTCTCCCTCTTTTACCTTGGTGCTATCATATTTCAGCAATTTTGGAGCATCATATATCATTCTTCGCCTCATTTACCTGTTATACTGTGATGTGCTGAGTTTTCTGTCACTGTAGATTGAAAACTGAACACATGGAAAATGAGATTGTATTTCCATATATCCAGTCATGGAGTTGTTACTATCATTGTTACTACTGTAAAATATCAAACTGAATTACCATATATATATACTGTATATGGACTATAGTAATATATATAATATATATTTAGGGCAAGCATTTCATTTATATTATTATATTTCTTCATTTGTTACAATTTTGCTTTTTTCAATTCTATTTTTCACAATTTCTATTAATACATTAAATAATGTTCTCACTTTGAACATGGATAGGGGTCTGCTAAAATATTTTTGTATGTAATACCTTGCTCATATTAATAAAAAAAACATTGTTTGGCTGCATCATGGTAAATAGGTTCCTAGATACAAAATGTCAGGGTTGTAGCATTAAAATCTCTTTCAAGTATGACATTTTGGAGTTAAAAATAGGTGTTTTTCAATGTTGTGTAGAAAACTTTTTATTGTAGTTTTTAAATTTAATAGCTTATAGAAATGATACTTCACAACAGAAAGATTGTTTTGTATTACACTCTGTTTTAATATATATCTTCAGAACAACCTTTTTTTCTTCAGTTTTCATAGTTTTTGTGGTACATTTGTTTGTTGATTTATTAATTTTTTAAAAAGAATTTCAAAAAATGTTGTTGGCCTCAAATAATAGTTGTATTTTTCACATAAAAGTAAATATTTAGTTATTTTTATTTATTTTCTTTGTTGATTAATCTTATGTGGGAGAAAACTATAAACATTTTAGTTTGTGTTATTTCAATCTAAGAAACATTTTCCATTAGTAGCATAAAAAAGCAGTATGTTTTTACTAAACGTCTATCAGTTTCATTAAACTACTGTATTAACATAACATTAAATACTAAATTGTTCAACTAAAACATACAAAAAATTAACCCACAAGGAGAAATGTGATTATGTTACAGCTACCTATCAATTTTGTGACAATTCATTTACATTTAAATTGTATTTAAAGTATAGAATATTTTAATTTTACAAATGTGCTCTTTTAAATAAACATGGGGAATATTTTTTTATTTTATAGAAAACTTAATTGAAATTAACTAAGTCAACAAAAAAATACCAGTAGTATAGAAAATTACAAAATAAAATCATTCTTTACTACTTAAGTCATCATAAAATCTGTTATTAATGTATTTTAGGCTAAGAATGGCTATTAAGGTTTTGTTGAAATGCTATAGAAAATTAATAATAAGAAAAAAAACTTTTTTTCTGAATATTTTTTCCCATTTCCTTTCCAATTTGTTTACTTTTTCCAATTAATATTACTTTGTTCCTCTACTCGTTTATTTTTTCTTCCCTCTTTTTCTTCCACATTTATGGCTAGATTATGTGCTCTACTCAGTAATGCCAGTGCACGGAAATGTGCGCTGGTATTACAGGTGCGGCGCAATGCAAATGCAACCTTGCATTTGCATTGCCGGAAGCCAATCGCTCGTGCTTCTATAGACTCTAATGGGAGCTTCGTTTTCATGCCAGCAGCCACCAGCAAACCATCCATATATATTTATACCATCCATATATATATATAGCACAGTCCTCCATTGATCTCCATGTAAAGGCTCTTTTTACTACACATGCCCTCACTTTAACCCCTTATAACTGCTTTGTGCAGTTTTTTTTTTTTTTTTATAAAAATGGTCATATATTTATTTGATGTTACTGTACTGTCCTCTTTATTTTGGGGGCAATTAGGGCAACGTTTTTTTCTAGCACTAAGTGTAAAAGTGACCTAGTGGTAGCATTAACCAGACACTTGTAATAGCTGGTTATTTAACATTTGCTGGTAAAGGGACAAGTTTGCCTCCTTACTAGCGAACGTTAAGATAGAGCCTCACTTGTAATCTAGCCCTTGATCACTAAGAACAGGCACACGTGAGTCCAATCACAATATACTTAGTTGCATACATACCTAAGTTATCATAACATTTGTCATAACTTTTCTAGGATGTATTTTTGCATAATGAATTGCTTTTCTATGTCCTTCAACTAATTCACTCAGTTTGATACTTTTATCCCCCCCCCATTCATTCATTACTATATAGTAAGTTAAGAGAACCTGAGTGAATAAATACATTACTTCTTATATCTTTTTAAAGGGGTGTTACGTTCAAATTTGAAACTCACTGTCATGCATTTTAAATTTGACTTGAAATATTTTTGGAACATACTTATTTTTTTTTTTGCTGCTAAAAATTTGTTTGGGAAAAGTTATTTGTAATAGTTTTTCTTGTGCACATGAGTTTCACACACATCCAGGTCAAGAAGAAAGGGGTAAACACTCTTTTTTTCTTTAAATCCAAATTTATGTTTAAATAATTTTTATTGGTTTAATAAGGAACATAAAGAAACAGTAACAAGTTAACAATCAAATAAATAGGAACCTTTCCCTCTATTGACCTCTGTATTGAGGCGTATTGTGAGGTAAGTTTACAATAGGACTGGAGCATAGGATGATCAATTTACACAGTAATCGTCAACAATCCATTTATTTCTGGTTGTAGTCATTTGGTTCCTCCAAATCTCCATCTATATATTAGTAGTAAAAGTAAAATCCCAGAGGTGCTAAAAGGCTGTCTATACTTAATCTGACTATCTGTTACAGTGACAAGTAGCATCTCAAAGATTGTTGTATCCTCCTAAACTCTCTAATTATCTCCGTCTATATCAATTTATTATCAGAAAGCCTCTAGATCAAATATAATCTATCGTAACTAGTGATATCCTCTCATTCAAGAGAATATTTCCAAACAGAGGTAGGGTTAGATAACTTAGGTATATAGCAAAGAAAAGAGGGGAAGGATGGGAATGTATGGGAGGGGAAGGGAAGTGACGAAACATCATTCCTTGGTTTATCTTATATGTACATCAATAAATTTAAGTCATTATTCTGGTTATGACCATTTAAAGGTCTATTTTCCTACTATCTCATCCGAGTAGAGTCTATTTATATATCCAGTAGTACCATACTGCTTGGACCGTATCTTTATTGTCTAGAATACCTGACGCTATCTCATACATGGTGTATGTATGGTGAATTTTATTGAGTATTTCTGTCCAGGTAGGTACTCCAGTTTTCCAATACCTAGCTATGCATATCCTCGTGATTGTGCATAAAATCCTAATAAACGTGTTAATGTGCTTATGGTATATGCTGATATGTTCATGGAGCAGAGCCTGCTGTATTGTGAGGTTAATGTGTTCATCTAGGATCTGGCTGAGGAAGGCCGACAATTGTTTCCATACCCCTGATACTTCTCTACAATCCCACCACATATGTTTATATGTTCCTGTTTCCCCGCAACCTCTATAGCACAACCTATTTCTTTGTGGGTTCATGTGGGCTGTTCTTGTGGGGGTCAGATACCAGCGATAAATAGTTTTAGCAACGTTTTCTTTCAAATCTACACTTATAAGTCCTTTCTCAGCATCTTGAAAAATCTTTTCCCACTCTTTGATATCTTTACAAATGTGTAGTTCCTGTTCCCAGGCCAGCATAGTTAGAGTTTTAGTGGTGTTTTGGGTGGACTGTATGTTTATGTAGAGTAAAGAGATAGTACGTTTATCACGGCCTTCTGATTTACTGAAAGTTTCTAGTGGTGTAGTAATATCGCCTCGTGGGTGTTTTAGGTATATTTGTATAGCCGAGCAGATCTGTAAATACAGATACCAATGTAGCTTCAGTGGGTCTAATCTTGACTGTAGTTGAATAAACGAAAGTGTATGTCCACCCGCCATATAGTCCGCCACTCTATACAAGACTTTATTTTCCCATTTCTTAAGTTGAACCCCAAGTTCTCTTGGCATTATGTATCTTATCGATATATATAAGGAATACTGTGGTAGGAGGTTATATTTTGTCCTGGCTGTTTTCCAGGTCGTCACCGTTAGGTTTGTAGTGTAAGGTCTGGGAATCTCTTTATTTCCTTGTGCTGACTCGGGATCCCAGATAATTGCATCTATCTCACCCCAGCCGCCCATATTTGCTTCTAAGGTGGGCCATATAATCTCCCTAGATCTCTTCAGAAGTAGAGTATCTTGGGCTAGTCTGGCCGAGTTATAATAGTCTATGAGATTAGGAGCCCCAATTCCCCCTAGCGATTTATGTCTGATTAAGACCGATTTTGCTATCCTGTTCATTTTGTTGCCTCTGATAAATACCAATATCTCTTTTTGTAGTGCTTCTAAGTCTGTTTTAATTATTTTAATGGGTAGGGTTCTAAATAGATATAGAATCCGCGGCATGGCATTCATTTTCACTGCTGCTACTCTACCTAGCCATGAAAATTTAAAGCTTTTCCATTTTGATAAGTCTTGTTTTATTTGTCTGAATAGTGGAACATAGTTTACTTTATATAATTGTGTGTGACAGGTCGGGAGATGGATTCCCAGATATTTTAGAGTGTGTTTCATCCATTTAAATTTAAAGTTTATTTCTAGTAGTGTCTGGGTTTGTTGGGGGATAGCGATAGGCAGAGCCTCACATTTTTCTGGATTAAATCCAAATTTAAAGGGACATGAAACCCGAAAAATTTCTGTCAAATTTTAGGTAGAAAATTTTAAATAACTTTCCAGTTTACCTCTATTTTCAAATTTGCTTAATTCTCTTGGTATAATTTGTTGAAGCAACAACAATGCACTACTGGTTTATAACTAAACACATGACTGAGCCAATGACAATCGGTAAATATATGCAGCCACCAATCAGCAGCTAGAACATAGGTTCTTTGCTGCTCCTGAGCTTTCCCAGATAAACCTTTCAGCAAAGGATAACAAGAAAAGGAAGCAAATTAAGTAATATACATAAATTGGAAAGTTGTTTAAAATTGTATGTTCTACCTAAATCATGATAGAAAATTTTTGGGTTTCATGTCCCTTTAAGCAACTACCTGATTTAGGGCTAGATTACAAGTGGAGCGTAAATAATTGCTCGCCCACAAACGGGCAAATTGGCCCTTTTGCAGGCGTGCGATTATTAACCAGCCATTACAAGTGGCTTGTTATTGTTAACAGTAGAAATAAGCGCTCAGAAAATTAACCAGATATCCGATCTCTGGTTAATTTTCTAAAAGTGCCCCAAATGCCCTCAAAATAGAAGGCATTTTAGTTTTTTATTTTAAAAAAATGTACCATTTAATGAAAAACAACTGCACCTAGGCAGTTTTGAGGTTTTAAAGTCAGTGGGAATGGTTTGTTAGAAAAAAACGGCACTGAAAAGAGCCTTTACATTGCGAAGCCTATGGAAGCATACTCTCATGAGCACAATGCTTCCCAGCAATGCGAACGCGAGCTTGCATTCATTTTGCTGTTAACTTGTAATGTCATTGCACATTAGCAATGCGCTGATATTACACCGTAGAGCGCAAATATTGCTTTCTTGAAAACTATTTTTAGAGATCCACTTGTAAACTGGCCCTTACTGTTTTGATGCCAAAAACACATCATATTTAAATTGATGTTCAGCTTATTTGTACATTATACATCTCTTTCCTGCTGACTTAATTGTGCTTGGCACGGGTGTAACTAGACCTCATGGGCTCCCAGTTCAAAGGATGTGGCAGGGCCACCTATTTAAATAGTGCTATTTATGGCTATTTGCAATCAGCAGATTCATAGGAGCAAGAGAAGCCTGCTTCTTTGTATCCACACCATTGTATATGCACTTGGGGAGCCTGTCCATACAAATGCTTTCTGCATAATAACACAACAATAGCCATCTTGGAAACTCGTTTGCTATATTTGTAAAGGCATATTCATACAATTTCCTTACACTATGAGCCCTGATTTGCAGACGGACACAGAGAGGAGCTTGGTATGATGATGGTGGGGCCCAGGCCCCAACAGGCCCCCCTCTAGAGATGCACCTAGTGACTGCATGGCCAGTTTCTATTGATACATTTTGGACCCCTCTAGTTATGCCACTGGTGCTTGGGGTATTTAATTCCCTCCCATAAAAAAAATAATAATTGGACACTACTCCTCCAAATATGCTTACGTTTTGAATGTAGGTTCACAAAGCTTACCTGTGGATGCAAAAGGAGAAACATGCATGGGAAAAGTTTTCACAGAAGTTATGTTTTCTCAGAAGCATTTCTGCCAATGCAAGTTAAAGTGAAGGTTAAGTTTTATAGTTTGCAAGACATGAATACATTAACGTAATCGCTAACTTTTTTTTATTTATTATTTTTAATGTTAAAGATATCTATATTGATATCTTCCTACCGGTGCGATGTCTGACTCATCCCAGAGATTAAATGCTTATATTCTTGTGTGTTGACGTATAGAGCGGTCCCACCCGCTTTCTATGTCAGCCAAGAGCGTGTTCACGAGGCTTTGTGAAACAGTGCATTAGCCAATCACTGATTTCAATGTATTATGCGCAAGCACGATTCTGGTTCTTATGGGGACTCCTGGATCTGGCCAATACGCATGCGCTAATCAAAAACAATCGTGCATGCGCACAGGATAAAGTAGGCGGGTGACGTGTACTGACGTCCACCTAATGGCCAGAATTTCAGTTGGCTGATACAGAAACGTGATCAGCAGGGAAAAAAAAACAAAAAAAAATGGATTGCATTATTGTACCCTCGAAAATGGATAAATATTGGATATAACTTTGTTTTTACATCGATTGATGACAATTCATGAGTGAAAGTCCTATTTAATTTAGTTGATTTATGATATCCTGAATCGTGATAATGGTAACTTTAACTAAAACACACTTCTAGTCAGATTTGTATTTTGGCCTACGTCAACTATTTGAGTGCCTAGGGCAGCAAGTTTTGAAGAACAACTTGGTTTCATGATGTCTTGCAGATCCCATGCCCCCATCCCATGCCAAAGATAAATGGTTTATAACTGGTGACATTCAGAAAGGGATAATCAAAGGTGCATCATTTCCTTTGCCTGTCAGGAATAAGTGAACAATTAACTGCTCAATATGTTTATGAGAAACATGAGTATTTTAGATTTAATTTTACTCAAATAAAAGCTCCTTAGGGAAATGGAGATCCATGGTCCCAAATCTGGTACATTTCACAGTGTCAGCATCCCTTGAAATATATAAAGAAGGATAATTTAAAATTTTGCAAAACCCTTCAGTCTGGTATTATTGGGGGAAGTAAATAATATAAATAACCATCATTACAGATCTTGAAAAGAAAGACAGTTTGATACAGTTGGTGATTATGAACCCCACCTTTGGTCTTTCTTGTCACCCCTGTACTGTTCCACAACTGAACAGTCCTTAGTGGTTGATGTTTTCCTCCCCTACCAGCCTGACCCAAGGCTGAATGATCCACAACTTGAACTTTTTTTTTTCAACAATAAACTCTGAGCTGTCTTCACCTCCTAGTTTTTCAGTGTGCTCTCCCTCTCTTATTGCAGGATGCAGGGGACTATAGTTCCCAAGCACAGGGCTAGTTGAAGGCTAAACCTTGAAGCTGAGTGTAATACAGTTATGCCACTGAACTTGTTAAGAGCTTGGCCCTGCAAACACAAATGAATATATTTTAAAATAAAGGGACTTTCCATGACCTTGTTAAATGTTCTTTAGAGAACAAGATGAGTCCCTAAAAACAGGGAAAATACCATTAAAAAGAGGACATCTGGTCACTGTAGCACCTAGTTAGATAAAGAGCCAGAGTGGCAATGTACAGCGAGTCCTGAACTGAATACAGCCAGTGATTGGCAGCTATGATCATTTAGCTCAGCTGCAGTACAGTAGTGTGTTGCCTATCTGGAAACTCCCTATAGATATGTTCTTAACTTATTTGTTAAGATTAAACACCCATATATTTACAATCAATAGTGTAATAATAAGTAACTCAAATTAGAGCATCTTATTATCGCCCATTATGTTCTTTTAAGTAATTTATGCTAAAAATAAATAATATAATTATTGTAATGGATACTTTTATAGTTCTTTATTTTTGTTATAAAAGCTAATTTTTTATTTAAAACTATGAACTTAAATTAAGGCTTTCAGGCAAAAATAAAATAAATAAAAATGATATTTCAACAATAATAAATGTAATACCCTGCTTTACTTTGTATGTTTTTTTGCACTAATTCTAAAAAAGGATAACATCATAATTAAAGGGGCATCAAACTCATTTTTTTCCCATTATTGAGCTAGAACATAAAACTTTCTAATTTACTTCCATTACCAAATTTGCTTAATTTTCTTGCTAACCTTTGTACAATGAGCAGCAATATACGACTGGGAGCTAGCTGAATACATCAGGTGAGCCACTGACAAAGAGCATATATGTGCAGTCATCAATTAACAGTTAACTCCCAGAAGTGCATTGCTTCTCTTTAACCTACACAGGCATGCTATTCATGAAAGAATGCAA
The DNA here is from genome assembly GCF_027579735.1 of Bombina bombina. Classification (NCBI taxonomy): domain Eukaryota; kingdom Metazoa; phylum Chordata; class Amphibia; order Anura; family Bombinatoridae; genus Bombina; species Bombina bombina. The sequence continues at coordinate 266,883,521 of NC_069505.1, read as the reverse complement.
AGAGAACAAAGCAAATTATATAATGGAAGGTAATTGGATGTTCTATCTGAGTTGTGGAAGAAAAGTTTAGGTTTCGTGTCCCTTTGAGCATATTAGTTCCATTCAGTAAAGATGTTTGCATCTGCACTACTAGTGGACAGTGTTTGGAATATAATTCATAAAAAGAAAGTTAATTTGAATATGGTAAAAGGCAACATTTATAAAAATTAATTATATCCAAAGGAATCATACTGAAGACATAATTCCTTCTTTCCAGAATTCTTCTTCTGTAATTGATAATAATTCAATGATGGTCACAATATAGCTGGTTGGGAAACTAAAGTGAAATAATTCTACAAACCACGCGTTTTGGAATCATCTGAGATTTCAAATGTAGAGAGAAAAATCCATACAAAAAAAACACCTTAGCTTAGATTTAATAACATCTATAGCCTTTCCAGTCTTTAATGTTATTTAATGAAGCTCACTCATGCATTGATATTAACGATTGAGCTCCATAGTATAAAAGAGGTCTTTAGCAAGTTTGCTGCACTAGGCAAACATCACTAATAACTCCTTCCAGTCTCTTTATTGTCTCAAGTTTAATCATTCCCTATGCTACATTATTATATAGTTTATTTATCTCTCCTTTCTATAGAGACCCAGTTATTGGTAATGTTGCCCATTTCTCCATTCTCACAAATTAGTATCTTATTTTATGGATGCCATTCACTAATTCTTTTGCATCTGAAGAGACTGGAAGTGATATTAATGGGTCTATTCTAACCATGGATGGATCACAAAGCAACATATTTAGACAGCAGGCAAATTCTATCCCATTGTAATGTACCACATCAACGTAAGCAGTGAGATCTAAATGCAGATACAGAGAAGACTTGACAGTTGTGAAAGCCAGAGGGAGAATGCTTGAGCAAGATGGATATCAGCAAACAAGAAACTTACAGTAGATAGCCAAAGGGGAAAATGGGATAAAGGTAGGCAGGACTTGGGTATAATCAGAT